>NC_053395.1:7389152-7989152 GCF_905171765.1 Bufo bufo
CAGACCCTTGGTCAGTGAGTATCTTGTCAGTACACCCATACGGCAGAATGAAGCTTTTCCACAAAGCAGCTGCTGTAGTTTTGGCTGTTAAGTCCTTCACGGGTAAAGCCACAACAGACTTGGTGTAGTGGTCTATAAGCGTCATAGAGTAAGTGTACCCAGATCTGCTGGGTTCCAGTTTCACATGGTCGATAGCCACAATTTCCAGAGGACTTTTACTCACTCTTGGACAAAGGGGGGCTCGCTGATCATGTCTTTCTCTTCTGGCCACAGCACAGGTGGGACACTCCCGGCACCAGGCTTCGATATCACTTATCATGTCAGCCCAGTAGAAACATCGCCTGATGGTGGCTTCTGTCTTTTGGGTTCCAAAGTGACCAGACCTGTCATGGTACATGTCCATTACCATCTTGGCATTTTTCCGGGGTACCACTATCTGATGAAGATGCTAATAGGTGACTGGATCTTCTGAGGAGTAGGTGTCTCTGTATGAAGAGCATTCTCCGTTGTCGCCAGAGGCGAAGTAGCTCCAAGTCAGCTCTCCGTTGCTGGATTCTCTCCGGTACTCTCCCACTGGAAAAGTAATCCAATAGTTCTCCGATAACTCTACTCTCTGCTTGTAGTTGGAGCCAGAGCTCTTTCTCAACTGGAGGTGAGGGACCACTGGTCCTTGGAGCATTAGAGGCTTTGGAACCTGGTGCTCAGTGCGTAGAGCTTCCTGCCATGCAAATCGGGAGTAGAACATTGGCATTTCCACATCTTCCTACTGATCGTCTTTGGAAATTAGTTTCTTCTGGGCAGGTAGCCTGGATAAGGCATCAGCATTGTCATTAGCTTTGCCTGTCCGGTAATTAATGGTAAAGTCGAAGTTTGCCAGTCTAGAGGCCCATCTTTGCTCTAGAGCTCCCAGACGTGCAGTGTTCAAATGAGCCAGTGGATTATTATCGTTGTAGACAGTAAAACGTGTGGCCGCTAGATAATCCTTGAACTTTTCAGATACAGCCTATACCAAGGCCTGGAATTCCAGTTTGAAGGAGCTATAATTGTAGTCATTCCACTCCGGTTCTCAAAGATCTGCTGGCGTAGGTGATGACTCTTTCGGTTCCGGCTTGAGTCTGAGATAATACGGCTCCTAACCCTTTCTTGCTGGCGTCCGTATAGAGAATGCTATTTTAGCATTCCGGCTGCCTTTGGGATGACTCTTCAAAATCTCCTGGATGGGTTCCACAATTTGAGCAAAGTGTAGGATAAATCTCCGATAGTAACTCGCAAATCCGAGAAAGCTCTTGACCTCTTTGACGGCCGCTATCTTATCAGGGTCCGGCTTCACGCCTTCTGCACATGTCCCAGATATTTCACTTAGGGTTTCAACAAGTGACACTTTGAAGGTTTAACTTTCAATCCATGTTGAGCAAGAGTCTGGAATTAGTGTTGATCGATCACCAAAGTGCTTGGGTGCACTGGCCGAACACATCGGGATGCTCGGGCGCTCTACCGAGCACCTGAGTATAATAGAAGTCAATGGGAGAACCTGAGCATTAAAGCAGGCACCCACCGCTCTGAAGAGGAGAGGGTGACTGGTTCATAGGAAAAGGTCAGAAATTGATGGAAACACCACCGAAATGGTTTGGGAACAGCATGGGGAGGATGGCTTGATGCATCTTGGACTCCCATGTCGCTGCTGGAAACCATGTTGTCCGAGTAGTAGGCCACTTTTACAGACTGACAATAATACGCACAAAACTGAAGAAAAAAAATTGAGGAAAAATTGTTAAGAAACATAAATTCCTGTATATCTACTTGTATATAAAGTGCAAGTGCTGCCAAAAATTACAAGGAAGAGGCACTCCGATGCAACCTGTATATCACATGTTGGAGGGCCTCATTCACATTGTGGTGCAATAGTTCAGGTAGTGGGACTCCTACACTCATAAAGCCTATGCGCTAAGTGAAAGGGCTACCAAAAATTACAAGGAACCAGCGCTCCAATACTCCCTTTATTACACATAAAGGAGGGCATCATACACAGCCTTGAAAAATTAGGATTGATGGCCTGCTGTTGACCCTCAAAAACTATTGGAGCAAGGGCCTGCTGATCTGACCATCTAAAACATTAGGGGTGAGGGTCTGCTGCTGCATTGGTGACTAGATAACCTCTTGGTGATTGCACGTCCCCGTGACGGCGACAATCCATTCGGATGTCTGCCCTATCAACTTTCGATGTTCTTTTTTGCGCCTACCATGGTGATCACGGCTAACAGGGAATCAGTTGTTCGATGCATCCAAGGGAGGTCAATGGCTGAAATCTTATTGGCTGTTGTTGCCTTGCCCCTTTTTTTCCTAATTGTGAACCACCCAGAGAGGGTGGGTCAAGTTATTAAAGCACAAGCGTCCAAGGAAGGCAGCAAGCGCGCAGCAATTACCCACTCCCAAGTCGGGGAGGTAGTAATGATAAATAACAAGAGGCCGTGTTGTTGGAATGAGTACACTTTCCGTTAACGAGGATCTATTGGAGGGCAAGTCTGGTGCCAGCAGCCGACTTGCTCCCGGCCTTCACAGCGTTCACCCAGTGTGCCATCAGGGAAATGTAGGTCCCTGGCCAAATGTACTTGTCCATGTGTCATTGGTTAAGTGGACCTTCCCAGTAACTGCGTTGGTCAGGGCGCATGTGATGTTTCGGGACACATGTTGGTGTAAGGCAGGCACGGCAAAAATAGTGGCAGCTGGGGACAGAGTACCGCTGCCGACATCATGCTGCGGTAGGCCTCAGTGTCCACAAGCCTAAATGGCAACATTTCCAGGGCCAGTAATTTTGAAAGGTGTACATTTAGTGCTATGGCCTGTAGGTGGGTGACTGGGTATTTGCGCTCAAGTTTAAATGCCTGGGGTCATGACTTTCGGACACTGCGCTGGGACAGGGAAATGGATGTGGTCGCTGATGGTGCTTGCGAAGGTCCAGGTGCAGAGCGGCTGGCCTTCGACAGGCGATTGGCCAGCATGTACCATGGGGAAGAGAAGGCAGTGGTGTGACCCGCAGACACAAATTGTGGACCCAGGTGTTCGTCCCACTTATTACTGTGCTTGGATGCCATGTGGAGGATCATGCTGGTGGTGGTGAGGTTGCTAGTGTTCACGCCCCGGCTCATTTTGGTGTGGCACAGTTTGCAAACTACTATTCTTTCATCGTCCACACTTTCCTCAAAAAAGCGCCATACTGTGGAACACCTACCCCTTGGCAAGGGAGATTTCTGCAAGGAAGTGCTCCATGGAACAGTTGCGGGCCTGTGTGGTGTGGCCCGCCATCTCCCTTTTGCCACCCCATTGCCTCTTCCAGCTTGTTGCGGTGCTGCAGATCCCCCCCCCCCCTCTGTACTGCTGTCCTCGCTTGGCTTTCCACCTTCCCAGGTTGGGTCAGTGACCTCATCGTCCATCACCTCCTCTTCCACTTCCTCACTCTGATCATCCTCTTGATTTGTTGACCTAACCACAACCTCAGTGATTGACAACTGTGTCTCATCCTCTTCCTCAATCTCTTGAGACAGTAATTGCAGATGACTCATTGGCAACTGTGTTTTATCATCATCCACCTCACTAAACACTAATTGCTGTTCCCCACCGTTATGTTCTTGTGACTGTGGATGCTCAAGAGGTTGGGAATCAGGGCACACGGTCTCATGTCCCTCTTCAAGCGTGCTTAGCGAGAGGGCCAAATCAAGTAATGGCGATGAAAAGAGCTCCTCGGAATATCCGAGTGTGGGATCACTTGTTTGGCCAGACTCTCCATGCTGGTAGGAAGGAGGATCAGGGTGAGGATTCTGTTGACCAGACTTGGCTACTGAGACTGGACTTGGTGGATAACAGGGTGGTGCTTAACCGACTGGAAGCATTATCTGCTGCAATCCAACCGACAACCTGCTCGCACTGGTCTGTGACGCCCTGCAAACTGGGACATGAAGCTAGGTATTGTGGATGATTGTTTTTCTTGTGCTCTGGCAGCAGGCACAGTTTCAACTTGCCCAGCATCACGGCCACTTCCCCGTCCCTTAATGCTCACCTTCTTCATATTAAATGTTATATGCACGCTTGACACACAAGATGTGGCATGGATGTCACAGTTCACAGCAAGCACAGTATATGGAAAAAGTATGTAAAAGTATGGGGAAAGGAAAATAGATTTCACTTATATTTTTTATATCTCTTGTCCTGACACACAGAAGGTATTGTACAGATGTCACAAGTCACTGCAGACACCCTCTATAGAAAAAGTATTGAAAAGTATGGAAAAAAATATACTAGATTTCACTTAGATTTTTCCTATCTCTGGCCCTGACACACAGAAGGTATTGCACAGTAGGGATGAGCGGGAAGTGCCTTATTCGATTTTGCGATATTTCGTGAATATTTGATTGAATAGTGGTCTTATATTCGTTGAAATTGAATATTCGTCATTATTCTATTTATCGCGAATAATATGCGATTTATTATTCTCGTATTGCGATTTTCTTTTAACCATAAAGGCAACTTTCCTATTGGTTAGCTATTTAGAATATTCGACTTTTTTTTTTTTTAAATCTGTACGGTCGTTCGCATACTCCTCCCCGACAAGCGTCCCCGTCACCATGGGAACGCATGTGGGATAGAATATACCATCAGATCTGAGTTTTCACAATCTCAGGAAAACTCAGATCCGATGGTATTTTATAATCCACACGCGTTCCCATGGTGACAGGGATGCTTGTCGGGGAGGAGTATGCGAACGACCGTACAGATTGTAAAAAAAAAGGCGAATATTCTAAATAACGTTTTATTTTCCATATTAAAACATGATTCCTTCTCTTTTGGTGATGTCATCGGCGCAGGCGCACTGAGGGAGTGCTGAGGAGGCGAGCCTCCTTCTCTCAGAGCGCCTGCGCCGAATGAAGACAGGCGCGGTATTTGAAATGCTGACAAGGCCAGCCGGAGGAGGAGAGCTTTCGCTGGCCCTGTCAATCAACAGGAGGAGGGGGCGGTTTTTTGCAGCGGCTACCAGCAATTAGACGCCCTACTTGCTGGTAGTGAAGTGATTTGCATATTTTAAAAGATCGATTTTTAAGGAAACAAAGCCACAGACAAAAGTAAGAGCCCTATATAGGGAATAGTCGTTAAATAAGGATTTTAATAAGCCCCTAAAATAAATTGCGTTTTGGGGGTAACAGAAGCCCTTTAAAAGGACTTTTGGGTCTTTGAAACGTTTTTCAACTAAATAGATTGCTATCACACTTCCTACACTATCTGTCCCTTCCTAAGCGCAGCTTTCCCTGACTAATAATGAGCCGAACACGCGCCATCGGGTGCTATATAGCACCCGATCACGTGTTTCGGCCAGCCAATCACTGTTATGCCAGTAACAAACAAGGCTACGGCATTACAGTGAGGGCAGTACTTACCTGCACGTTTGTTAGCTGCATAGCAGCCAAGAAACGTGCGGCGAGGAGACTCGAGCATGGAGCTTGAGCACATGCGGTACTCGGCCGCGTACCGCCATGTGCCAAGCATAGCGATGCTCGAGCCAAACAGCAGTTCAGCCGAGCAAGCTCGCTCAACACTATCTGGAATACATCTGCTAAATGCTGTAAATGCTCTTCATAAGTCTTGGACTAGACCATCATACAAGTACATGTTATCCGCGTTCGTGGTGGTAGTGCAGACTAGTGCCACGATGCAGCCGACAGCGTCTGTTTTAACAGAGGAGAGACACAGACATGTGGCTCAGTTGATGTCCAACTTTAATATAAGCATCTTGTAATAATATACAGAAGAGAATATAGGCAACCCTATAGGTTAACATAACAACAATTATATTCCATCTATAGTTATAACACTAACCTGTTTTAACAGAGGAGAGACACAGACATGTGGCTCAGTTGATGTCCAACTTTAATATGAGCCTCAGGCCCTAACTCTCCTCAGTGTAATCATGTTAGAGCTCCCTCTAGTGACAGTCTTATGTTTTTGTGCTGTTGGGAAGTCTGAATTTAACCCTGTTACACACTCCCCCTGTTTTTTTAATAAGTGTCTCCTGACATTTATGCATGGAATCAATCATAGTTCAGATCATCGCAATCGGCATATGTTGCTGGCAAAAAGTATGAACATGAGGGTATATAGATGGGCCCCTCTATCTCTGGGGAATCACAGTGCTGTTCGATCACATCTGCATGAACATTCCACTTTTGAAAAGATGGTTTTCCCAGGGTCTCATATGTGAATATCTTCTTTGGTTTTCTTGTTCTCTGGGAATAGTCTGATTGTCGTGGAGGACTGTCATGTCTCTGTTCTTCAGGGGCATTTGGTATAACTGCATCCTTGTCACACCGTGAATCTACTTGTTGTGAGGATGGTGCTACAGACCCTTCTGTAAAGTCTATGGGCAAGTCTTGGACTTCCTCATCTAATGAGCGATGGCTTTCCAGTTGTTCTTCTGCAAGTTCTACAGGCAGGTCTTGAACATTTTCCTCAAGCATGCTGTGATTTTTCCGCTGTTGTTGTGAGGCATTGCGATCCCTAGGATGAAATTCTTCAGCCTCAGCTCGTAGTTGCGGAGTGATACCTTGCTCACTGTATTGAAACAGTTCAGGACAGTAGTAATACCCTTCATCTGAGGAATCTGAGTCTGTGCTTTCTGCATTGCTGTTTACTTCAGGTCTAGCTACTGGTCTGGTGTGAATCCTCTTCCCTGATTTTTTTGGTTTGTTTTCCAGAGGTAAATTGTTTTCCAGAGGTAAATCTCTGACAGGAAGCAACAAATTGCGATGAATCACTCTTGTTGGTTTATTGCCTTTCTCTGATTCAACTTTATAAATATGTTCTGGCCCTATCTGTTCAACTACCCTGTATACATCTTTTTCCCAGTAGGTGCGGAGTTTCCCTGGCCCTCCCCGCTCTGACAAATTTCTTACAAGAAGACGGTCACCAGACTGAAGAGCGACTCCTTTGACATGCCTGTCATAGTACTTTTTCCCCTTTTGAGATGACTTTTGGCTGGTCTCAGATGCAATTCTATACGCTTCCTTCATTTTCAAAGCCCATTTCTCAGCATAGTCTTGAGGTGAAGCTGCTCCGTTTCCATTATCCAGGTCAAATATCAGATCTATTGGTAGACGAGGTGTCCTGCCATATAGCAGGTAGTGAGGGGCGTAGCCAGTTGCATCATGCCTGGTACAGTTATATGCATGGACTATGTGCGGGAGATACTCTTTCCACTGAGTTTTCTTTTCTTCTTCTAACGTCCGAAGCATTTGCAAAAGTGTTCTGTTCAGTCTCTCAACTGGGTTGCCTTGTGGGTGCTACGGTGTAGTCCTAGAATGGGCTATTCCTGACAACTGTCTCAACCTTCTAAAGAGGTGGTTCTCAAATTCCTTGCCTTGATCGTGGTGTAATTTTTCAGGATATCCAAATACAGGGATGAAATTGTCAAAAATCTTCTCTGCAGCTGTTTTTCCCGCTTTGTTGCGAGTAGCATATGCCTGGGCAAAACGGGTGAAATGGTCCATGACTACCAGTATGTATTCATAGCCACCTCTGCTCTTCTCCAGGTGAAGGAAATCTACTGAGACAAGTTCAAAGGGAGCACTTGTTTTAATAGCACCCAGAGGTGCCCCGTCTGGTACTGTTGGATGCTTCTGTTTGAGACAGCTACATCTTTTAGTGACATAATCTGTTATCTCTTTCTGCATGAAAGGCCAGTAAAATCTTTCTCTTGCAAGCTGCATCACTTTATCTGCTCCACAGTGGCCCATGTCATTGTGTAAGTGTTTCAACACTATTGGGGTTAGTTTCTCTGGAACCACTATTTTGTTCTGCCGTAGTAAAATGTCATCTTTCACACTCAGTTTGCCCCAATCATGTATGAGTTGTTTCCCTCTCCTTCCCAGGTCCGTTTTGTCTTCCTTTGAGGGTACGTCCTTCTTCAGTTTTAGATCCATCACCACTCGAATAGCTTTGTCTTCTGACTGAGCAGTTCTGAGCTTGTCCTTTGTAATAATTTCCTGGGGATCAATAGCTCGAAATTTTTCTTCAATTTCTGGTTCTAGGGCTAGTGACATGGCCCAAAGATCTGCTTCATCAACCCTTGCATTGCTTCCTTTCCATATAGCAGAGATAGTCTGTGATGGAATCACCTTTGTAAATTCATCTTCATCTTCGGCTGTATTCAATGGCATCCTTGACAGAGTATCAGCATCTGCATTTTTCTTCCCTGGTCGATATTTAATATCAAAACAGAAATCAGCTAACTCCCCTACCCATCGGTGTCCCACGCTATTTAGTCTTGCTGAGCTGAGGACATAGGTCAGGGGGTTATTGTCGGTAAAAACAGTGAAAGTGGAAGCATAGTACAGATAGTCCCGGAACTTATCACAAATGGCCCACTTCAAGGCTAAGAATTCCAGTTTACCTGAGTGCAGGTGATAATTTTTCTCGGTGGGTGTCAGTGTCCGTGAACCAAACCCAATAATACGTAGTTTATTCTCCTGATGTTGGTACAGCACTGCACCCAACCCGTCCTGTGATGCGTCAGTATGCAAAATAAATGGCAGGTTAAAGTCTGGATAAGCAAGAATTGGGGGTTTGGTTAGCAACGCTATTATCTTGTCAACAGTTTCCTGATGCTTTGCTGTCCATTGAACTGAGGTTCCTGAGGGTAACTGTTGTGTTCTTCCTGCCTTTACATGCAGCCTCTCCTTCGCTAAATTATTTCTACCTGTTTTCTTGGATTCTTTCTTTGTCTGCAGCAAGTCATATAGAGGTTTCGCAATTCGGGAGAAGTTTTGTATAAAACAGCGGTAATAACTCAAGAACCCCAGTAGTTTTCTCACATCTCCCACTGTCCTTGGTGTTTTCTCTCTGACTGCTTGAATTGCTTCTGTATCTTTTGGGTCCAGTCGAATCCCATTGCCCGACACAAGTCTTCCTAGGAACCTCACTTCTCTTTTGAAAAGTTCACACTTATTTGGTCTCAGCTTAATCCCATATGCACGCATTCTCTGAAAAATCTTTCTTAAACTTCCAATATGTTCTGGAAAAGTCTTAGAATAACACAGAACGTCATCAAGATAGGGTGAGCAAAATTCATCTCTCAGACCTTCCAGGGTCTCTTCCATACACCTTTGGAATGCTGCTGGGGCATTCATCAAGCCAAAAGGGATCCTCACCCATTCATGTAGCCCCCATGGTGTACTGAATGCTGTCATTGGAGATAAACCCTTGATGGTAAGCACTTCCCTGATCCGAAATAGAGAACCATGAGTATCCACTCAGATTATCTAGGAGATCTTGAGAACGTGGTAGGGGATGCCTATCAGGTACAGTCTTCTTATTTAATTCTCTGAAGTCAATGCACAGTCTCAAGCTGCCATCTTTTTTCCGTACATATACCACAGGTGAGGTGTAAGATGATTTTGACTTGCGTATCCACCCCCTCTTCATTAGCTTCTGTATATAATCTTTTACTTCCTGATATAAGGGTTTTGGTATGGAATTGTAGGACTTCTGCACTGGTATCTTGTCTGTTAAATTGATCTGCAGATTCAGATTAGGAATACACCCAATATTCTGTCTCAGCATCGGTTGTACCTGCGACAAGCTTCTTGTAGACCCAGTCTGTAAGGATGTGTGCGGCAGGTTGAATGATCACCTTAACAGATAGCTTACTCAATGAATAAAGACTCCAGAGGTGTTTTCCAATGCTTCTTTATGCTTCAAGGTAGCAAGGGTATAAACATAGAGCCTTTTTCATAGGT
This sequence comes from Bufo bufo, assembly GCF_905171765.1. Taxonomy (NCBI): domain Eukaryota; kingdom Metazoa; phylum Chordata; class Amphibia; order Anura; family Bufonidae; genus Bufo; species Bufo bufo. The sequence goes on from NC_053395.1 coordinate 7,398,932, forward strand.
AAATTTCTAATGAAGTTACACAGCTCCCACACTCTGCAGTCTCCTCATAACAACTATACAAAATGGAATTACAGCAGGAAATGGAGGGTGGGAACAACCAACTAGCCAGAAACAGCAGGGGTGTAAGGATCATACCAAATAATATAGTAACATAACATGTAATAACAACTGCTAGACAGTAAAAGCTGCGTGGCAGCACACTCCCAGTCTGGTATCGTGAGATACCACTATACACTACATTATTTTCTTTTAACATACTATTAACATTGCATACAGTAACATGCTATTTAACCTTCTCAAGTCTATAAGCTAGCTATAGTAAAGGTCTTAAGTGACTCCTTCACATAACGTTGAATCAGAATTTTTGGACGCAGGCATAATTAGGACTGTCTCGGTGACTGGTCTCAGGAAGGTTTTTGATGCCCCATCCTTAACGATCCTGACTTCCACACTTCGGACTCTTCCATCATCACTAGTAATGGCCTTTGTAATAAGTCCAACTGGCCACTGGATCCGGTGAGCTTGCTGGTCTTTTAACAGGACCAGGTCCCCTTCCTTTAAGTTAGGCTTCTGGGTTTGCCACTTTTTACGTCCTTGAAGAAGTGTGAGGTATTCCTTCCTCCATCTGTCCCAGAAACAATCTGCAAGGTATTGAGCGTATCTCCACTGCCGTTTATATATGTCCTTTTCATCGAAGATACCCTTTGGCGCTGGAATCTGTCCAATCTTCCGGCTCAATAATGTAGCTGGAGTTAAGATAGTCAGAAATTCTGGGTCTGTAGATACGGCGGTCAACGGTCTTGAGTTGATTATTGCTGCAACCTCAGCAAGAAATGTGGTGAGCACTTCATGGGTAAGGCGTGAAGAACTCACATCAAGCAACATTGAATCCAGTATGCGCCTTGCCATCCCAATCATGTGTTCCCATACTCCGCCCATGTGTGAAGAGTGTGGTGGGTTGAATTTCCACATGCAGCCTTGATCACTCAAATAACTTCCAACTTGTTGTTGGTCTATCTGTAACTCTCTACAAGCACCAATGAAGTTAGTTCCACAATCCGATCTCAACATCTTCACGGGACCTCTTAGAGCAAGAAATCTCCTTAGAGCATTGATAAAACTCGAATTGTCCATTGACTCGATTACTTCGATATGTACGGCTCTTACACTTAAGCAGGTGAACATTACAGCCCATCTTTTGCTGTTGACTTGACCACCACGAGTTCTTCTAGCCGTTACTGTCCATGGTCCAAATATATCGATTCCGACATATGCAAAAGGTGTATCTTCACTCAGTCTGTCTGTAGGTAGGTCAGCCATCTGTTGATACTGCTGTCTACCTCTTAACTTCTGACATTTGACACAGTTGTGAATGATCGTGGCTATTTGTCTTTTCACTCCAACTATCCAGAACCCTGCAACTCTGATTGCACCTTCTGTGTAGTGTCTTCCTTGATGTCTGACTCTCTCGTGGTAGTGCCGGATAATCAAGGTTGCCAAATGGTGGCTTCTTGGTACTATCAAGGGGTTCTGTTCTCTTCTTGGCAAGTTTGACTTATTTAGTCGTCCACCGACTCGTAGCATGCCCTCATTGTCGATTATTGGGTTCAGTTTGAATAGTGGGCTACTCTTTGAGACTGGTCTATTGCCTCTCAAGCACTTAATCTCTTCTGCAAAGACTTCTTCTTGCACAAGACATATGACGAATAACTCTGCCTTCTCATACTCTAACGCAATGGGTGACTCCTTGCAGGTGTGCCATCCATGACAAGATGATGTCTGATTAGACTTGCAGAAAGTCTGCGCAATATGACTCAATCTTGTTATAGTCTTCACCAATCTTTTCCAAGAAGAGAAACGTTCAAAACGTCTCACTTCCAAGTTTCTTCTTGAACAGATGTTGGAACTTAATGTTATTACTTCAGGGCGGATTTCTGGATCAGTATCTGGATCCACCAGGTGGAAATCAATTGATATCTTCTTTTGAGTTTGTAGAAGACTGGTCCGTTAAAAACTTGGGTCCTGAAAACCAAATGGTTTGCGTGAGGACAACTGCTGGCACTGACCTCGTAGCAATATCTGCGGGATTCAAACCAGTCGGGACATAGTTCCATTGTTCAGGTCTACTGATTTTCCTTATTCGTTCTACCCTGTTAGCCACATACACATAGAACCTCCTTACACTGTTGCATATGTAGCCAAGTACGACTTTGCTGTCAGTGTAGTACTTAACCTGATCAAATTCAGCGTCCATTTCATTTTGCAGGAATTCTGCGACTTCGACAGCTAGGGTTGCGCCACACAATTCTAATCTTGGACTAGTGTGAGCAGGTTTTGGAGCTAACTTGGCTCTTCCTAGTAGAAAACCGAGATAGGATCTCCCGGAGGGATCTATGATCTTGAGATAAGCCACAGCCGCTATAGCCTCGGTAGATGCATCACAAAAGATATGAATCTCTTTCCTCAGACTTCTTGAAATTGAAGTGGGTGAATAGCAGCGCGGGATATTAAGTTCTTCCAGTACATTCATGGAGTTTCTCCATTTCTCCCATTTAGGCAGTAGGTCTACTGGCAGAGGGGCATCCCAATCTGTTACTCTCTCAGTAAGCTGGCGAAGTATGGATCTCGCTTGGACGGTAACTGGAGTCACAAAGCCTAGGGGATCGTAAAGGCTATTAACAGTTGACAGGACTCCTCGTCTGGTAAATGGCTTCTTGGCGTCAGAGACCTGAAAGGTGAATGTATCTGAAGTTATATTCTAGAGAAGACCGAGACTCCTTTGAGTGGGTAGGGCATCTACTCCCAAGTCCAAATCCTTCAAATCCTTAGCATGATCTTCTGGATTGAAAGACCTCATTACTTCACTGCTATTAGATGCAATCTTATGAAGCCTTAAGTTAGCAGTCAACAGGAGCTGTTGAGTTCTTTTTATCAGATTGACGGCTTCTTCAGGTGTTGAAAAGGATTTCAGGCCATCGTCTACATAAAAATCTCTCTCAATAAATTGCCTGGTGTCAGATCCGAATTCCTTTTCACCTTCCTGCGCTGTTCTTCTCAGTCCATAAGTTGCCACGGCAGGAGATGGACTATTTCCAAAGACATGGACTCTCATGCGATAATCTATCACCTGATCATTAACGTCATTGTTGCGGTGCCACAAGAACCGGAGATAATTTCTGTGGTCCTCTTTGACTATGAAACAGTGGAACATTTGTTGGACGTCAGCTGTCACGGCAATTGGTTCCTTCCTAAACCGCATCAACACTCCTACAAGGTTGTTTGTTAGATTTGGACCAGTTAGAAGAACGTTATTTAAAGAGGTTCCCTGGAACTGAGCGCTTGAGTCAAAGACTATTCTGATTTGCCCCGGTTTACGAGGATGGTAGACTCCAAAGGATGGAAGGTACCAGCATTCTTCACCTTCCATAAGGTCTGGTGCTGGCTCAGCGTGAAGGTTATCTAAAATCTTCTGCATAAATGCTATAAAGTGCTCTTGCATCTCAGGTTTGTTACAGAGAGTTTTCTTAAGTGCAGCAAATCTGGTTAAAGCTTGTTGTCGATTGTTAGGGAGAGTAAGCCTTGGTACTCGGAAGGGTAATGGAGCTACCCAACTGTTGGAATTGTCCTTGAAGAACTCTTCATCCATAATCTTGATGAACTCCTTGTCTTCGACTGAAGGGGCAATCTTGTTGTCATCACAAGTAGTCTGGTACACTGAATCACCAAGGTCCTTCTGAGAAGTGAGCTTGCAGTTTATACCTTGGAGTGCTTGATATGGAACTTCGTTTTTAAAATCAAGTCTTTCCTTCACATAATAGTGCAATGGACATTTCATCGACCGATAGGCAACATTAGTTTTGTAGGAAGATACGTCCAAGAGCTTGTGAGATTGATCTAAACAGACTTCTCCTATTATCACCCATCCAAGATCAAGTTTCTGGGCCTGAGGAGCATCATCTGGACCGTTACATAACTCTCTTATTTTATGAACTCTAGGAATGTCTCTCCCTAGTAGAATCAAAATCTTAACATCCTTGTAAAGAGGTGGAATGTAGTCAGCAATGTGGCTCAAATGAGGGTGATGACGTGCAACCTCTGGTGTGGGGATTTCTTCTCTATTGTTCAGTAGCTGATCACATTCGATTAGAGTTGGAAGAGGAAACTCTATGTCCTCATATTCTGATGCCACTATGAAGCCATGGGCTCTTCTTCCAGAAGTATTGATCTTTCCTGCACATGTCTGCAAGGTATAGGACCAGGTCTCTCCATAAATGTTGAATAGGTCAAAGAATTCTGTACTGGCCAATGAGCGATTGCTCTGATCATCGAGTATGGCATACATTTTTATGGAATTTTGTGGACATCCTTCAGGAAAAACCCTTACAAGACATATCTTGCTACAAGATTTGCTATGAAGCCCTTCTCCACATACCTCTGTACACCTTGTGGTTACGGGGTTGGCACATTGCTCAGTTCTCTCCCCGCCATCATCTGATGTAGTCTTGGGGTTGCTGCCGGGTGAAGGTTTCCTTTTGAACAGGTCTGAATGAAGAGCGTCCACATGTTTGGCACTGTTACACAGGGAACATCTGATGGCGATCTTACAGTCTCTAGCTAAATGATCGGAGGATGCACAACACTTGAAACAGATATTATGCTCTTTGAGAAATGATTTGCGTTCTTCAATAGGCTTGTCCTTGAATGCACGACATTTGGAGAGAGAATGTGGCGCATTATGAATAGGACACTGTTGATTAAGATTGCTTGCCTTAATGTCTGTAGCCAAGACGTTGGATGCTATCGTAGTCTTCCTCACGGCAATAGGATGCCTTAAATTCTTAAATTTACTGTTGGTGGCAATATCCCTTGAAGTAGTTAAAGGAATGGTGGTTGTATCTGGATAGAAGAAGCTTGGGTCATTCTTGGATCTTGCAACCTTCTGCACGAACTCTGTAAAATAAAAAAAAAGGAGGGAAGGAAACATGATGTTCATACTTATACTTTGATCCTACACTAGTCCACTTTCCCTGAAGATAACTAGGCAACTTTGCTACAATAGGATTTACGCCCTGAGCAGTGTCTAAATAGCTAAGACCTGGTAAACTAGGATCTAACTTAGCAATTTCAAGTTCATGAAGGAGGTCACCTAACTCTCTAAGCTTATGATTGTCCTTAACAGAGATCTTAGGAAAGTCGTTTAGTCTCTGGAATAAGGCAGATTCAATGACTTCGGGGCTTCCATAGTCTTGTTCTAGACGTTCCCAGGCAGCATCAAGGCCTGCTTTAAAGTTATAAATGTAAACAGATTTAAGTCTCTTTACTTGTTCTGAAGAGAAGATTGACGCCCCAACCACTTTATTAGTAAGTCGAGTTCTGCTTGAGGTTCAATGTCCAAGTTCTTGGTTACCGCCTTAAATGTAGATCTCCAACTTCTGTAGTTCTCTGGGCGGTCATCAAATCTAGACAGTCCAATAGTAATCAACTCTCGTCGAATCATATACTTGCTGAACTCTGCTGCATCAGTGCTTTCAGTTTTTATAGCCACAGGGGATACTGATGGTGCACTGACTTGGACCATGGTTGGTATCAGATGTTGGCTGGTAGGTGGAGAGAAAGGTGTTGCAGATGGGTTCAAATTATGTAAGGGTCTGTTGTCTGAAGGTCTCTGAGCATTCGAAGCTGAAGAGAGCTGTATCACAGGGGGTATAGAGTTCATTCTGTAGTTTTCTGCTGTGCCTTTGTAATCTCTATTCACATAGGGTTGTGGTGGCACATGAGCTGCGTAGGTTGATTCACTTGATTTTGTGACATGCGGTAGTTGTGGAGTGTCTCTGTTAGTAGATGTGTGTAGTTGACCAGCTTGATTTGGCAACACGTTGCCTTCTGATCCACTTGCTGGATGATTATGAGAATAATTTCCAACTGTAGGTGAGACTGTATTGTCGTGGTTCTGGGTTAAGACAAACTGTAGGGTCCTTTCAACAGGGTCCTGACAAGCAGCCAAGCTGGGACAAGCTGCTCCTTCTTCTTCCAATAGGGCTTGTTCCAAGACAGATAATTCAGCTAAGGCTACTTCCTTTTCTTTATTCTTCTGAAGGATTTCTAGCTGAGCCTCTGTTTCTGCTTGAATGCGTTTAGCTTCTGCTTTGATGGCTGCTTCTCTTTCAGAACAAGCGGCTTGAACCTGGGCTGCTGCAACCTTCTGGCGAGCTTTGACTATTTGGTCGCTCAGTGTTGACCTTACAGAGCAGGACCGCAGTGACTTAGAAGAGGATTTATGATAGGAGCGGGCAGATCTAGATGATTTTCCTGAGTGTCTGGAAGAAGCAGATTTACAGGATCTAGTTTCATGTAGCTGTGCTAATCTACCTTCTATCTGTGCCTTTGCTTCAAGATATGTGCTATGCCTCTGCTGGTCAGTAGATGTAAAGTCCTTTAATTCCAATGCAGCTTCCTCTATGTTGGAATGAGACAATAGGGAATAGTACTTCTCAGAAAGTCTTTTATAGTTCTCAAATGCCTTCTTAACCCTTGAGAGAGCAGTGTTCAATTGCTCAGAATTGTTGCTAATTTCATTAGTGGTCTTTATACAACTTAAAGTCTTCTCCCATAATGCAGTCAGGTTACTAGATGTTTCTTCCTTACTTGCTTCATAAGCCTCCCTTGCCTTCAAGGATGGATGAGGGGCTCTAACAGGACGAGCAGAATGAAGTAAGGAGTCTGCTTTATCTTGATTAAATACAGGTAACTCTGTGGGATCTCTGTCAGACATAATGACAAGTGCTGTAGTTTTGGTGTCTTGTTAGAAATCTGCCAGAGCTCAGCTCTGTAGGTAGTGATTTCTGTTAGTAAGCAGGCTGAGCTGAGGAGCTGGATATTTGTGACAATGAGCCAGCTAGTGCTGCAACTGGTTCAGACTGGATAGCTCAGCTCAGTGCACAGTTCACTATCACTTTATATAGGCAGGAATATACAGTATTTCAGTAGATTCAGGTATTGGATTCACAACCCAAACAGCTTGACAATGATGAATCCTTGGGACTTGATATAGCTATGATACACAGTCCTTCAAAAGGTACTTATGGCTCCCCAATAAAGGCAAAACTTGTATAAGCTGGTATTACTAGAGAAATTGGTCCACAGCACAGAGTAATGCTTCTGCTGACTGCGGCAGTGACACACAGGCATTGAACTTTCAGTGCACAGCCTGAAGATGGCTTCCTGTCTTCATGCAGCCACGTGCACTGTGACCTTCCTGACCACATTTAAAACAATGCCAACATTTTTCTCTCCCCTCATGCACACATTGCTTACATTTAGGCACAGTCCTGGGTTTATCACTGTCATTCACTACCTTCACCGGCCCATGTTCATTCCCTTGTATTGGCCCTGCCTGTAGCAGCAATTGTACATTCTTTGTGAGAGCAGCAACTTGTTTTGTCAACTCTACCAGAGAGGGTTGATTGTCACCAGCCTGGTGTCTGGATCCTCTCACATCCTGTGTCTGGATGACATTGGTCGTAGTCATCCTGGTGGATGGATTCTCTCACATCCTGTGTCTGGATGGCATTGGTCGTAGTCATCCTGGTGGATGGATCCTCTCACATCCTGTGTCTGGATGACATTGGTCGTAGTCATCCTGGTGTCTGGATCCTCTCACATCCTGTGTCTGGATGGCATTGGTCGTAGTCATCCTGGTGGATGGATCCTCTCACATCCTGTGTCTGGATGACATTGGTCGTAGTCATCCTGGTGTCTGGATCCTCTCACATCCTGTGTCTGGATGACATTGGTCGTAGTCATCCTGGTGGATGGATCCTCTCACATCCTGTGTCTGGATGACATTGGTCGTAGTCATCCTGGTGGATGGATCCTCTCACATCCTGTGTCTGGATGACATTGGTCGTAGTCATCCTGGTGTCTGGATCCTCTCACATCCTGTGTCTGGATGACATTGGTCGTAGTCAGCCTGGATCTGCCACTTAGTCTGGCTTGCCTCTCTGCTTCTATTCTGGCTAGCTTGGTAACTATTTCTAGCAGCACATCATCACTTGTGGATAAGTCAGAAATATATGGCTTAATCTCCCTTCTAATGTCACTATATTTCTCACTTAACCCCTGATATAACGTGTGAAGAAACACTCCTTGTACCAAATTCTTGTCATAAGTAATTGCAGCACCAACTTGTTGAGAAGACCACAAAACTTTCTGTTTTAGTCCCATAATTCTATACACAAACTGCTGCGGAGTTTCTTTCTCATGCTGTTTAGCGTTCATCAGTTCCTGAAACCAGTCCGTGCCGCTCCTGTCCTGAAGATGTGAGCGCAGAAACCTTTTCAGCTACAGAAAGATCCTCCTTGTTTACCAGCATCTCCTTAAAAGTTTCTGGTTTCACAGTTTTCAGCACAGTTCTGATGATTTCTGACTCGGAGTATCTTTCTTGTATACCTTCATCAATCTGTCTACATACACTGCTATATGTAAGGTCAGAGTCCAGGTCTGAAATTTGCCCACCATACATTTTAAACTCCTTCCTTGGCAGGTAAGCTGCTAAGTCCTTTAATGTAAACCCACTTTCTGCCATTTGCCCTGTCCTTTGTGTGAATTGTGCTGTGCTCTCTGTTCACACTTTCATGTGGAGTGTCAGAGTGTCTTTCTCCTAGCAAGGACTCAGCCAGTTCTTTTATCTGAAGCAGATATGCCTTGCCACTGTCCTCCATGCTGCACACTGCTTCTCCCTGTAAATGTCCCAGGATGTACTCACAGATCTCCTGCTCACTTGAACCTGTAGCTTGGGGAACTTCTTTCCCAGCATCTCCCTGAATCTGTACAGCAAGTGAGTGCAACTGATCCTCAGACAATGTGTGCAGCAGCTTCTGGATCTGCCACTGCAGCTTCTTCACTGATGCTGTGTCAGCCATCTTAGATCCTGTATAGCTTGCTTGAAGCCTTCCCTCTCTCCCTTTACTGTAATGCAGCCTTCTCACTCTGTGACTGTCTTGCACGATAATTACATATCACGGACAAGCCCCCAAATGTTACCCGCGTTCGTGGTGGTAGTGCAGACTAGTGCCACGATGCAGCCGACAGCGTCTGTTTTAACAGGGGAGAGACACAGACATGTGGCTCAGTTGATGTCCAACTTTAATATGAGCCTCAGGCCCTAACTCTCCTCAGTGTAATCATGTTAGAGCTCCCTCTAGTGACAGCCTTATGTTTTTGTGCTGTTGGGAAGTCTGAATTTAACCCTGTTACATACAGCAATACGGATTCTAAGTTTTTGTGCCCAAGACATCTTTCTATGAGTCTCTGGAATGTCCCAGGGGCGTTACACAGTCCAAATGGCATGTAGTTGAACTTGAACAGACCCATTGGGGTAGTGAAGGCTGTTTTCTCCTTATCTTCAGGTGCCATGGGGACTTGCCAGAAATAAGCAGTCCTTGTGTCAAATGTTGTTAATTTTGCGATAATCCACACAGCAATGGATGGTCCCATCCTTCTTCTTTACCAGGACCAAAGGGGCAGCCCAGGGGCTGTGACTATCCTGGATGACATTAGCTGTTTTCATGTCCTGAACTATCTTCTTTACCTGCTGGTATAGGGCAGGAGGCACTGGCCTATATCTTTCTTTGATTGGAGGTTGAGTGCCAGTGGGAATAGTGTGTTTTATTAAGCTCGTCTGACCATAGTCCAAAGGGTGTTTACTGAAGACTTGGTAGTGGTCCAACACACCTTTGAGTTGTTCAGCAGAGGTGGTGGCATCTCCGATGTGTAGCTCGGCCCACCAAGGTTGTTCAGATTTTTGGCTGCATCCGCTGTTTGAAGCGATTGCTGTGCCTCAGCAGTAGGGGAATCCAGGACGTCTTGTAGACGGACATGATGTAGACTCGCCACTGGATAATATTTCTTTAGTTCCACAGTTTCATCATTTAGATTGAACAAGCAGATGGGTACTCTTCCACGCGACACAGTGACCAGGTTCCTGGCTACTCGGACAAGAGGGTGATCCTGTAATTGTAGGGGCTCCACGAGGGCCTGGTAATCCTGACCTCGGACCCCGATGCAAGCTTGGCACCATAGCAGGGTCTCTGCTCCACGTTGAAGTCTAATAGATTGAGCATCGTTGATGCGAACGCGGCAGATTTCTCAGTTAATGAATTTTTGTTGAGCAGTTAGCACTTGGAGGGTCTGGCTGATGACACTGTGTGCCGTTAGTAGGGTTTTCTGCAAGGCTTCTTGCACTTCAGTGTAACAGTTCCTGATTACATTCATCCCAAGGACAATGGGTTCTTCATCGTCATCTGGAACTTGAATCACGACTACTCCCTGGTGTGGGAGTTCGGTATCTTTGATCCGTATGGTGGGTTCCAATAACCTAGGATGGGTACCGTTTGGCCGTTAGTAGCTCTGATGTGGATCCAGGATTTCGTGGGTCAATTGGGCTCCTTTCTGGCATATTTCGAATGCTGATCGACGAATGGTAGTTACTTGAGATCCGGTGTCGTTCAAAGCAGTAAAATTAACAATACAAAAAAAAAATACATAAAATTTACCGCCATCTTGCTTGAAGATCTCTGCCAAAATCCTGTGCGGCGCAAGATTACATCATCACGCCGGCTGGCATGTTGACGTATATGACGTCATCACGCCAGCCAGGATGATGATGTTATCTCGTGCCGCTCAGGATTTCGGCCGAGATCTTCAAGCAAGATGGAGGCTGGCGGCCCGTCGCGAGCAAATGGAGGAGGTAAGTTTAAATATTTTAGTTTTTTATACTATTTCAGGTTAAATCGATTTGCTGACACGAAGCACAGGGAAATTCGGCTTCTAGGCAAACTGAATTTATCGTAAAATTCAAATCGAATTCCACTTCGTGGGATTTGATTCGCTCATGTCTAAATGCAATGTCTGCCTCTTTTAACCTTTCTGTTTGATATTTTTAATCAACCTTTATCTTTCTCTTCTGTCAACATTTTCCAAGGTAAAGTTCTCTGAGATATTGAGATTTCTCAGTCTCTGTCGCAGAAATAGTCACTTTCCCTTATGTTGTAATGGTTTTGAGATCTCCTTTGATACAATACATGCCTCTCGTTAGACTTGTTAGTGTGTACACAAGATGGGTGGAGTGGAAGAACCTTCATGATTCTCCCTTGTCTTACTGGGACTAAGGTCTCCTCTTCTTCATCCAATCAGATAAAGCCTGAGCTTTCCTCTCCTTCCATCTCCAGAATATTGGCTTTGCATTTCTAGCTATGCTCTGGTGACCCGGGATTCCAGCTCACTTTCTATCACAGCTACTATAGCATCCTGAAGATGAGGGACAGATGATCCTAACACACCTATAGTCTTCAAAACCATTGTTTCCAGAAGATGATTTAACTTTTCTGGATCGGACTTCTGTATTGCACAGAAGACCTATTCTTTCCTGGTTTAATTTGAGTGAAATTATGTACCAAGGTTTACATTAAACTTCCAACATCAGCCGTTCATCCTAAAATCCCTTCTAATTTTCTCTTTACTCATAGTTGATGTTTGGATGTTTGTTCCACACCTTCTTCCATCAGGATGTTGTTTACACTGCAGATTTTTAAAAGGAGTCAGTCAGCAGGTTTGACCATGCTAAACTGCTGACAGCAGTTGACTAGGACCTGAGACAACACAACAAACATACTTTTTGTGGAGCTTTTCTCATCAGGATAGTGTGAATATGAACTTTTATTCTGCCAGGTTCTTCTCTTGCAAGTGTCACAGTGAAGTTCTCTCTGCATTGATGTACTTTACAGTCCCTCACCTCCATGCTGAGTGACAGCTGTAACATCCAACCAGAAGACCAGCACAGCTGTCACCCATAGGGGCTATGAAGCAGCTGGAGGCAGAGAACACTACAGTGAAGCTCACACTACTGTTGAAAAGAAAAGCTCCACAAAAAATGGCTGTTGCGCTCTCTCCAGCCCCAACCTAGAGCTGTCAGATGTTTAGCATGGTGAGAACTGCTGACAGATCCTCTTTAAAGTAAATTTTTCAGTCTGACATATTAAATGTCCTATGGTCATAAATATACTGTATAATTCTTCTGACAACCTAGCATACAATCAGCACACAAATAAGTGTTTGCTGATTTGTCGGGTGATCACGCAGAAAAACTTTCATAGGAACTTTGTTCACCTGATCATCAACCCATGTGAAAGGGTCTTTCAGACATGTCAGGGATTTAATCTATTACTGTAGTGTACGGGAACTGTAATACCCGTCACTACCAAAGGTCACTTGGTGTGCTGTCGTCCCTCCTTAATTATGGAAAGTTGGTATATGTCAGTTTTATAAAATGTCATGTAATGCATGTATTTCCCTGTTACTATGAAACTTGCAAGTACAGGCCGGCTAGGGGTGTCATTCCAGCTCTTAGGCATTAGAGGGAGCTAGAGAGCCCTAGTTTATAAAAGGCCCAGTCAAGGAAGGGAAAGGCAGTGTAACCTGATCTAGTGTGGAGTGCAGAAGCAGTCTAGACCAGAGCTCAGAAGTTTCTAGAGCCTGAGGAAGCTGGGAGAGACTGAGGCAAAGATCAGAGGAGCCAGAGGTACTGAGAGAAACAGAGGAGGTACTTATTTAAGCCATAATCAAGGATATAAAGCCAGACTTAGGTTAATGGGCCTTGGTGAAGAATTGCTACCTTCCAGGATCAGACAGAGTTAGAGTGCAAGCTCCTTTGCTGCAAATCCTGTGTTCAACACTCTGTAATTACCCTGCTGTACTGAATTGCCTGCATCGACCGAATTGCAAAATCGACTGTATGCTGAGGAACTGCGTTTCCTTATTTGTCTCTGCCTGCAAACTACTAAAGTTGAAGTTCTGTTTTAACACCACGTTTCCTCAAATTATTTCTGCTTTCCGCAAACGGCGTGCCACCGTTTACTTGGCACTGGCGTCACGAACTATTCCTACCTATACCTGCCCTTGCAGAGAGTCAGCTGTACCAGGTTAGTGTATATTGCACTACTACACTCAGAAACACCGACTACGCACAACTTGAGTACACTGCACCTCTCTTTTGGCGTTCCACGAACAGGATTCGCACGCTTTATAGTGCAAGAAGCGTGTACTTTGTGCCTTATACAAGTGCCCTGTGACCAAAGTGACAATTTTCCTGTTTAATGAAAGTGGACGTTGTGGACTGAAGATCGTACCCAAAGTGTTCCAAAAACCTCTAAAAAGCGCTGTGCAGGGTTGCGCTACCCAGAGGAAGAAAATCGCCGCATTGGATTGTGGTTTTGTGGACTTTAAACATTCCTGCTTGCTGTCAGTGAACAGACAGCGTTTGTACCTAAAGATGGCCGCTGAGCTGGCTGAATTTACTGCTGCGTCACCTTCATCCCGAAAAGGCGGGAAAAATTGGCGCCTTTCTGAGGAAAAGGCGGGAAGAAGGTCAAGGGCAGGCGCCACGGCTTATCTGGACATTTGCATGTCTGCCAGCATGGACACCGCCTTCCCTATACTGAGATACCTGGGGGGCGGCCTCCCAGTGCAATGGGAGGAGCTGACTACTCTAATTGACGCGACCCTATCGCTCTCCTCAGTAGGATCGAGCATGTTGGATTGTGAACAGAGTGTTGCTGCAGCGTCCGCACCTGTAATTGACATGATGACTGACACCGGTGTAGAGCCAGAGGAGGCTCCACCGGCCTACGCTCCGGGACCGGAGCAACCCGCCTGCCGCACCAGGGAGAAGGAACCCGAGCCCTACTATGGCTCATGGAGGGACTTTTTTCAGCCATCGTTCAAATGGTCTTCCCTGATGGCGGAGATCCGAGAGGCCGCTATCAAGCGGAATACTAAGACAAAGATCGTGTATGAGGAGCTAACTAAGACCATACATGAAAGACATACGCACACCCAACCCCGCCTGGAAAGGAGAAAGGGAGTGGTGCTGTCGTTTGACAAATCCCGTGGCTACGGGTTTATTCAGGACTATCTTACTGGCAGAGACCTCTATGTTAACCGAAGGTCTGTCAAGAGAGACTACCTCCCTTCGTACCAGCACAGCCTCCGCGAGGGAGAGGAAGTAGAATACACCCCTGCCGAGAGCCTGCGAGGCCCCTATGCGACTGCTGTGACCCGTCCGAAGCGAGGACCTGAGGATTGGGAGGCAGAAGAAGGAGAAGACTACTCTGGCTGCGAGCGGGAACCGGAACGCTCTCCAGAGCCGGCCCATCACGCCTTTCAGGAGCGGAGCTCCTTCATTGGGCCGAATGTCTTCTGGCAGCCAACCGTGTTGGAGAAATGGGTGAGCCCCTACCCTTCCCCCGAGCTGCCACGTCGGGAGAAGACACTATCTGAGCTGGAGCAGCAAAGAGGATTGAGTGCTACCTTCCAGAACATCCGGATGGGACGGAGACCTGAGGCAAGTCCAGAACCTGAAGAGGCCGAGTCTGCATCAGCGGTGACTGTACCTGCGCCGGCGGCGCCAGCAGAGAACAGCGACTCCGACACCGAGAGTATCGGTGAGCAGATCGTCCGGCTGGAGGAGAAGTTGCGGGAGTTGCGTAAGACCTACACCGCCAGGATCCAGACGCCGCCGAGGAAGGATGAGGTAAGGGTGCCTGTCACCACCCGCCGACCGCCTTCTGTTGTCACCGCTCCGTCAGTGCCCCAGACCGGACCCGCGATTGCTGTGAATTGCTGCACCCAGAGCACCGGACCGCTTGCTGCGGCGGTACCAAGTATGTCACACCCTGCAGTGATTATGCCAGGGCCGGCACGGTCCATCAGAGGGTTCACCCCTAGGCCTATGGGGCCAATACCTATTAGGGGCCCCTTTACCCTGCAGCTACCCCCTGATACAGTCATGTGGGCCCATCCTCCTGTAGAGGAATACTACAGAAGATACCTCCCTGCAGAGCCAAGTAGCTATGATGTGCCACCGTGAATCAGCCTGCTAGGCCTTTGATTTATTTCTTCTGAAGTTTCATGTTAACCCTTCCAGGACAGGAGTCCTATGTTGCTGGTCCTTTGTTGCGGCTGCCAGTTTGTCCACGGCTCAGTGGTAGGTGTTGACCACTGAAATTACAAAGTCAGCAAGGCCAGGCTTGTTTTCCAGGACCCCTGCCTGCTTTTGTACCCCACACCAAGTTGTGCCTGTTCCTTTGTTGCACCTTTTACCCTTCACCCCCTTTTTAGGTTGATCAGGGGTTTTACAGCACTTTTCCTGCTGTCATTTTATTGTGCAACCTGTTACTAAGGAACCGTGCCCGGAGACAGACTCAAAAGTACCTGAGCCTCTGAGATTCTCACTCTTTTAAAGTATTGTGCCCAGAGATGGACTCCACCGCATGAGAGCCTCTGTGATTTAATATGGAAATAACCTGGGTACGGACTCATGTTTGTTATTTGAGCCTCCAAGAACTTTTATACCGTTTTCTACTGTTTTATCATGGACTTATTCATTGTCATGGACTATCCTGGTTATATTGTTACGCTGTGCCAGGTCAGCGCCCCAGTTCCATTCATTATCCTGAGAGAAGAGAACGACGCCCCTTGTCACTGCCCTGCACCTTTGCCAATTGGACCTGATGTAAATGCAGACGAATTGCATATATGTATGCCTGCATGTCTCTTTTTCTATTTCAGGTAGAGATTCCAGTTGGGCGACCCATGATGGAGTACGAGGGCGTACTCAGCTTAAAGCAGTGGGGTATGTAGTGTACGGGAACTGTAATACCCGTCACTACCAAAGGTCACTTGGTGTGCTGTCGTCCCTCCTTAATTATGGAAAGTTGGTATATGTCAGTTTTATAAAATGTCATGTAATGTAATGCATGTATTTCCCTGTTACTATGAAACTTGCATGTACAGGCCGGCTAGGGGTGTCATTCCAGCTTCTAGTCATTAGAGGGAGCTAGGGAGCCCTAGTTTATATAAGGCCCAGTCAGGGAAGGGAAAGGCAGTGTAACCTGATCTAGTGTGGAGTGCAGAAGTCAGTCTAGACCAGAGCTCAGAAGTTTCTAGAGCCTGAGGAAGCTAGGAGAGACTGAGGCAAAGATCAGAGGAGCCAGAGGTACTGAGAGAAACAGAGGAGGTACTTATTTAAGCCATAATCAAGGATATAAAGCCAGACTTAGGTTAATGGGCCTTGGTGAAGAATTGCTACCTTCCAGGATCAGACAGAGTTAGAGTGCAAGCTCCTTTGCTGCAAATCCTGTGTTCAACACTCTGTAATTACCCTGCTGTACTGAATTGCCTGCATCGACCGAATTGCAAAATCGACTGTATGCTGAGGAACTGCGTTTCCAATATTGTCTCTGCCTGCAACCTACTAAAGTTGAAGTTCTGTTTTAACACCACGTTTCCTCAAATTATTCCTGCATCCGCAAACGGCGTGCCACCGTTTACTTGGCACTGGCGTCACGAACTATTCCTACCTATACCTGCCCTTGCAGAGAGTCAGCTGTACCAGGTTAGTGTATATTGCACTACTACACTCAGAAACACCGACTACGCACAACTTGAGTACACTGCATTACTTAATTTCATATACTTCTTTAAACTTAACTAGTGTACAAAAAACAAACAAACCACGAGTGGACTGAGGAGTTCGGGAGGTTAGGGGAAAGCTCACCCTGACGTTATCGGGAACCTGTCCCTTAGAATGGCCATGTGGAGGGCTCTAGAATTTATTGTAGTAGCTCCTGATCTGACCTAACATACAGAGGTGCTCCCTCGTCAGTACAAATCAGTATAGTGGAAGTCGGACAGAGACACACGGCATTATACATCATTATAACTTCATGAGCAGGGGTGCACCACCGATGAGGCAAGAGGAGGCAGAGGAAGGGTCATGGGGAATGAGCACTTTCATTGTGGCGAACGGGTCAGGTTAAGAAATTGGCATGGGGGGGGGGCGTTTCAGTTTTCTCCTCAGGCAGCCGAAAGGCTAGGTGCACTCCTGTTCATGAGGTCCGTCACAGGAGCAGAGTCGACATGGTTTTGTAAATTTTTAGATTTATCTAATGTGTTTTAGACAAAAATCACCCGCCTTATCGCATCCATCCACAGTATCGTTATAAGATGGAATATCCTTTACCATTTTCGTTAATTGATTATAGTTTTGTTAATATTGAATGCAGCTGCCCGCTCAGGTCATTTTCTCCTTCTAATGTCCTCATATTTTACGTTATAAGGCAGGGATCAGCAAGCTTCGGCGAAACTATGACTCCAAGTATGCACACTTCCTTGGCTGTTCTCAGAACTCCCATAGAAGTGAATGGATCGTGCTGGGAGTTGTAGTTCACAACAGCTGGAGGTAGCTGGAGGTTGCTGACCCCTATAATAAGGACTGGGATATGTAACACGGGACACATCACTCATATCTTGCCACCTTATCTTATGATTATAGAGAATCTGTGTAATATTGCGGCGTTAGCTTGATAATCAATGTGTCCTTGACTCAGTTTGACATCCGGAGTACATGTATGGCAGATGTCTGCACTTTAAAGATAGTGTCCTCTTCTGGGAGGAGTAAGCACCATTTTCACACAGCAGGGACCAGGAACTAAGGTCTGCGATCGGCGATAATGCTGAGATTTAACTTCTCAGTTGCCTTTTTCAATTGTGACCACATCATCTGTGGCAGCTCTCTCTGGAAGCCCTGCTCTGACAGGGTGATAAAGGCTCCTCCATGCGGTGATTGGGGGGGAGCCATAAGCTGTTCATTCCCTGCAGCAGCCTCAGTCCCTCTGATGGATCCAAAGCTGCGCAGCTATGTTCCTGCTCAGGCTCTGCCAGTGGCATGGTTCAATAGGAACATAGCACAACTGCCATAGACTGCAATGCTAATGCACTGGAGAATGTGGCAGAAGCGATCTAAAGATTGGTTGTTCAAGTTGCCTAGGGGAACTTTTAAAATATGTAAAATGTAAAAATTCAAATCACCCCCCTTTCCCCATAAAAGAATAAAAAATAAGCATCATAGGCATCTCTACATCACAGAATGCCAGAAGCATTAAAATATTAATTTGTTTATCCCGTACGGTTAATGCTGTAATGGAAAAAATATGGCTGATTCATCGACTGTCATTTCACCTTCCCCAAATTTTTTTATAAAAAGTGATCAAAAAGTCATACACACCCTAAAATGGTATAACAAAAAACTGCAGGTCATCCCTCAAAAAATGAGCCCTGACACCACTCCATAAATATAAAAAGTTATCAGGGTCAGAATATGGCAATGAAAATATTTTTTTTAATTTTATTCCAGTTTTTTCAAAGTATTAAAACACAAGAAAACTACATAATTGTGGCTATCGCTGTCATCATACTGACCCGGAAGATGAAGGGCATGGGTCAGTTTTACTGCATAGGGAATACTGTTAAAGCAAAACCCATAAAACTGTGGGAGAATTGCATTTTTTTTCCAAGTCCATCCCATTTGGAATTTCTTGCAGATTTCCACTACATTATATGTAATATTAAATGGTGCAATTAAAGGGTTTCTATCACTTCATATGACATAATTAGCTGGCAGACACTAGCGATCTGCTAGTGTCTGCTCTGGCCAACCATCCTACTATAATCACTTGTGGGGCAACGGTTTTGCTAAAAAACTAACTTTTATAAATATGCTAATGAGCCTCTAGGTGCTATGTGGGCGTCATTAGCACCTAGAGGCTCCGTCTACCTTCATACACAGCGGCCGCCCAGCACGTCCCTCCAGCCCGCCCATGTCCTCCTCCGTGTGACGCAGCGCCGAATTCTCGCGCATGCGCCGTGCGCGGCTGTATTCGGCGCATTAGAGATGTCTGAGCTCGGAGCGGTCAGACATTCAATGCGCATGCGCCGAATACAGCCGCGCATGCGCATTGAATGTCTGACCGCTCCGAGCTCAGACATCTCTAATGCGCCGAATACAGCCACGCACGGCGCATGCGCGAGAATTCGGCCGCTGCGTCACACGGAGGAGGACATGGGCGGGCTGGAGGGACGTGCTGGGCGGCCGCTGTGTATGAAGGTAGACGGAGCCTCTAGGTGCTAATGACGCCCACATAGCACCTAGAGGCTCATTAGCATATTTATAAAAGTTAGTTTTTTAGCAAAACCGCTGCCCCACAAGTGATTATAGTAGGATGGTTGGCCAGAGCAGACACTAGCAGATCGCTAGTGTCTGCCAGCTAATTATGTCATATGAAGTGATAGAAACCCTTTAAATAGTACAACTTGTCCAGTAAAACGCAAAACTCTCATATGGCTAATAATAAAAAAAAAAAAAAAAAAATTTATGGCTCCAGGAAGGCAGTGAGTGGAAAAAATGGAAACGCAAAAATGAAAGATTTCCATGTACTGAAAGGGTTAAACACTGATTTCTAAATTCGATCACTCGCTCAGCGGTGGCATCTTCTTTCCTTCTCTGGACGGCTTCCTGTGCCTTAGTGCTGATTGCTCACAGGCTGACTGTCTATGGTAAGTCTCTGGACGTGGAACATGTACAGGTTGTGATAAAACGGATCCTAGTTGTTGTTTTTTTTACATTTCCTGATGCTGAGAATTTATTGTTTTTGCTACATTTCCCCCATTGTAAGAAAAAAATGCACAATTTCCGGAAACAAATGTCCTGGCTGGCTCGCCAATCGGTGAAGTTTAATTCAGAATGTCTTTCTTCTGATGTAAGAGATGTGAAAAGGTGGGAACTAGCAAAAATGAAGAGTCCTCCATGTAGGATAAAAGTAAGAATGTTTAATGGATACAAAAACGTTACAAAATGTAAAGAACACGGCACAAAGAAGAAAACGTCACATGTGTGTCTGGAAAGTATAAGCCGTGACCCCTGGGTTGTGAAGGGTAAAGATGTGAGAGCAGCTGAATGGTAGCATATCCCACCTCAACCTTGTGAATCACTGATGTCCCACCTACGAGCAATAGTGATAGAACGCTCTGTCCACGGCCACGTGTGGGAATTATGGTGCAGAGGCTTCAGAAATATCATATCCAGAAAGATTCAGTAGAACTTGTAACTTCTTCATTTACCTCTCTGCACTTTCAGGGTTTAGGAGTCCAGTGGGCGGTCCCAATCACAATCGCAATCATAGGGAGAAAGCAGTCAATCCCTGATAGGACCGCCCACTGGACTCCTAACTAGTGTCGAGCGAAGCATTCAAGCCGAAATTTGGTCTTAAGTTTAGGAAAACTTCCATTCGCAACTAATCCAAATTTCCTAACGTTTTGTGGCAACAAATCAGGTTTTCTTAACATCGAGGCTGCACGTGTTAAAAACTGAAAGTAAGAAGCCTGGGAACGCATTATCACCCATAATGCCGTGCAGCCCGCCAATCCGCAGATCGCCATCTCCTGTGATGTCACAGCCCTATAAAACCCACCTCCCGCGCGCTCTCCGCCTTTGTCCTGTGAGCTGAGGATAGCGAGAGACGTGGAGAGCGCTCATGTGCTAGGGACAGTGTTGATGCAATAACCCAGCGGCCATGGCTGGTGTTCCCTGCAACCAAGAGTGCCCCGGAGGATTTTGTGCTGTCTTCCCATCCACTGTACGCCAGCCCAGGGAGGCATCTGCTAATCGTGAGTACGAACAACTACTACCCCCATCGGCCCACCGTGAGTCTCACGTGTTTTCCCCTGTGGTTTGGTACGCTACACTTTGACTTAAGAACTATTAAACTAACACGCTCTTAGAATGAATCCTGACAGTCTAGTTCAATGACATGCAAAGACTGAGCGCCGCAGCGCCCCCTATAGTTCAGATCCACTGGCGGACGGTGAATGGATGAGAGAGCTGAAAAGCAGTGCAGCACCGATACCATCTCCAGCACAAGGAGCGGGAGCCGGAGCCCACACTGTACACTGCCTCTCACACGCGGGCTGTGTCCAAGCAGTGGGATTTCAGAGGGTTTTTTATTGTTATTATGTCTTTTCTATTTGCTGGTCTGTATTGTATTTTTCTACTTTTCTAGTAGTAGGAACTCTAAAGCAATTGGTAGTGACAGTGAATGATCCTGCTGGAGCTGCTGAATCATCCCTGTCTCGTGTCCATCATGTCTAATCTTTGTCAGGAATGTGCACTGGATGAGTTAGGTCACTTAGAAGATCTTTTCCGACCCATCACTACATTACACAGGACGACAGGGGCTGCTGCATACACGCTCCGGTTCTTACCGATCCCTACCGATCGCGGACATCGGTGCACACACCTGGTGGCCATGGCGCCTGCTGCACGCACCAGTGGGCGCCATTTTTAAATGCCTGGTTGCCAATGCAAATTTACTGTTGGCGGTCTGGAAAAGGTCAAGTAACAAGCTTGACATTGGGCCACTAATTGGGATGAATACGATTAGGCAGAGGGTCCTGGGTATACCTGAGTTACTGCGAATCGTGACAAATGAAATTGTAACAAAACAAACTTATTGGCGAACTTTGGCGATTCTGCCAAATCTAATTTTTTAAAACTTCCCTCATCTCTACTCCTAACCCCAGAATGAAAAGACAACAGCATAAATAACAATCTGGTTTTGCAAAAATGGTGGCAACATCACAACATGTAAATGAGCAGCACCCAGTGAGAATAATCAGGGGTAACGCTGCTTCTAATATGGGGTCACTTAGGGCAGTACCGCCTGTATAGACAGCCCTGTGTGCAGCAGTAGACAGAAGATCAACAGCAATGCTGATGCAGAAAACACGGATGAGGACGCATGCAAGGAGATCCAGTCGTAGTAATGAGGAACATAGGTATAAACTCCAGGCCGGTTGGGCAGGGCGCAGTCCTCTCCCCAACTTACAATGCCAGCTTGATACCAAACCCCACTGACTTCACAGACCAGGGGTCCTCCAGAGTCGCCCTGAAACACACAATAAAAGTCCAATAATTGATATGATCAGGAAATCACAAAATCATTGTAATATCGTAGGTGGGAGATATGGTCGTGTTCGCGGAGGGGCTACATGGAGCTAGTGGGCCACAGCATATAGGCATCCTTATATGCATCACCATAGGGGTTCACCACAGCCTTATAATTCAGGACTTGCAGTATTGTACGGATGTGACAGAACCTTAAAGGCACCGTGATAACACATCACTGTTATCTCCTGACGAAAGCCATTGAAGAATCAATGAATATATTCTTGCTTAAAGCTTATATTACATGGGCAGATAATCTTTCAGATCATTATTACAAAACATTCGTAGTAACGCCCGTTAGTGATGATCTGGCAGTGTAATACTGCCACTGACAGGTTTAAAAATCCTTGTTTACATGCAGCAGATTGTGCTGTGTAATCCCGATCTGCAGCCGGCAAACAACGAGTCAGTATGGGGAGAAGCGATGGCATAACGATCACTGCTCCCCATACTGTGAAGGAGATCGCTGCATGTAACAGCAGCAGTCTACTTCTCTAACGAGCTGGCGATTGCTGGGAAGGAGCGCTTCCCTCCTGATGTGAGATGGCGAAACGCCTCTCATTGTGTGAACACTGTGTTTGTGTAATAGAAGTTAATTGACATTTTGCTGTTTGGCCACAAGAGGTCACTGTTTCCTAAGCATAGCTACAGACTATGAGCGGTTAAAGGGGTTGTTTCACCTCAGTAATTACCATTTAATCACTTCCTTGTAGTCCTAGAATGGTTTCTGTAATATAGATTAATTTTCCAATTTGCCTCTCTCACCTCTTATTCCTCTTTATAGTGCCCCAAATTCCATGCTCATTTCTAGGGGTTTCCAGCCACCACTGTAATGTAAGCAGTGGTTGGCCGCTCAGATGCACAGAAACCCTATCGGCCGGCTGATCTGTTCCTTCCACAGTCACCAGCTTACAAAAAGCAGACCCAGGTTGGTAAGACTAAACGTGCACGCATCTCATACAATTTTGGCGTTTAGGATCCTAGAGACTGAGACCAGGCCTGTAGTTAGTTAGATAGTTGTGTTGATCGAGCATGCTCAGCCGAACACCAGTTGCTTGAGTCTCCTCCCCGCACATTTGTTGGCTGCTACACAGCCAATAAACATGCTGTTAAGTACTGCACTTCGCTGTAATGCCGTAGCCTTGTTGGTTACTGGCATTACAGTGATTGGCTGTCCGGAACGCGTCATCAGTAGTGTTGATCGAGCACCATAGTGCTCGGGTGCTCTGGCCGAACACATAGGATGCTCAGATTCTCTACCGAGCACCCGAGTATAATGGAAGTCAATGGGAGAATCCGAGCATTAAACCAGGTACCGCCTGCTCTGAAGAGGGGAGGGTGTCTGGTTCATAGGAAAAGGTCAGAAATTGATGGAAACACCACTGAAATGGTTCGGGAACAGCATGGGGAGGATGTCTGGACGCATCTTGGACTCCCAGGTCGCTTCTGGGAACGATGTTGTCCGAGTAGTACGCCACTTTTAAAGACTGACAATAATAAGCACCAAACTGAAGATAAAATCGTTTTAGAGGAAAAATTGGTAGGAAACATTCTTTCCTGTATATTTACTTGTATATAAAGTGCAAGTGCTGCCAAAAATTGCAAGGAAGGGGCACTCCGATACAACCTGTATATCACATAAAGGAGGCCTCATTCACATTGTGGTACAATAGTTCATGTAGTGGGACTCCTACACTCATAAAGCCTATGCACTAAGTGAGAGGGCTGCCAAACATTACAAGGAACCGGCACTCAAATACACACTTTGTTACACATAAAGGAGGCCTCATACACAGCCTTGATAAATTATGATTGATGGCCTGCTGGTGACCCTCAAAAACATTAGGAGCAAGGACCTGCTGATCTGACCATCTAAAACATTATGGGCTGTGGCCTGTTGCCTCTTCGGTGACGATCCATTCGGATGTCTGGCCTATCAACTTTCGATGTTATTGTCAGCGCAAACCATGGTGACTACGGGTAACGGGGTTTGATTCCGGAGAGGGAGCCTGAGAAACGTACGGCTACCACATCCAAGCAAGGCATCATGCGTGCAAATTACCTATTAGGTATAATTAGGTGCGGGCCTGCAGATGAGCTGACCCTGTAAAAGATTTAAGGTGCGGGCCTGCTGGCGAGCTGATCCTCTAAAAAAATTATATGCAATGGCCTTCAGGTGAGCTGACCCTGTAAAAGATTGTAGGTGAAGGCCTGCTGGTGAGCTGACCCTGTAAAAAATTATATGCGAGGGCCTGTTGGTGAGCTGACCCTGCAAAACATTATATGCGAGGGCCTGCAGGTGATCTGACCCATTAAAAATTTAGATGCAAGGGCCTGCTCCTGAGCTGACCCTCTAAAATATTATGGTTGAGGGCCTGCTGCTGAGATGACCATTTAAAAAATTATGGGAGAGTGCCTGCAGCTTAGCTGACCATTGAAAAAAATGAACAGTGGATAAAGCAGGCCGGGTAGCTTAAAAACTTTAGCTATGAATAATGGAATAGGACTCCGGTTCTATTCTGTTGGTTTTCTGAACTGGGGCCATGATTAAGAGGGAAGGCCGGGGGCATCCCTATTGCGGCGCTAGAGTTGAAATTCTTCGACCGTGCAAGACGAACCAAAGCGAAAGCATTTGCCAAGAATATTTCCATTAATCAAAAACGAAAGTTGGAGGTTCGAAGACGATCAGATACCGTTGTAGTTCCGACCATAAACGATGCGTTATTCCCATGACCTGCCGAGCTGCTTCTGGGAAACCAAAGTCTTTGTGTTCCGGAGGGAGTTTGTGTCACGGACATTCCCGTGGCAGGTACCAGGAGATCAGAGAGACTGGCAACACGTGGGTTAAATTGACAAGTTCCTTGTGGATCTTATAGTGTCTGTGTTTTGGTGAATGCCACACCCTTTGCTTCAGGTGTTGCTTGTTGGTAATTTACCTTCCCCATAAGTAGCCGCTTCTCACTCTTGGAGGTGCGGTTTATGGATTTTCTCCCTGTCTTCTTACTAGCTGGTCGGTTGTACTCTGTGGTGCTTCTGGAGTTGCCAGTTTTCTACTTTAAGCTAAGTCTTGTCTTTTCTTATTGTATTGTGTTTGCTATATTCCCTGTTGTTTGTATCTGGGCCTGAGACAGAGACTTCCTTTTGTCCATCTGGGGAGGAATGGGTTGTCTCTGGTCCTAACCTTATTCCAGGGCCTTATAGGGAAATAAGTGCCTAGATATTCTGCATATGACTATTCCTACCTTCAAGATCTTCTCATATTGATAGGTAGTTAGGGCCCGGATTAGGGTTGTTTAGGAGGTGACCTGTTCCCTCCCTAGTTTCCAGACCCAATTACTGTTCCCCTTCCCTCCTGTGTTCAGTGTGGAGTTTTCCCCCACACTGATCGTGACAGTATGGTTGCAAAGCTGACAAAGTACAGTATATGTCACAGACATTTTTTTGAAGCACACACGTTACACTACAGATGTGGCCCTGGTAAGGTCTCTGTCAGAAGTGGACACCCTCTATGGAAAAAGTATACTGGATGTCAATGATAAATTTTTATGCGCCCACGTTACACTGCAGATGTGGCCCTGGTAAGGTCACTGTCAGAAGCGGACACCGTCTACGGAAAAAGTACACAGGATGTCACTGATATTTTATGGATGCTCACACTTTACACAGGAGATGTGGCACGAATAATTTAACTGTCCGCAGTGGCCTATTATATATTTTTAGTGCAACCTGCGCTAAATACCTTGCATTTCTGCTGCCACACACAATAGTCCTTAAAAGGACTTTTTGGTCTCTGAAAAGTTTTTTGTATAAAAATCTTCCTATTACACTCCCTTCCTATTACACTGTCTGTCCCGTCCTATGCACAGCTCTCCCTAACACTGAGCATTTTAGCACAGGTTGTGCTTCAAATGTATATTGCTGCTGTCACACACAATAGTCCTTACAAGGACTTTTAGGTGCCTGGAACATTTTTGTACAAAAAAAAATATTCAATTTCACTCCCTACACTCTTTGTCCTTTCCTATGCTCAGCTCTCCCTGACTACGAATGAGCCGAACATGCATGATCGGGTGCTATATAGCACCCGATGACGCGTTCCAGCCAGCCAATCACAATAATCCCAGTAGCCAACATGGCTACTGGCATTACAGTGAGGGCAGTACTTACCAGTCAGCTTCTGCTCTTCACAAGCGAGGAGTGGGCATGGATGTCTGACCTCTGTGAGGTTTTAAGAAACTTTGAGCAATCAACACAGATGGTGTGAAGACATTACACAGGGTGATAGCCAGACCACCCTCAGTTCATCTTCTCAGCGCAAAATGGACGATGAGGAGGAGGAGGAGCAGGAGACGGTTGCCTCCTCTACAGAGGGTAGTACCCATGGAAGTTTAATTCCATCTGTTCTGCGTGGAAGGGCAGGAGAGGAGGAAGAGGGTGAGGAGATTGAGAGTGATCCTCCTGATGACGACAGTGAAGTCTCGCCTGTTGGTACTCTGGCACACATGGCTGACTTTATGTTAGGCTGCCTTTCCCGTGACCCACGCGTTTTACGCATTTTGAACAACACCGATTACTGGTTGTTCGCCCTTCTCGACCCCCTCTACAAAAAGAACTTCTCATCTCTCATTCCTGTGGTGGAGAGGACGAGCAAAATGGTGCAATATCAGAAGGTCCTTGTGGAAAAATTGCTCCAAAAATTTCCAGCTGACAACACTGACGGCAGAGTCCGTAGTTCCTTAGGCAACCGAGGAGGGGAAACAAGGGGAACACACAGCAGTTCCAACACTCTCCAAGGCCTGGGACAGTTTCATGACACCCCGCCAGCACCCTCACCCTGATGTGCGGCCTAGTGTCACAAGGAGGGAAAAGTTTTGGAAGATGGTGAAGGAGTACGTAGCAGACCGTGTCAGCGTCCTCAATGATCCCTCTGTGCCTTACAACTACTGGGTGTCCAAGCTGGACAAGTGGCATGAACTGGCGCTCTCAGAGCGGGTATTTAGTGCTGCTGGGGGCATAATAACTGATAAGAGCATCCGCCTGTCAACTGAAAATGCTGACAGGTTGACTCTTATAAAAATGAACAAGGTCTGGAATGACCCTGACTTCTCAACTCGACCAGAGGAAAGTGGCCGAACATAAAGGCACTTTAAATGTTTTTTTTATTATAATGTACTGAATACACTGTATTCCCTGCACCCCTTTCACCACAAAAAAGAGTACATGGTTCAATCTTCCTTTTCTCATTCAACTTCTCCTCCTCTTCCATCATATCAACATGCTTATTAGTCTGCCCTTGCTCCTAATGTTGTAGTGGGTTAGCTCACCTGCAGGCCCTCGCATATAATGCTTTAGAGGGTCACCAGCAGGCCATCATTCATAATTTTTCAAGGATGTATGATGCCCTCCTTTATGTGTAATAAAGGGAGTATTGGAGTGCCGGTTCCTTGTAATATTTGGCAGCCCTTTCCCTTAGTGCATAGGCTTTATGAGTGTAGGAGTCCCACTACCAGAACAACTGTACCACAATGTCAATGAGGCCTCCTTTATGTGATATACAGGTTGTATTGGAGTGCCAGTTCCTTGTAATTTTTGGCAGCACTTGCACTTTATATACAAGTAAATATACAGGAAAGAATGTTTCCAAACAATTTTTTCTCTAAAATCTATTTTATTTGGGGTTTTGTGCGTATTATTGTCAGTCTGTAAAAGTGGCGTACTACTCGGACAACATGGTTCCCAGCAGTGACCTGGGAGTCCAAGATGCATCCAGACATCCTCCCCATGCTGTTCCCGAACCATTTCAGTGGTGTTTCCATCAACTTCTGACCTTTTCCTGTGAACCAGACGCCCTCCCCTCTTCAGAGCAGGGGGTACCTGGTTTAATGCTCGGGTTCTCCCATTGACTTCCATTTTATTCGGGTGATCGGTAGAGCACCCGAGCATCCCGAGCACTTTGGTGCTCGATCAACACTATAAGGCCTCATGCACACGACAGTATTTTTTCACGGTCCGCAAAACGGGGTTCCATTGGTCCGTGATCCGTGACCGTTTTTTCGTCCGTGGGTCTTCCTTGATTTTTGGAGGATCCACGGACATGAAAAAAAAGTCGTTTTAGTGTCCGCCTGGCCGCGCGGAGCCAAACGGATCCGTCCTGACTTACAATGCAAGTCAATGGGGACGGATCCGTTTGACGTTGACACAATATGGTGCAATTGCAAACGGATCCGTCCCCCATTGACTTTTAATGTAAAGTCAGGAGTTAATATACCATAGGATCAGAGTTTTCTCCAATCCGATGGTATATTTTAACTTGAAGCGTCCCCATCACCATGGGAACGCCTCTATGTTAGAATATACCATCGGATTTGAGTTACATCGTGAAAACTCATATCCGACAGTATATTCTAACACAGAGGCGTTCCCATGGTGATGGGGACGCTTCAAGTTAGAATATACTATGAACTGTGTACATGACTGCCCCCTGCTGCCTGGCAGCACCCGATCTTTTACAGGGGGCTGTGATCCGCACAATTAACCCCTTTAGGTGCCGCACCTGAAGGGGTTAATTGTGCGTATTATAGCCCCCTGTAAGAGATCAGGGGCTGCCAGGCAGCAGGGGGCAGACCCCCCTCCCTCCCCAGTTTGAATATCATTGGTGGCCAGTGTACGCCCCCCCCGGACCCCCTCCCTCTATTGTATTATCATTGGTGGCCAGTGTGCGCCCCCCCCGGCCCCCCCTCTATTGTATTAATATCATTGGTGGCCAGTGTGCGGCCTCCCCCCCCCCATCATTGGTGGCAGCGGAGAGTTCCGATCGGAGTCCCAGTTTAATCGCTGGGGCTCCGATCGGTAACCATGGCAACCAGGTCCTGCAGTCCTGGTTGCCATGGTTACTTAGCAATATTAGAAGCATCATACTTACCTGCTGCGCTGTCTGTTACCGGCCGGGAGCTCCTCCTACTGGTAAGTGACAGGTCTGTGCGGCGCATTGCTTAATGATCTGTCACTTACCAGTAGGAGGAGCTCCCGGCCGGTCACAGACAGTGCAGCAGGTAAGTATGATGCTTCTAATATTGCTAAGTAACCATGGCAACCAGGACTGCAGTAGCGTCCTGGTTGCTATGGTTACCGATCGGAGCCCCAGCAATTAAACTGGGACTCCGATCGGAACTCTCCGCTGCCACCAATGATCGGGGGGGGGGGGGGGAGGCCGCACACTGGCCACCAATGATATTAATAAAATAGAGGGGGGCCGGGGGGGGGTGCACACTGGCCGCCAATGATAATACAATAGAGGGAGGGAGGGGGGGCCGGGGGGGCCGCACTGGCGACCAATGAAATTAAAACTGGGGAGGGAGGGGGGTCTGCCCCCTGCTGCCTGGCAGCCCCTGATCTCTTACAGGGGGCTATGATACGCACAATTAACCCCTTCAGGTGCGGCACCTGAGGGGTTAATTGTGCGGATCACAGCCCCCTGTAAGAGATCGGGTGCTGCCAGGCAGCAGGGGGCAGTCATGTAAACAGTTCAAAGTATATTCTAACTAGAAGCGTCCCCATCACTATGGGAACGCCTCTGTGTTAGAATATACTGTCGGATTTGAGTTTTCACGAAGTCACGGATCACGGACACGGATGCCAATCTTGTGTGCATCCGTGTTTTTTCACTGACCCATTGACTTGAATGGGTCCGTGAACTGTTGTCCGTCAAAAAAATAGGACAGGTCATATTTTTTTGACGGACAGGATACACGGATCACGGAGGCAGATGACAAGCGGTGCATTTTCTGAGTTTTCAACGGACCCATTGAAAGTCAATGGGTCCGCAGAAAATCACGGAAAACGGAACAACAGCCACGGATGCACACAACGGTCGTGTGCATGAGGCCTTAGTTAGGTTTTCTGTTTGCGTCAGGCCACAAATGTAACTTTCATTCTTTTTTTTCTGTGTGTAGGGGCAGTGATACTGACCATTTTTGTAATATACTTTAATTACTGAAATCGCACATTTCTATTAGAAAAATAGCTCTAAAGTTGCCCATTTTGAGCCTTAGCAACGCTCCTCTGTCCTCTGTTTATACAACAGTCAGTGTTGAGCAAGTCTCCACAGTTATGTAAACAGAGGACAGAGGAGCGTTGCTACGGCTCAAAATGGGCAACTTTAGAGCTATTTTTCTAATAGAAATGTGCGATTTTAATAATTAAATTATATTACAAAAATGGTCAGTATCACTGCCCCTACACATTACAAAAATTAAAAAAAAGAATGACATTTACACTTTAACTGCTCTTAACAAGGACTTGACGTCTAAAGTGTCAGTTCACACCGGAGAGCTGAGAAGCTTCACAACTAATTCAAGTCAGGCTGTGTATTCAGGAGAAGCACTATAGACACGCGCTGTTTAACCAGTTGTTGGGGGAGGGAATTATTATCGCATGGAATAAGATTGTAAGCTGTTGTACTGCAGGCTAGCCCAGATTATGCAACCAAATAATTGTTCCTGACTGTAGGGTAATAACAGGTAAGGTGTGGCTGTTCTACTTGAGCCCGCCAGTAGGTAAATTTACCGCTAATACCTCCTGCATCCACCGGAGGGCGCCGCGCTGTGCAGCTCAAGGGTCTCAGCCTCCTGGCTGGGTGTATGTAAATGTATTGTGTGTTTCCAGCATCTGTGGTCGCGTTCATGACCACGTTTAAGTAAAATACGGTTTTGGAAAAACTGGTGTTGGAGTTGCTTTCCTTGTTTGTGACTTCGCTGTATTATCCTGGGGAGCCCACCCCGGTACACGGCCTACACTGACAATCGTCTAGATGATCGCATAGTGTAATATATGCTTTAAGAGGGTGGTGAAAGAATGAGGGGGAGGCAAACCCCCACTTGGCCAGACCTGTAAAGGAAAGTTGACTGACCTGCTTCCCGGCTCCTGCTCCTTCTTCTCCAGGCATGTGATGCTTCACTGGGCTCCCTCGATGTTTGACATACCACAGCCAATGCCTGGACACGGTGGAGGCCAACTCCCTTTGCTTCATGTCAAATGGTCACATGTGACTGTCTGCGGTTGTGAAACAAGATGTTGCCATCGACGGAGCCCAGTGGAGCATCACAGGCCAGGAGACGGAGTAGGGAGCCGGCGCAGGGAAGAAGATAAGTAATCTTTGCTTTACAAGTCTGTCCAAATGATGGGGTTTCCCAACACCCCGCGCCCCAACCCTTTACCATTTCTTTTAGCTCTGCTACATCTGTAGTTTAGGACAAAAGAGTCTAAAAAAAAAAAAATCTGAAGACTTCTGCCATAAGAAGACTCGTCACCCACCTGGCAGGAGTCCTTCTGCCCAGCCGGGTATCCTGCACAGATCTGGTCACTTGGAATGATCGCTTGGCTGGCATCAGTGTTGGAATTGATGTGGTACATGGCATCACAGGCACTGGTGCTGATCAGAGGCACCGTGAGCTGCTGCAGAGTCTGCGGGTACGGAAGATTCACTGCAGAAAAGAAGATCAATGAGTGAGGTCACACAGTACAAAATTCAGGAACACAAAAACTAAGGGCCATCTCTATCTCTAGGCTCCTCCCTGGGTCTTTCATCCCTTACTTCTTCTCTTATATACACTTGTCTTGTCTTCTTCCTTCTGTGCTCAGTTTCTGCTCTTTGATCATAACCTTCTTTGTATTACTATGAACATTTTTTTGTCCCTCTCAGGATACCCCTAAATATCGCAAATACAGAAATTTACATGCAATCAATGCTTAGGGTTCCCACTTGGCCGGTCATTTAGTGCCCCTGCAGGTGTTTTTTTTCTACCAGGAAAAATAATTGCCAGCATTTTTCCTTTATGGACTGTTACTAATAAGCACTTCCATTGTGGAGCGCTCATTAATTGCCCCCACTTGTGTTAAGAAAAAAAAACTCACCTCATCCATTTGATGACGCCGCAGTCAACACTCGCTGCTCACTGGAAGCTCAGGACAGGATCTCGGAAACGTCATCATGCTGGACAGGACCTGTGCTCCACCACGATGACGTTTTGCAGGTCCTGTCCTGAGCTTGCAGTCAGCATCGAGTCTTAG
Organism: Bufo bufo; assembly: GCF_905171765.1. NCBI lineage: Eukaryota > Metazoa > Chordata > Amphibia > Anura > Bufonidae > Bufo > Bufo bufo. The sequence goes on from NC_053395.1 coordinate 7,430,895, forward strand.
CCGCGGCGCCATCAAATGGATGAGGTGAGGTTTTGTTTTTTTTTGCACAGAGAAGAGAAGTAGGCATTATTAATTTGGGGGAGCACTAATGGGAGCATTAGTAATTTTCGGGAGCATTACTATTACTGGGGGCGCTAATGGAGGCATTAATATTACTGAGGGACACTAATGAGGGCACTATTACTTCTGGGGGGCACTAATGGGGACATTAATATTACTGAGGGGCACTAATGGGAGCATTATTAATTTTGGGGGGTGCTAGTTGGGGCATTAATATTACTGGGGGAGCTTATGGAGGCATTATTAATTCTGAGGGGCACTAATTGGGGCATTATTATTACTGAGGGGCACTAATGGGGGCATTATTAATTCTGGGGGCACTAATATGGGCATTACTATTACTGGGGGCACTAAACTGGGCATTATTAATTCTAAGGGGGTGCTAGTGGGGTCATTTATATTAATGGGGCCATGATTAATGCTGGGGGATGTTAATGAAGGCAGTAATATTACTGGGGGGGCACTAATGAGGGCAGTAATATTACTGGGGGCACTAATGGCATTATTAATACTGGGAGCCGCATTATGACATAGAAACTGAAGACCCAGTGTTAGGCCACGCCCCCACAACCACACCCACTTGAGGATGTGGCCTAACTTGTCCGGTATCTTTTGAAGGGACAGGTGGCAAGCCTATCAACGCTCCAGATTGTCATCCGCAATAACTCCTTTCTCTCTCAATCTGGCTGTGAAATACTGCAAAGAAATTGTCAGAAGTCTCCTGGATGACGCAGCGCCCTGAGCGCTCGGAACCTCCCGATGCAGGTGGCAGTGACCTTGGCTAACAGCCCAAACTACTTTCTTATGCTCGAGGTGTGACAAACACATGTGTATAAAATCCCATATGTCAGGAGATCTCCTTCATCACAAGCACATTCTTAACTCTACACCCTGTCAAAAAAAGCCTACTTCACTAGTGTTGAGTGCGAATATTCGAATCGCGAATTTTAATCGCAAATATCGGCACTTAGCTACATCCCTAGCAACCAATAGGAAAGCTGCCTAACCCGTAGTGTTGATCGAGAGTATTCTAATCACGAATATATCACATTGCCGATTTTCGCAATCAAGTAAATAATGACTGGAATTCTCGAATTTGCAAATTTATGGCGAATATTCGGCCAAAAATTCACTAAATATTGCGAATTCGAATTCTGCCTAAGCCGCTCATCACTATACTTCACCAGTCCTGTCTCCAATAACCCAAAATTGACTCTGATACTTTTCCCTCCTGGACCTCTATCGTTTCTTCTGGATCTCTGAAGAATTTGACACTGTAGACCACCGACTATCAGAATGCTCTGCCCTACTGCTATTGAGGGCACCGGTTTCTCTGGCCGCCCTTTCAGTGGATCATTCACTTGTTCTACTTCCCCTCCTCTTCCTCTTGCTGTTGTGGTTTCTCAGGATTAGGTCCTAGGTCCTCTCCATACACTATCTGACATCATGTCCTCCAGTGACTGTCTGTCCTCTGTAACATCATGTCCTCCAGTGACTGTCTGTCCTCTGTAACATCATGTCCTCCAGTGTCTGTCCTCTGTAACATCATGTCCTCCAGTGACTGTCTGTCCTCTGTAACATCATGTCCTCCAGTGACTGTCTGTCCTCTGTAACGTCATGTCCTCCAGTGACTGTCTGTACTCTGTAACATCATGTCCTCCAGTGACTGTCTGTCCTCTGTAACATCATGTCCTCCAGTGACTGTCTGTCCTCTGTAACGTCATGTCCTCCAGTGACTGTCTGTCTGTAACGTCATGTCCTCCAGTGACTGTCTGTCCTCTGTAACATCATGTCCTCCAGTGACTGTCTGTCCTCTGTAACGTCATGTCCTCCAGTGACTGTCTGTCTGTAACGTCATGTCCTCCAGTGACTGTCTGTCCTCTGTAACATCATGTCCTCCAGTGACTGTCTGTCCTCTGTAACATCATGTCCTCCAGTGACTGTCTGTCCTCTGTAACGTCATGTCCTCCAGTGACTGTCTGTCCTCTGTAACATCATGTCCTCCAGTGACTGTCTGTCCTCTGTAACGTCATGTCCTCCAGTGACTGTCTGTCTGTAACGTCATGTCCTCCAGTGACTGTCTGTCCTCTGTAACATCATGTCCTCCAGTGACTGTCTGTCCTCTGTAACATCATGTCCTCCAGTGACTGTCTGTCCTCTGTAACATCATGTCCTCCAGTGACTGTCTGTCCCCTGTAACATCATGTCCTCCAGTGACTGTCTGTCCTCTGTAACATCATGTCCTCCAGTGACTGTCTGTCCTCTGTAACATCATGTCCTCCAGTGACTGTCTGTCCTCTGTAACGTCATGTCTTCCAGTGTCTGTCTGTCCTCTGTAACATCATGTCCTCCAGTGACTGTCTGTACTCTGTAACATCATGTCCTCCAGTGTCTGTCTGTCCTCTGTAACATCATGTCCTCCAGTGTCTGTCTGTCCTCTGTAACATCATGTCCTCCAGTGTCTGTCTGTCCTCTGTAACATCATGTCCTCCAGTGTCTGTCTGTCCTCTGTAACATCATGTCCTCCAGTGACTGTCTGTCCTCTGTAACATCATGTCCTCCAGTGTCTGTCTGTCCTCTGTAACATCATGTCCTCCAGTGACTGTCTGTCCTCTGTAACATCATGTCCTCCAGTGTCTGTCTGTCCTCTGTAACATCATGTCCTCCAGTGACTGTCTGTCCTCTGTAACATCATGTCCTCCTGTGACTGTCTGTCCTCTGTAACATCATGTCCTCCTGTGACTGTCTGTCCTCTGTAACATCATGTCCTCCTGTGACTGTCTGTCCTCTGTAACGTCATGTCCTCCAGTGACTGTCTGTCCTCTGTAACATCATGTCCTCCAGTGTCTGTCTGTCCTCTGTAACATCATGTCCTCCTGTGACTGTCTGTCCTCTGTAACATCATGTCCTCCTGTGACTGTCTGTCCTCTGTAACATCATGTCCTCCAGTGTCTGTCTGTCCTCTGTAACATCATGTCCTCCTGTGACTGTCTGTCCTCTGTAACATCATGTCCTCCAGTGACTGTCTGTCCTCTGTAACATCATGTCCTCCAGTGACTGTCTGTCCTCTGTAACATCATGTCCTCCAGTGACTGTCTGTCCTCTGTAACGTCATGTCCTCCAGTGACTGTCTGTCCTCTGTAACATCATGTCCTCCAGTGACTGTCTGTCTGTAACGTCATGTCCTCCAGTGACTGTCTGTCTGTAACGTCATGTCCTCCAGTGACTGTCTGTCCTCTGTAACGTCATGTCCTCCAGTGACTGTCTGTCCTCTGTAACGTCATGTCCTCCAGTGACTGTCTGTCCTCTGTAACGTCATGTCCTCCAGTGTCTGTCTGTCCTCTGTAACATCATGTCCTCCAGTGACTGTCTGTCCTCTGTAACATCATGTCCTCCAGTGACTGTCTGTCCTCTGTAACATCATGACCTCCAGTGACTGTCTGTCCTCTGTGACATCATGACCTCCAGTGACTGTCTGTCCTCTGTGACATCATGTCCTCCTGTGACTGTCTGTCCTCTGTAACATCATGTCCTCCTGTGACTGTCTGTCCTCTGTAACGTCATGTCCTCCAGTGACTGTCTGTCCTCTGTAACATCATGTCCTCCAGTGTCTGTCTGTCCTCTGTAACATCATGTCCTCCTGTGACTGTCTGTCCTCTGTAACATCATGTCCTCCTGTGACTGTCTGTCCTCTGTAACATCATGTCCTCCAGTGTCTGTCTGTCCTCTGTAACATCATGTCCTCCTGTGACTGTCTGTCCTCTGTAACATCATGTCCTCCAGTGACTGTCTGTCCTCTGTAACATCATGTCCTCCAGTGACTGTCTGTCCTCTGTAACATCATGTCCTCCAGTGACTGTCTGTCCTCTGTAACGTCATGTCCTCCAGTGACTGTCTGTCTGTAACGTCATGTCCTCCAGTGACTGTCTGTCCTCTGTAACGTCATGTCCTCCAGTGACTGTCTGTCCTCTGTAACATCATGTCCTCCAGTGACTGTCTGTCCTCTGTAACATCATGTCCTCCAGTGACTGTCTGTCCTCTGTAACGTCATGTCCTCCAGTGACTGTCTGTCCTCTGTAACGTCATGTCCTCCAGTGTCTGTCTGTCCTCTGTAACATCATGTCCTCCAGTGACTGTCTGTCCTCTGTAACATCATGTCCTCCAGTGACTGTCTGTCTGTAACGTCATGTCCTCCAGTGTCTGTCTGTCCTCTGTAACATCATGTCCTCCAGTGACTGTCTGTCCTCTGTAACATCATGTCCTCCAGTGACTGTCTGTCCTCTGTAACATCATGTCCTCCAGTGACTGTCTGTCCTCTGTAACATCATGTCCTCCAGTGTCTGTCTGTCCTCTGTAACATCATGTCCTCCAGTGACTGTCTGTCCTCTGTAACGTCATGTCCTCCAGTGACTGTCTGTCCTCTGTAACATCATGTCCTCCAGTGACTGTCTGTCCTCTGTAACATCATGTCCTCCAGTGTCTGTCTGTCCTCTGTAACATCATGTCCTCCAGTGTCTGTCTGTCCTCTGTAACATCATGTCCTCCAGTGACTGTCTGTCCTCTGTAACATCATGTCCTCCAGTGACTGTCTGTCCTCTGTAACATCATGTCCTCCAGTGACTGTCTGTCCTCTGTAACATCATGTCCTCCAGTGACTGTCTGTCCTCTGTAACATCATGTCCTCCAGTGACTGTCTGTCCTCTGTAACGTCATGTCCTCCAGTGACTGTCTGTCCTCTGTAACATCATGTCCTCCAGTGTCTGTCTGTACTCTGTAACATCATGTCCTCCAGTGACTGTCTGTCCTCTGTAACATCATGTCCTCCAGTGACTGTCTGTCCTCTGTAACATCATGTCCTCCAGTGACTGTCTGTCCTCTGTAACATCATGTCCTCCAGTGTCTGTCCTCTGTAACATCATGTCCTCCAGTGACTGTCTGTCCTCTGTAACGTCATGTCCTCCAGTGACTGTCTGTCCTCTGTAACGTCATGTCCTCCAGTGACTGTCTGTCTGTAACGTCATGTCCTCCAGTGACTGTCTGTCTGTAACGTCATGTCCTCCAGTGACTCTATGTCCACTGTCTGTCCAGTGGCTGCACTGATGCCTCCACCCTGTGCCAGTTATTGCACTGATGTCTATACCGGCCGACGCCGGTCACTGCATCAATGTTACGGTGCTGTGTGGTTCTCACGGACAGTATGACACATGATTGGCTTTAGTTTTCTTACCACTTGATCCTATTTTGCCCCATCCAGTAACCCAGCAGTTGGTGCCATCAGGGAAGCTCATGGATGCGGCTGGCACACAGACTGGCAGGATGTAGTCAGTATAAGTAACAGGACTGGACAGTTTAATCACAGCGATGTCCCCAGAGTTGTCAGCTTCGTTGTACTGGGCATTCACAGTAATACTTTGTACGGTGAACTCAACCTGGTGAGGACTGGTGGTGTCCAGCTGGTACTCGCCGAGGACGACCTTGTAGTCGGCGGGATTTGTAGGTCTAAGAATTAAAGCCAAATATCAAATTACACACTGATAATGAACATCTTCTCCCTCCACAATGTTATTGATGTAGCGGCAGGAACTGAAGTGTTTGGGCCGTGAGATGGAACTAATGACATCATCTTGCCTGCCTTGTGATTAGTGATGAGACAAGTTTTGTAACATTCGATTTGGCTGTATCGCCGAATATTACAAAAACAATTAGCTTGGTGACGAATAACTTTGTCACAAATAACATTCCTTTGTATTTAGCGGGTGCAATGTAATCATAATTGCAATTTACACATACATTAATATGTAATTTTAATATCAAAGTATATAATAAAAAATAAATAAATAAAATCATTGTCAGAAGGTATAGCGGCTCACCTGCTTGAGTAATATGTATAGGTGCTCAAAGTCTAAACCGACTCACCCAGTAGGAAAGGGTACAATTACAGACAAAAAATTAGACTGGCACTCTATATATGGAATCAGCAGAAATAACAGAATTTGATGTAAAAAATGGGTTAACGTTTATTAGACTACAAAAATACACATTAGAAAATATATATATATAAAAAATATGTATAAAAAATATATGTTAAAAATCTAAAAAATATATATGAGGAATCTCACAAACGGGGGCGGGATGCCCAGGTAGTGGAGTGGTACAGTAAAAGCAGTGTAGGTTCCCAAACCGTGTCACACGGAGTTGTAAAGGAGGTCCGTGACATGTGGAGCAGGAAAATAAGTCCGTTGTAAGGTGGTGATGGTGAGTTCACTAGAGGAGTTCAGGAGGGGCCTGGATGTATTTCTGGAGCGTAATAATATTACAGGCTATGGCTACTAGAGAGGGGTCGTTGATCCAAGGAGTTATTCTGATGCCTGATTGGAGTCGGGAAGGAATTTTTCCACCCCTTAAGTGGGAAAAATTGGCTTCTACCTCACAGGGTTTTTCACCTTCCTCTGGATCAACTTGCAGGATAACAGGCCGAACTGGATGGACAAATGTCTTTTTTAGGCCTTATATGCTATGTTAAGTGTCCGCAAAGCTGTGATGGATAGGTAATATGAGAGTATACTGGTGATATATGCTCACATATAAACAAATGTGCAATGACGGTAGTATTGTTATATCTGCTGATTCCATATATAGAGTGCCAGTCACATTTTTTGTCTATAAATAAAATCATACTTACCTCATCCATTTGATCGCAAAGATCTTGATTGAAGATCCAGAGCAAAATCTTGAGTGGCCCTTGATGATGTCACCACGTCGAACGGCCTGGTGACATCATACGTCACCGAACACAGGATTTCGCTGGGATCATCAATCAAGATAGCGGTGGCAATTATTTTTAACCAAATTTCAGGGAAAATCTATTTGTTGCCAGACAGCATGAGAAAATTCGGCTTTGCGAATCAAATTTTCCCTGAAAATCACTACATGTCACCAAAAAGGCACATTAAGAAAAAGGTCTTTTTCTCAATGGAAATGCATTCCTTACATTAAAATCTTCAGGTACAGATCCACTAATGGGACCTCCTATGTGACCACCCAGTACAATTAGCAGCCCTCTATGCTAGGATACAGCTGGTACAGAATAGATGGCACATTGGTGGCTCAGAGCCATGGTTGTTATCTTCTTCCCCTTCCTCCATCTTTCTGACTGTATTTTACTCTTCTTCATGTCCAGCTCTTCCAGTAAAGGACATCTTAGTCAGTTTTTCCCCGGTGACCATGGCTGACGCTGTGCTGTGCTATACCAGTCTGCATCTTGCTTGACTACAGGGTAGATCAGGTCATGGCATATCTGTAGGTAGCAACTTACGATGTGAAGCAATGTGCAGCGGTGAGCACCCACTGGTTGGAGATTAAGGACCCACCACAGATGTGGGAACCCCCGTACTGGAGACTGATTTGCCAGGGCCATGCTCCTTCATTTGCATCTGTGCCACCGACGATCCGACTGCTGATTACTCGGCTTCCGCATGTTGGTTGGGCGGCAGTGGTGAAGTCAGAGATGACTGGAGTCACATAGACTGGAAAACAGAAAATAATATTTTATCTTCAATATGAAGATTATCTGGTGTTATAGAAAGTGTTAGTATTAAACCAAGTATTTCAGTCAATTTTAACCCAACACGTGTCATTATTATTCACAAAATGCCTTTTCTTCGTCAGTTGAGGTCTTTGCCCAAGACTATAGAGAAATTTGTCAAAGCACAAATTAGACTGGATGGGTCTTCCACTTGACCAAGTTCCTTTTCCCTTACGTGCCCTTGGACACCACAAAATGTCACCTCTTTTTTGGGGACCTTCAAGTCATGAGGTCGATTCTTTAAATGATTGAATTTATCTTTAACTTTTGAGTTTGGATTTGAAGGCCATCAATCTGTAAAAGGATTGCAAATGCTTGTACCCCTTTGCAAGAAACATTTACATTTGGTTGCTATGCAACAAGTGGTATACCACAAGGATCTATACTAGGAGTAGCAGACACCACAAGGATCTATACTAGGAGCAGCAGACACCACAAGGATCTGTACTGGGAGAAGTGGAGACCCCAAGGATCTGTACTGGGAACAGTGGAGACCCCAAGGATCTGTACTGGGAACAGTGGAGACTAGAGATGTCCCGAACTATTCGCCGGTGAATAGTTCCCGGCGAACATAGCTTGTTCGCGTCGCGAACATTTGCGGAAATTCGCGTTCACCGTTCGTGAACGGAAAATTTTATGTTCGCGACATCTCTAGTGGAGACCACAAGAATCTTTACTAGGAGCAGGGGAGACCATAAGGATTTCTACTGGGAATAGTGGAGATGACTGGGAGCTGTACTTGGAGCAGTGGAGATCACAAAGATCTTTACTTGGAGCAGTGGAGACCACAAGGACCTGTACTTGGAGCAGTGAAGACCACAAGGACCTGTACTTGGAGCAGTGGAGACCACAAGGACCTGTACTTTGAGCAGTGGAGACCACAAGGTCATGGCAACTGCGACATTTTTTAAACATTTCGGGTTCCTTCACTTTTCACAGTGGTCTATGTTTAGGCCTTGATTATGGCTCATTTACTATGAGCGACTTTTGCAAAAAATGTCTCAACCCACACCAAGCAACCTCCTGGTCTACGTTAACACCTAAAGGTGTAAGCCACATCACACTCAGACCGCATACATTATTAAGGTGCTACAGTTCATAAATTTGGTGCAGTCACACAAAGCAAAGCCAGATGTAAAACTGACACAAAACAACCTTAAATATGCAATGAATGTTTTTTGCAGGGACCAATTGGCTGTACTTACTGGAGAGTAGCAAGAGGTTGGTGAGGCACCGGAGGCCGGTCATAGCAGCTAGGCTTTCTTTCCTGGCACCTTCTGGAGGATGTTCTCATAAGAGGTTCTTTGGTTAGGACTTATCTCACTTGATGGTGAGTACAATAAAAGAATTCAAGAGGGGCCTGGATGTGTTTCTGGAGTGTAATAATATTACAGGCTATAGCTACTAGAGAGGGGTCGTTGATCCAGGGAGTTATTCTGATGCCTGATTGGAGTTGGGAAGGAATTTTTCCACCCCTTAAGTGGGAAAAATTGGCTTCTACCTCACAGGGTTTTTTGCCTTCCTCTGAATCAACTTGCAGGATAACAGGTCAAACTGGATGGACAGAGGGCTTTTTTCGGCCTTATATACTATGTTACCATGTTACTATGTTACTATGTTACTATGTTACTAGACTTGCTCAGAATGTGGCTTGATCTGTTCCTATGGAGAAGTCATGTGAGCGCACACAGGGCGTTCCAGCCGTAGTCAATGGAAGACCCAGCAGGACCGAGTGTTGCCTTTGTGCTTGGTCACCACTCCCGTAAATATGTAAACCACATAAGAAAGAAAGAAATAGAAAATCACCTGCTGAACGTCAGGCGTCAACCTGTCATGGACGGGGCAAGAAGTAAAACGTAATAAAAATCTGGTAATCGCACTCACATAAAATGGTCACCGCATAGTGGATGCCATAAAGACAAAACCCAGACACAATGGCGGGATTGCTTTTCTTATATTCCACTAGCTGAAAGACGCGGCTTCGCTCGGGTATATTTCATTTAATGTTTGTGTGTGTCGTTAAAAGGTATTGACAGTATCCCCCATAACAGTGACCTCTACAGCACCCCGCCCCTTTAACAGTGAACTCCACAGTCCCCCACTCCTTAACACTGACCCCCCCACAGTGTCCGTCACTTTAAAATGGGACCTCCACAGCAGCCCATCCCCTTAACTTTGACCTTCACAGCAGCCCGCCCCTTTAACAGTGAGTTTCATAGCACCCCACTCCCTTGATAGTGACCTCCTCATTGGCCCGCCCCCTTAACATTGACCTCCAGAGTACCCCGCTCCCTTAACAGTGACCTCACAGTACCCTGCTGTCTTAACAGTGACCTCCACAGCAGTTGCCCATTTAACAGTGGCTGCTGCCCCCTTATTAGTGACCTCCACAGTGTCCTCCCCTTTAACAGTGACCTCCACAGCAGCCTGCCCCCTTAACAGTAACATCCACAGTGCCCATTCCTTTAACAATGACCTCCACAGTGCCCGTCCCTTTAACAGTGACCTCTACAGCGCCCTGCCCCTTTAATGCTAGGGCTACACGACGACATGTGTCGCGCGACATGTTGTCTCAACAATTTTTATAATGAAAGGCTATGGTGTCGTACTGCAACATGTGACATGTTCCGAGTGCGACATGACAGTCGCAAAAAATCAATCCAAGATGGATTTTTCTGTGACTGTCACGTCGCAGTCGCAGTATCTCACATGTCGAAGTGCAACACCATAGACTATCATTATGAAAATTGTCGCGCGACGTCGGTGTCACATGTAGCAGTGTAGTTGTGCCCTATGTGTCATGTGACTTATTGTCGTCGTGTAGCCCTAGCCTAAAGCTGACCTACAGCAGTGAAGTAAAATGGCTGGGTTGTAATGGAAACCTGGAGTAAAACTGTGTGTATGTGGAGACAAAGGCTACTTTCACACTAGCGTTAAAGTTTTCTGGTATTGAGTTCCGTCCTAGGGTCTCAATACCGGAAAAAAATGCATCAGTTTTGTCCTAATGCATTCTGAATGGATCCGTTCAGTATGCATCAGAATGTCTTCCGTTTCGTCCCTTTTACGGTATTTGGTCGGAGAAAATACAGCAGCATGCCAAAATTCCAGAACACTTGCCATTGAAATGTATTAGTGCCGTATTGACTGATCCTGTCTTCCAGTCTGCGCATGCGCAGACCTTTAAAAATGCAAAAAAATATATACTGGATCCGTTTTTCCAGATGACCCCGGAGAGACAGATCCAGTATTTAAATGCATTTGTCAGATGGATCCAGATCCGTAAACAAATGATATTCATTTGCATACAGATTTCCGGATCTGGCAGGCAGCCCCCCCCTCCCTCCCCTGTATTTAACTCATTGGTGGCCAGTGCAGCCGGCCCCCCCTCCCTCCCCCCCCTAATTAAAATGACCGACCCCCCCATCATTGGTGGCAGCGGAGAGTTCCGATCGGAGTGGCACGCTACTGCAGTCCTGGCTGCCATGGTTACTTAGCAATTTAGAAGCATTATACTTACCTGCGATGTCTGTGACCGGCCAGGCGCTCCTCCTACTGGTAAGTGAAAGGTCTGTGTGGCGCATTGCTTATAGCACAGACCTTTCACTTACCGGTCACAGACATCGGAGGTAAGTATAATGCTTCTAAAATTGCTAAGTAACCATGGCAGCCAGGACTGCAGTAGCGTCTTGGTTGCCATGGTTACCGATCGGAGTCCCAGCGATTAAACTTGGACTCCGATCGGAACTCTCCGCTGCCACCAATGATGGGGGTCGGTCGTTTTAATTAGGGGGGAGGGAGGGGGGGCCGGCCGCACTGGCCACCAATGAGTTAAATACAGGGGAGGGAGGGAAGGAGGGGGGCCGCACTGGCCACCAATGAGTTAAATAGAGGGGGGGTCTGCCCCCTGCTGCCTGGAAGCACCTGCCAGGCAGCAGGGGGCAGTCATGTACACAGTTCTTTTAGTATATTCTAACTTGAAGCGTCCCCATCACCATAGGAACACCTCTGTGTTAGAATATACTGTCGGATCTGAGTTTTCACTAAGTGAAAAATCAGATCTGAAAAAAACTGTTATGCAGACGGATCCGTTCTGAATGGATGCAAGCGTTTGCATTATAGGAGCGGATCCGTCTGTACAGACACCAGACGGATCCGCTCCGAACGCAAGTGTTAAAGTAGCCTTAAGTTACCGGAGAAAGATTTTTCAGATTTAGTTTTTTTCATAGAAAAGATTTAAAGAAGAATGGGGTCATTTATTAAGGCCGGTGCTTTAGGCCCTGATGCTTGGCACAGCCTCTTCATAACTTAGGCGCATCCACCGCCAGCGTACAAGAGCCTTAAATCTACGCCAACTCCCTTGCTGGTGTAGATTTAGATAATTATCAAATATAAAAACTGGCGTAGAAAATAATAAATGAGACAGGCCTAATGGCCCGCCCTCTTCACTGCCAACGCCATGACCACTTTATTTAGAACTGGCGTACGTGACGTGGAAGGGGAAGAATTTTGCTGCAAATCACCTTTAGAACAAAATCTGCGCCAAATATACGCCAAAAAGGCGTATGGTGTATATTTGGTCATAAATGACCCACAAAGTTTCTATTGATGGAAAAAGAGGAAGAAAATAATCATCAGTTGTTTTCTGTGAAGATCTGTGAGCTGATAATGAATGAAGCCGTGATAATGAGAAATATCAGCATAAAAGATGAAGTTCATGATCCCACTGGATGGTTGGGTTGGTTCTGGGATATCGGTCAGATTGTGGAAGCTCAGCTCGGCTATCTACAACTGGATCCAGCACTGATAGGCAGTGACCAGGGTGAACACCTCAAGATGGTTGAGTTAGTCTTGCACATGAACGATGTGTTCCCGTGGCCGTATTGCGGCCCGCATACGGCGGGTCCGCAATACGCGGGCTCCGGCCAGTGTGCGCTCTGCATCACGGATGCGGACCCATTCACTTAAATGAATCCGAAATCATGGAAATGATGAACAGAAGCACGGATCGGAACCCAACGGAAGCACTACGGATTGCTTCCGTGGTGTTTCTGTCTGTGCCTCCGCATTTTTGAATGGGTCTCGATCCGTCTCGGCCACCGCACGGACATTGCCTGTGCATTGGGGACTGCATATTGCGGTCCCAAAAGCACAGAATGGTGGCTACCCGACTGTTTAGGGAGGGTAGACAGGGACTGGGATCCCCTCCCCCCCCCCCTATATTCCTGTTGTGTAGGGCATTCACTGACCCCTGGTTTAGGGTTTTAGGGGTTAAGGAGTTAGGAAGGGGTTAATCTTAGCCTGCAGCAGGAGGAAGAGGCGGGCAGCAGTAGGGTACTTATGGAATGGTCCCGCCAATTCTCTCCCTCTTTAACGGCAGCGCTGTGCCCCTCCCTCCCTCCGCTTCGGTTTTTATGTTTGACAGTTTAATTTTATTTTATGTATTTATTTTGGAAAGGTATTATCACCTCAAGTTGGGCAGAATGCAGGCCCTTGGAGGAATTTTATAAGTCACAGCTGGCGGCAAGTTAATGCAAACGAGAAGTTGTTAATAAAAGGTTTGGCGGAATTGCCCGTTGGGAGTCCAGCGGCTGGCAGATCGCACGGTTTATACGGTTGCCGTTTTGAATAAAATAGCTGTAACCGACTACCATCCAACAATAAAGAGGTTAAAAAAGAAAGTATGTGGTCAGTGTCCTTATTGGTGGGGATGGTTTGTTAGTGCGGGCCAGTGTGTATAAGGGGTTTCCCCCTCCCCCCCCAGCCCTTCGAGTTATTACCAACAGTCCGGATGCACAAGGTTCGTGTGCAAGAGACCTAAGGCACATCCATCTCCCCAGCCTACAATGCCTGTGCACGTGTGTGCAGAGACCAGATGTGTAGTCAGGGTTAGAGCTGATACCAGGGAAGCCAGGGTGGAGAACCATAACCATGAGATGAGAAGGTACAGCCTTGTGATCCAAGGGCCGTGCAACATCAGAACCAGCTAAACTGTGGAGCAGCTGGACTCAAGCCTAAGAATGCACAAGCCTCCGCTCTGCTGGAAAACATCGAAATGTTGCCTCCCAGGGGCAGACATCCCCAGAAAAAAAGTGCCCCTGGTGTAAGCAGAGGAGGAGCACAATGTTGTTCTGAAGTCATCCTCAATCAGGGGTCATCAGTGAGGGCAGAGACTGAGCAAATGCTATATTATCCTGATCGACACTAGCCGCCATATACCGCTCTGTACATGTATACAAGCTACATCCAACCTGTCACACTTTACTGATTGCCACATCCTCCTCTGTAAAGAAAGAGTTAATCACAACCCAGTCTAAGTCTGTTTGTCGCCTGTCCACGGGCACCTCACATGTCCTCAGTTTCATCTCACGCCGTGTTCTGCAAGCATCTGTTCACATGATACAAAGCTCTAAATGTCCTGCATAGACATAAAACTAAAACCCTGTATATAAAATATGGTACAACACACTGACGCCTGCAGCCACCACTAGAGGGAGATCACTGCACGCTCCAGTGCTGGGTGACTGATGATGCACTACACAAAGAAAGTCCGGAAATGCTGCGAGCGAAAGACAAAAAGATATAAGGAAACACTGAAGAAAAATCTCAACCTTCAAAAAGTTAATTGAAAGATAAATAACACAGCGAAGAAACCTGTGAGAACGACAGTGGGCGGACACCAATAAAGATGAATACAGTGAAGCTGCGGTATGCAGCACGCAATTCACATCTGTGAACATCATAGACATAAAAAAGATCATAAAGATCACAGACATCATAAACTGTAATGACTCTGGTCACAAGACTGTAGAATTGTACTTCACTGATAGCAGTGACCTTTCTTGGACACTAACGGTGTCTCCTGGGACTCAGATACCCTACAGGACTTATAGTATGACCATAATGTATACAACTGGATGGTCTAAGAATTGTATTATGAAGCACGTATTAACAATGAAAAATGAAAAATACAGAAAGAGCATACTTACCAACATTTGAGTTGGTAAAATCAGGGTATTTAAAGCCCACCCAGGGGATGCCCCAGACCCACCCAGAAACTGCCATTGTCCAATTTTTTGGCCAAGGACAGCGTGTATTTGCTGGGACTGTCTCTGAAAATCAGGTACATTCCTGGCAAATTCGGGACAGTTGGCAGCTATTAAATTGAAAGTAACGGTTAGATGACCAAACTAAACAAATAAAGGAAACACCAGTCAGATAATAAAGCAGATGGATGAAGATGACAGTCAGATTATAAAGCAGGTGGATGAAGATGACAGTCAGGTAATTAAGCAGATGATGAAGATGACAGTCAGGTAATAAAGCAGGTGGATGAAGATGACAGTCAGTTAATTAAGCAGATGATGAAGATGACAGTCAGGTAATAAAGCAGGTGGATGAAGATGACAGTCAGGTAATAAAGCAGGTGGATGAAGATGACAGTCAGATAATAAAGCAGATGGATGAAGATGACAGTCAGGTAATTAAGCAGATGATGAAGATGACAGTCAGGTAATAAAGCAGGTGGATGAAGATGACAGATAATAAAGCAGATGGATGAAGATGACAGTCAGGTAATTAAGCAGATGATGAAGATGACAGTCAGGTAATAAAGCAGGTGGATGAAGATGACAGATAATAAAGCAGATGGATGAAGATGACAGTCAGATAATAAAGCAGATGGATGAAGATGACAGTCAGGTAATTAAGCAGATGATGAAGATGACAGTCAGGTAATGAAGCAGATGGATGAAGATGACAGTCAGATAATAAAGCAGGTGGATGAAGATGACAGTCAGATAATAAAGCAGATGGATGAAGATGACAGTCAGGTAATAAAGCAGATGGATGAAGATGACAGTCAGGTAATTAAGCAGATGATGAAGATGACAGTCAGGTAATTAAGCAGATGGATGAAGATGACAGTCAGATAATAAAGCAGGTGGATGAAGATGACAGTCAGATAATAAAGCAGATGGATGAAGATGACAGTCAGGTAATTAAGCAGATGATGAAGATGACAGTCAGGTAATAAAGCAGGTGGATGAAGATGACAGATAATAAAGCAGGTGGATGAAGATGACAGTCAGATAATAAAGCAGATGGATGAAGATGACAGTCAGGTAATTAAGCAGATAATGAAGATGACAGTCAGGTAATGAAGCAGATGGATGAAGATGACAGTCAGATAATAAAGCAGGTGGATGAAGATGACAGTCAGATAATAAAGCAGATGGATGAAGCTGACATTCAGGTAATTAAGCAGATGGATGAAGATGACAGTCAGATAATAAAGCAGGTGGATGAAGATGACAGTCAGATAATAAAGCAGATGGATGAAGATGACAGTCAGGTAATTAAGCAGATGGCTGAAGATGACAGTCAGGTAATGAAGCAGATGGATGAAGATGACAGATAATATAGCAGATGGATGAAGATGACAGTCAGGTAATGAAGCAGATGGATGAAGATGACAGATAATATAGCAGATGGATGAAGATGACAGTCAGGTAATGAAGCAGATGGATGAAGATGACATATAATAAAGCAGATGGATGAAGATGACAGTCAGGTTATTAAGCAGATGGATGAAGATGACAGTCAGGTAATGAAGCAGATGGATGAAGATGACAGTCAGGTAATGAAACAGATGGATGAAGATGACAGATAAAGCAGATGGATGAAGATGACAGATAATAAAGCAGATGGATGAAGATGACAGTCAGGTAATGAAGCAGATGGATAAAGATGACAGTCAGATAATAAAGCAGTTAGATGAAGATGATAGTCAGGTAATGAAGCAGATGGATGAAGATAACCAAGGATAATAATTACGCAATAACTGACACTGATTCCAGCTTTTCCTGACTCTTCATCTAGATCTGTCCCTGAAAGCTGACCCTGAAACCAAACATTATTGTCCCTCCCAATCCCTAATGAATCCCTACAAAAAAAAAAAACTCATCTCCAATACTGACTCTAAGACAACAGTAGGAGGACTCTAGACCCAGACACAGGAAACCAAATATGGGCAGAGCTGAAAGTCAAAGCAGAAACAAAAAAGGGGTTTTCCAATATTTAAATACTAATAACCTATCCTCTGTATAGGTTATCAGTATCTAATTGGTGGAGGTCTGACACCCGGGACCCCCCCCCCCCAATCCGCTGTTTGAGAAGGCAGTGGAGCTCCTGTGAGTGCCGCTGCCTTCTCTCTGCTTTACCTAGGCTAGTGATGACACGTTCATCGGTCACATGGCCTAGACGCCACTGAGCACCATAGAAGTGAATGGGGCTGAGCTGCAATACCAAGAACAGGCACTATACAATGTACGGCGCTGTGCTTGGTGAAGAGGAAGAAGGCAACAACACTCACAGGAGCGCCAGTGCCTTCTCAAATAGTTGATCGGCAGGGGTCCTGGGTGTCAGACAACCACCAATCAGATACTGATGACCTATCCAGAGGATAGGTCATTAATTATAAAATATAGGAAAACCCTTATAAACACAGGGACTTTGCAAGAAAACTGAAGAACCAACTACACAAGAAATAAGATGTTAGAAATACACCTGTACACAGAGCTTACGCTATAACCAGAAACCCATTGCTGAAGCTAACAGAAATATTTAAAGAGATGATAACTAATCAGGAACTTCACGAATAAACGAGCCTAAGCTGCAGCAGAGGGGTAAGCAGATCACAATAACGGATCAGTGGTGGTACAAGTACTGTATATAGGCAATGTAACAAACAAGCAAATAGACAGGGGAGGATGGCCACAGGCAAAAAGTCGCTTGTCATAACATAAACATCATAAAAGTTGACTTAACAGTAAAAATTTTAGATTTTATTTCTTTGCATTTTACAGAAGCTGGTGGTCAGCGATACATTATGATTGGACATTAAATGGCAGTAAGATGTCTTGATGGTTCTTCTGCTGTTAGCCCCAGCAATCAGCTGTGATCACCCAAGGAAGACACCAAATGTTTGAAATCTAGCCAACCATGAAATGTATGGGTGGGCTGGATCTAGCAGAATGGGATCTGCACATATGGTAGGTGGATGCTCATAGAGGAGGTCCTGAGTGGGGAATCACCTCTATGGCATCCACATTCCCTAACAGCTCATATGGACAGGTGGCACTTTCCAATCTTCACAATTCCATATGATACAGAAGTGTTATCCACAGGTCCAAGGACCAAAGGTGACACATTCACGACACTAAATCAACACATCAAAGTTTATGGAGGAAAAATCCCTCAGGAAATTCCCCTCTCAGCCAGTCCCTGTCACATATATTGTAAAGTGATAAGGACATGTGCTTCATCTCTACGGCTCAGGATCCTTAAAGGCAATGTGACATCAGAAAATGACTGATTGTTTACATCAGGTTTTTAGATTTATTTTAGATTTTTTTATTTTTTTTACTACTATATAAATCCTTTGTGAGAAAAGCAGAAACATAGACCATAGAGACAATAGGCTGGAGGGGGCCTCACTGACTTCTTCAATAGGGGAGTTTAGAAACATGCTTTGTGACTTGTTCAGAGGTCGTTGTGCAGGGAGGGGGAGTAGATAAAATGTGAATGATGGAGCCAATGTAATCTATATGTAGGTGTATATACTGTGAATGGTGAATACTGAGTTATCTAATGTATATACAGGTGTTGGGTGTATTCCTGCCTGTAATGATAATGAGATGACTTCTGAGAAGTGTGAGGACTAGGGATGAGCGAACCCGAACTGTATAGTTCGGGTTCGTACCGAATTTTGGGGCGTCCGTGACACAGACCCGAACATTTTCGTAAAAGTCCGGGTTCGAGTTCGGTGTTCAGCGCTTTCTTGCCGCTTTTTGAAAGGCTGCAAAGCAGCCAATCAACAAGCGTCATACTACTTGCCCCAAGAGGCCATCACAGCCATGCCTACTATTGGCATGGCTGTGATTGGCCAGATCAGCATGTGACCCAGGCTCTATATAAGCTTGGGTCACGTAGCGCTGCACGTCACTCTGCTGTTACAAGTGTAGGGAGAGGTTGCAGCTGCGACGTTAGGGCGAGATTAGGCAGTGATTAACTCCTCCAAAACACTTAAGACAGTGATCGATCTACAGCTGTGGATCATTGAACTGCTGCTATTCAATTGCTCACTGTTTTTAGGCTGCCCAGAGCGTTTTTCTGTCACTTTTTTCTGGGGTGATCGGCGGCGATTCTGTGGCTTGTGGTGTGCCAGCACAAGCTGCCACCAAGTCCATTTAACCATCAATAGTGTGGTTATTTTTTGCTATATCCTACATCAGGGGCAAGCTGTCACCAAGTCCATTTAACCATCAATAGTGTGGTTATTTTTTGGCTATATCCTACATCAGGGGCAAGCTGCCACCAAGTCCATTTAACCATCAATAGTGTGTTGTTTTTTTTTGCTATATCCTACATCAGGGGCAAGCTGCCACCAAGTCAATTTAACCATCAATAGTATGGTTATTTTTTGGCTATATCCTACATCAGGGGCAAGCTGCCACCAAGTCCATTTAACCATCAATAGTGTGGTTATTTTTTGGCTATATCCTACATCAGGGGCAAGCTGTCACCAAGTCCATTTAACCATCAATAGTGTGGTTATTTTTTGGCTATATCCTACATCAGGGGCAAGCTGCCACCAAGTCCATTTAACCATCAATAGTATGGTTATTTTTTGGCTATATCCTACATCAGGGGCAAGCTGCCACCAAGTCCATTTAACCATCAATAGTGTGGTTATTTTTTGGCTATATCCTACATCAGGGGCAAGCTGTCACCAAGTCCATTTAACCATCAATAGTGTGGTTATTTTTTGGCTATATCCTACATCAGGGGCAAGCTGCCACCAAGTCCATTTAACCATCAATAGTGTGGTTATTTTTTTGCTATATCCTACATCAGGGGCAAGCTGTCACCAATTCCATTTAACCATCAATAGTGTGGTTATTTTTTGGCTATATCCTACATCAGGGGCAAGCTGCCACCAAGTCCATTTAACCATCAATAGTGTGGTTATTTTTTTGCTATATCCTACATCAGGGGCAAGCTGCCACCAAGTCCATTTAACCATCAATAGTGTGGTTATTTTTTTGCTATATCCTACATCAGGGGCAAGCTGCCACCAAGTCAATTTAACCATCAATAGTGTGGTTATTTTTTTTGCTATATCCTACATCAGGGGCAAGCTGTCACCAAGTCCATTTAACCATCAATAGTGTGGTTATTTTTTTGCTATATCCTACATCAGGGGCAAGCTGCCACCAAGTCCATTTAACCATCAATAGTGTAGTTAATTTTTGGCTATATCCTACATCAGGGGCAAGCTGCCACCAAGTCCATTTAACCATCAATAGTGTGGTTATTTTTTGGCTATATCCTACATCAGGGGCTTGGCTGTGCTTGCTATTTTATTGAGGGGTGAAATACAATTGCCAAAATAGCAGTACCCTAAATCTGGTGTTTCAGCTGTGGCCAGCCAATTGTAATACTGTCTGCTGTCTGGCAAAGGATATTTTTGTTCTGGGTTGAAATACAATTCTCAACTTAGCAATTTCCTAAATTAGTGGTTTCTGCTGTATCAGGGCTACTTTAAATCTATTCATTAAAAGGGTATATTAGATTCAAGGTGCTGATAGGGTCATTCTCAATAACTTCACACACATGCTACTGTGCAAATCCAAGTCTAATTCTGTCCTTAAACGTATACCTGTCACCCAGCGCCTAAATAATAGGCCTCAAATTTATATTCAGCTAAATCTGTGGTTATTGCTGTAGCTGGTCAAGTTATATTGTGTCCGTCAAAGCACAGTTTTTGTTCTGGGTTGAAATACAATTCCCAACCTAGCAATTTCCTAAATTAGTGGTTTCTGCTGTATCAGGCCTACTTTAAATCTATCCATAAAAGGGTATATTAGATTCAAGGTGCTGATAGGGTCATTCTCAATAACTTCACACACACGCTATCGTGCATATCCAAGTCTAATTCTGTCCGTAAACGTATACCTGTCACCCAGCGCCTAAATAATAGGCCTCAAATTTATATTCAGCTAAATCTGTCATTACTGCTGTGCCTGTATTAGTGTAATACGGTACCTAAATAGATAGCCAGATAGTGTTAGGTGTCTGTAAAAAAAGGCCTGAATTTTAATTCAATACATTGGGCCAAATAATATTTTTCTTATTGTGGTGAACGGTAACAATGAGGAAAACATCTAGTAAGGGACGCGGACGCGGACATGGTCGTGGTGGTGTTAGTGGACCCTCTGGTGCTGGGAGAGGACGTGGCCGTTCTGCCACAGCCACACGTCCTAGTGTACCAACTACCTCAGGTCCCAGTAGCCGCCAGAATTTACAGCGATATTTGGTGGGGCCCAATGCCGTTCTAAGGATGGTAAGGCCTGAGCAGGTACAGGCATTAGTCAATTGGGTGTCCGACAGTGGATCCAGCACGTTCACATTATCTCCCACCCAGTCTTCTGCAGAAAGCGCACAGATGGCGCCTGAAAACCAAGCCCATCAGTCTGTCACATCACCCCCATGCATACCAGGGAAACTGTCTGAGCCTCAAGTTATGCAGCAGTCTCTTATGCTGTTTGAAGACTCTGCTGGCAGGGTTTCCCAAGGGCATCCACCTAGCTCTTCCCCAGCGGTGGAAGTGATAGAATGCACTGACGCACAACCACTTATGTTTCCTGATGATGTGGACATGGGAATACCACCTCAGCACGTCTCTGATGATGACGAAACACAGGTGCCAACTGCTGCGTCTTTCTGCAGTGTGCAGACTGAACAGGAGGTCAGGAATGAAGACGATGCAGTGGACGATGAGGTCCTAGACCCCACATGGAATGAAGGTCGTGCCACTGACTTTCACAGTTTGGAGGAAGAGGCAGTGGTGAGACCGAGCCAACAGCGTAGCAAAAGAGGGAGCAGTGGGCAAAAGCAGAACACCCACCGCCAAGAGACTCAGCCTGCTACTGACCGCCGCCATCTGGGACCGAGCACCCCAAAGGCAGCTTCAAGGAGTTCCCTGACATGGCACTTCTTCAAACAATGTGCTGACGACAAGACCCGAGTGGTTTGCACGCTGTGCCATCAGAGCCTAAAGCGAGGCATTAACGTTCTGAACCTTAGCACAACCTGCATGACCAGGCACCTGCATGCAAAGCATGAACTGCAGTGGAGTAAACACCTTAACAACAAGGAACTCACTCAGGCTCCCCCTGCTACCTCTTCTGCTGCTGCCGCCTCGGCCTCTTCTGCTGCTGCCGCCTCGGCCTCTTCCTCCGCCTCTGGAGGAACATTGGCACCTGCCGCCCAGCAAACATGGGATGTACCACCAACACCACCACCTGCGTCACCAAGCATCTCAACCATGTCCCACAGCAGCGTTCAGCTCTCCATCTCACAAACATTTGAGAGAAAGCGTAAATTCCCACCTAGCCACCCTCGATCCCTGGCCCTGAATGCCAGCATTTCTAAACTACTGGCCTATGAAATGCTGTCATTTAGGCTGGTGGACACAGACAGCTTCAAACAGCTCATGTCGCTTGCTGTCCCACAGTATGTTGTTCCCAGCCGGCACTACTTCTCCAAGAGAGCCGTGCCTTCCCTGCACAACCAAGTGTCCGATAAAATCAAGTGTGCACTGCGCAACGCCATCTGTGGCAAGGTCCACCTAACCACAGATACGTGGACCAGTAAGCACGGCCAGGGACGCTATATCTCCCTAACTGCACACTGGGTAAATGTAGTGGCGGCTGGGCCCCAGGCGGAGAGCTCTTTGGCGCACGTCCTTCCGCCGCCAAGGATCGCAGGGCAACATTCTTTGCCTCCTGTCGCCTCCTCCTCCTACTCGGCTTCCTCCTCCTCTTCTTCCACCTGCTCATCCAGTCAGCCACACACCTTCACCACCAACTTCAGCACAGCCAGGGGTAAACGTCAGCAGGCCATTCTGAAACTCATATGTTTGGGGGACAGGCCCCACACCGCACAGGAGTTGTGGCGGGGTATAGAACAACAGACCGACGAGTGGTTGCTGCCGGTGAGCCTCAAGCCCGGCCTGGTGGTGTGCGATAATGGGCGAAATCTCGTTGCAGCTCTGGGACTAGCCGGTTTGACGCAGATCCCTTGCCTGGCGCATGTGCTGAATTTGGTGGTGCAGAAGTTCATTCACAACTACCCCGACATGTCAGAGCTGCTGCATAAAGTGCGGGCCGCCTGTGCGCGCTTCCGGCGTTCACACCCTGCCGCTGCTCGCCTGTCTGCGCTACAGCGTAACTTCGGCCTTTCCGCTCACCGCCTCATATGCGACGTGCCCACCAGGTGGAACTCCACCTTGCACATGCTGGACAGACTGTGCGATCAGCAGCAGGCCATAGTGGAGTTTCAGCTGCAGCACGCACGGGTCAGTCGCACTGCGGAACAGCACCACTTCACCACCAATGACTGGGCCTCCATGCGAGACCTGTGTGCCCTGTTGCGCTGTTTCGAGTACTCCACCAACATGGCCAGTGGCGATGACGCCGTTATCAGCGTTACAATACCACTTCTATGTCTCCTTGAGAAAACACTTAGGGCGATGATGGAAGAGGAGGTGGCCCAGGAGGAAGAGGAGGAAGAGGGGTCATTTTTAGCACTTTCAGGCCAGTCTCTTCAAAGTGACTCAGAGGGAGGTTTTTTGCAACACCAGAGGCCAGGTACAAATGTGGCCAGACAGGGCCCACTACTGGAGGACGAGGAGGACGAGGATGAGGAGGAGGTGGAGGAGGATGAGGATGAAGTATGTTCACAGCGGGGTGGCACCCAAAGCAGCTCGGGCCCATCACTGGTGCGTGGCTGGGGGGAAACGCAGGACGATGACGATACGCCTCCCACAGAGGACAGCTTGTCCTTACCTCTGGGCAGCCTGGCACACATGAGCGACTACATGCTGCAGTGCCTGCGCAACGACAGCAGAGTTGCCCACATTTTAACGTGTGCGGACTACTGGGTTGCCACCCTGCTGGATCCCCGGTACAAAGACAATGTGCCCACCTTACTTCCTACACTGGAGCGTGATAGGAAGATGCGCGAGTACAAGCGCATGTTGGTAGACGCGCTACTGAGAGCATTCCCAAATGTCACAGGGGAACAAGTGGAAGCCCAAGGCGAAGGCAGAGGAGGAGCAAGAGGTCGCCAACGCAGCTGTGTCACGGCCAGCTCCTCTGAGGGCAGGGTTAGCATGGCAGAGATGTGGAAAAGTTTTGTCACCACGCCACAGCTAACTGCACCACCACCTGATACGGAACGTGTTAGCAGGAGGCAACATTTCACTAACATGGTGGAACAGTACCTGTGCACACCCCTCCACGTACTGACTGATGGTTCGGCCCCATTCAACTTCTGGGTCTCCAAATTGTCCACGTGGCCAGAGCTAGCCTTTTATGCCTTGGAGGTGCTGGCCTGCCCGGCGGCCAGCGTTTTGTCTGAAGGTGTATTCAGCACGGCAGGGGGCGTCATTACAGACAAACGCAGCCGCCTGTCTACAGCCAATGTGGACAAGCTGACGTTCATAAAAATGAACCAGGCATGGATCCCACAGGACCTGTCCATCCCTTGTGCAGATTAGATATTAACTACCTCCCCTTAACCATATATTATTGTACTCCAGGGCACTTCCTCATTCAATACTATTTTTATTTTCATTTTACCATTATATTGCGGGGCAACCCAAAGTTGAATGAACCTCTCCTCTGTCTGGGTGCCGGGGCCTAAATGTGTGACAGTGGCCTGTTCCAGTGGTGGGTGACGTGAAGCCTGATTCTCTGCTGACATGAAGCCAGATTCTCTGCTGACATGAAGACTGCTTCTCTGCTATGACATGAAGCCTGATTCTCTGCTATGACATGAAGATTGATTCTGCACTGACATAAGGCCAGATTCTCTGTTACGGAACCTCTCTCCTCTGCCTGGGTGCCTGGGCCTAAATGTGTGACAGTGGCCTGTTCCAGTGGTGGGTGACGTGAAGCCTGATTCTCTGCTATAACATGAATACAGATTCTGCGCTGACATAAGGCCAGATTCTCTGTTACGGGACCTCTCTCCTCTGTCTGGGTGCCTGGTCCTAAATGTGTGACAGTGGCCTGTTCCAGTGGTGGGTGACGTGATGCCTGATTCTCTGCTATGACATGAAGACTGATTCTGTGCTGACATGAAGCCTGATTCTCTGTTATGGGACCTCTCTCCTCTGCCTGGGTCTAAATATGTGACAGTGGCCTGTTCCAGTGGTGGGTAAAATGAAGATGCACAAAGAAAAGTCCAGCTCAACCCAATTATCCAACCACCTGCGTGCACGGAAAAGGCTGGTGAGCCTGTATATCTTTAGTATGAAGCACAACAAAATTCCAGCACTCACGATTTTGGTAGCTAAAATCTTCGTCTTTTATTCAGGCAGTAGACAGTTTAGACAGGACATCCACCCACAAGTGTAGCAACTTTGACGCGTTTCGAACAATAGTTCTTAGTGGTAACAATGAGCTGTGTTATCTCTGGTAGTTTTATGTTGGTTTGTAGAGTAATTACTCACTGCCCCTCACCTGCAGGGCGGGGGAGCAGAGGAGGCAAAGCACACTTTAACCTCTTATTTTCCAGATGTAGCAGTGCTCATGTGTTTTACAATATGCATTGATAATTTATGCATCCACATATAGTCATCAGTTAGTCAATTAAATCAAACGTGAAATATAACATCAATAAAAACAGTATACATAATAAAATTATGGTAGAGTATCAAATGTCATAATAGCAGTAGAACACCACACCAGCTATATACAAACGCATCCATGCATGGATCCATATGTGACAGTGTTCCACTGCTATATCTGACATAGGCTCTTTCCCTCTCCCCGCTCCCGCTAGTACTCTCAATTGCAGTGTAAAAGGTAATATGATGCAAATTCCGCACAGTGTGAACACATCCAATGCGGCCAGACACTTTATTTGCAAACATGAAAGCCAAGTGCGCAATTTCAAAGCTTTTGCAATAGAACAAGTGAGACTACCCAGCAGAGGAGGAGATCTCAAACGTCTGGTGAGATTGAGAGAAGCCTTCTGGATTTTCAAATTGAATACCAGGCATCCAAATGGCCTGAATATGAAAAAAGAGCTCTTGTATTTCTATTGACCAATGGTCTCTTTTTGCATCATATTACCTTTTACACTGCAATTGAGAGTACTAGCGGGAGCGGGGAGAGGGAAAGAGCCTATGTCAGATATAGCAGTGGAGCACTGTCACATATGGATCCATGAATGGATGCGTTTGTATATAGCTGGTGTGGTGTTCTACTGCTATCATGACATTTGATACTCTACCATAATTTTATTATGTATACTGTTTTTATTGATGTTATATTTCACGTTTGATTTAATTGACTAACTGATGACTATATGTGGATGCATAAATTATCAATGCATATTGTAAAACACATGAGCACTGCTACATCTGGAAAATAAGAGGTTAAAGTGTGCTTTGCCTCCTCTGCTCCCCCGCCCTGCAGGTGAGGGGCAGTGAGTAATTACTCTACAAATCAACATAAAACTACCAGAGATAACACAGCTCATTGTTACGACTAAGAACTATTGTTCGAAACGCGTCAAAGTTGCTACACTTGTGGGTGGATGTCCTGTCTAAACTGTCTACTGCCTGAATAAAAGACGAAGATTTTAGCTACCAAAATCGTGAGTGCTGGAATTTTGTTGTGCTTCATACTGTGGGTAAAATGAAGACTGATTCTCTGCTATGGGACCTCTCTCCTCTGCCTTGGTGCCGGGGCCTAAATATGTGACAGTGGCCTGTTCCAGTGGAGGGTAAAATGAAGACTGATTTTCTGTTACGGGACCTCTCTCCTCTGCCTGGGTGCCGGGGCCTAAATATCTGACAATGGACTGTTCCAGTTTTGGGTGACGTGAAGCCTGATTCTCTGCTATAACATGAAGCCTGATTCTCTGTTACGGGACCTCTCTCCTCTGCCTGGGTGCCTGGGCCTAAATGTGTGACAGTGGCCTGTTCCAGTGGTGGGTGACGTGAAGCCTGATTCTCTGCTATGACATGAATCCTGATTCTCTGCTATGGAACCTCTCTACAATTGATATTGGTTAATTTTTATTTATTTTATTTTTATTTTAATTCATTTCCCTATCCACATTTGTTTGCAGGGGATTTAACTACATGTTGCTGCCTTTTGCAGCCCTCTAGCTCTTTCCTGGGCTGTTTTACAGCCTTTTTAGTGCCGAAAAGTTCGGGTCCCCATTGACTTCAATGGGGTTCGGGTTCGGGACGAAGTTCGGGTCGGGTTCGGATCCCGAACCCGAACATTTCCGGGAAGTTCGGCCGAACTTCTCGAACCCGAACATCCAGGTGTTCGCTCAACTCTAGTGAGGTCTATAGAAGCAGCACCCCTGGCCAAGTGAAAAGCTGCTCACTGGAGGAACTCCTTGAGTGCAGGCATATCACTGGGTGGAACCCAAGGGAAGTAAAGTCAGTCCAGAACAGAAGCCGCTCCTGGAAATACTCTTCAGAGGTCCAGAAAGGAAGCGCCAATAACACAAAATAAAAAAGCGGACTCTTGAGCGCTAACTGATAAAGGTGGACTCATTAAAATGTAAATACAAACAATGAGCAGAGTACAGTAAGGCTACTTTCACACCTGCGTTCGGGTGTCCGCTCGTGAGCTCCGTTTGAAGGCTCTCATAAGCGGCCCCGAACGCATCCGTCTGGCCCCAATGCATTCTCAGTGGAGGCGGATCCGCTGAGAATGCATCCGCCTGCCAGCGTTCAGCCTCCGCTCCGCTCAGTGAGCAGACACCTGAACGCAGCTTGCAGCGTTCGGGTGTCCGCCTGGCCGTGCGGAGGCGAGCGGATCCGTCCAGACTTACAATGTAAGTCAATGGGGACGGATCCGCTTGAAGATGACACAATATGGCTCAATCTTCAAACGGATCCGCCCCCCATTGACTTTCAATGTAAAGTCTGGACGGATCCGCTCAGACAACTTTCAGACTTAGAAATTTTTCGAAGTTATAATACAGACGGATCCGTTCTGAACGGATACAAACGTCTGCATTATCGGAGCGGATCCGTCTGATGAAACATCAGACGGACCCGCTCCGAACGCTAGTGTGAAAGTAGCCTAACACGTTTTAAAGGGGGGTCTCCCTTCTTCAGCAGACCCAGATTCCAGCAGACCCAGCGCTCCCCATTTCCCTTTTTATTTTGTGTTATTGAGTAGTGACCTCTATGGAACAAGAAGTGGAATAAAACTCTGTGACACACCTCAGATGGTGTAGTAGGCATTTCCTGCAGTCCTATGTAACACCCCGGACGCAATAGTAACAGTCACTTACTGACGTGTAGGACCCCCAGCACATAGAATGGGATCTTCTCCATTTCTCAGCAGCAGATGGTCGCTTTGCTTCCTCGGAGGTGAGAAGACGAGCTCGTCAGGTGTAACTGGTGTTTTGGGGCTGGAAAATTCTCCAAATAAAACTTTGTTTTACAAGGAGGCGATGGCTTTTCTGTTTATTATATTTTATGACTCTTTTTTTTACCTTTGGTCATATACAGTACTTTCAATAAAATGGTGGACTTTGGAATATAGCGGCTCGCCCCTCTTGTCACTGTGGTAATGGTGCTCTGCTAAAAGTGATTCACCAATCTCTTGACTATGAATAATTGTGTAATGATTAGCCAGCACTCACCAATCTACCTTATTTTATTAATATCTTACAATAAATATGTTATATGTATGAAATACAGATGGTGACGGCCTGCTAATCATTACTTTCAATAAAATGTTTGGCCTCTGGGGCCGCGTCACGTGTTTGCCTTTTCGTGTATTTAACCCTGAAATGCAAAGTGATAAAAGTCTGACATCCTTCATAATCCCATCCTCCCATTACATTCTCCAAAATGTTTCCTGCACTGCAAGGAGTGCGCCAGCCTGGGCAGTTATATAAAGTCCCATCATCACCTGTTAAAGGGGTTGGCCCACCATAGACAATGGGGGAATATCACTAGGATATTCCCCCATTGTCTGATAGAGGTGGGACCTGCGCCTACACCGAGAACGGATCGGGGAGAGTGGTGTCTGGAGGACCCCGGGTTTCCCGGGTTTCGGCCACCGCCAAAAGCTCTCCACATAAAAGTAAATCGGAACGCACCGAGCTTGCACAGCCACTGCTCCCATTTATTTCTATGGGGCCAGTGCTAGGCTATTTTCTGCGGCTCCATAGAAATGAATGGAGGGTAGGTGCACATGCGCAGTGCGCCCTCCACCACCTTTCCCTGCTCCGTTCTCAGTGCATCTCTGGGACTAGCACCTATCAGACAATGGGGGCATATCCCATTGTCCTTTAAGTTTGCCCTAAAAATACTTCTTCACTTATCCGTATCCCCCACGTTCCCTGCAACCTACTGAGGGGAAAAGGGGCAGAGAGAACCATCAGAAACAGGGGGAGATCTCTGGCAGATTTAAGTCAGATTCAGCAGCACCAGCAGCTAGATGAAGGACCTACACACACTCTGCAGAGGCAAAATGGTAGGACATAAAAAAAAAAAACTATTATGGACTTGCTTCATTTTGCATTTAGGAAGCAAAATAACAATAACATAAATTAGGGTAAAAGTCCCCGTAGTCTTTAAAGGCTATGGACACATTTATTTATTTTTTATTGTACTCATTTTGAGCTAAAATCATATTTTCAATTGGTCTTTATTTAAAAAATGTTTGCCTGTGCCTTGATCTTGACCTTCACATTTGTTGGTTAATAACTATAAGTGGTCGTCATCACAGAGTAAGGTGTAGTGTCAGGAGGAGCTGTGGCAGTGCAGGGACATAGACCCTCGCTGTCACCGTTCCTGTCCAGCAGAGGGAGCCCGTTCCCAGCTAGAGATAACAGGGGAAGACAAAGCCTGCTGCACAGGAAGAGCAGTTCAGCCAGGGCCTGGAGAAGGAGAGGAGTGCAGTGCAGGAGATCCAGAGCAGGGTCCGTTACCAGAGCTCAGGATGGTATAATGTGGCCCCCCAAGTGAAGCAGTACAGGACATACAGAGCAGGGTCCGTTACCAGAGCTCAGGGGTGGTGTGATGTGGCCCCCAAGTGAAGCAGTGCAGGAGATCCAGAGCGGGGTCCGTTACCAGAGCTCAGGGGTGGTGTGATGTGGCCCCCCAAGTGAAGCAGTGCAGGAGATCCAGAGCAGCGTCTGTTACCAGAGCTCAGGGGTGGTGTGATGTGGCCCCCAAGTGAAGCAGTGCAGGAGATCCAGAGCAGGGTCTGTTACCAGAGCTCAGGGGTGGTGTGATGTGGCCCCCAAGTGAAGCAGTGCAGGAGATCCAGAGCAGGGTCTGTTACCAGAGCTCAGGGGTGGTGTGATGTGGCCCCCAAGTGAAGCAGTGCAGGAGATCCAGAGCAGGGTCTGTTACCAGAGCTCAGGGGTGGTGTGATGTGGCCCCCAAGTGAAGCAGTGCAGGAGATCCAGAGCAGGGTCTGTTACCAGAGCTCAGGGGTGGTGTGATGTGGCCCCCCAAGTGAAGCAGCGCAATAGCTGTTTCAGTGTTCCTCAGTTCTTGGGGTGCGTTTGTCACCATCCACCTGCGTATCTCACACAGTCACCAGCCGCGTGTGTATATATCATGCTCAGCAGAGTTCCATCTATACAGTAGTAATGTGGAGTTACTGTTTTATGACGTTTCCCATGTATAGTAATGTTGTCACCACACTCACATTATTCATAGACAGATGAATGGAAACATAACCAGTTGTCTGGAGGGATAAAAACTGTATATATGGGGCAGAAGAGGTGAAAAAATACTAAAAGTGGCCCTGTTTTGTAAGCAGATCCAAATTGATTGAAGATGGGGCCAGCAATACCATATTGTGGCACATTATACCACCCCACAGAGCCAAATACCACAGTCCATCACAAAATATTGCCAGCAGCACAAAATACATCCCCAAAAACTTCCACTGGCCGGCCGTGAGTAGGACCCAGGTGGCCCCCTGGGTATCGGCCCACCGGGACATTTACCTGTAAGGTCTATGGCCAATCCACCCCTTTTAATGGGCACATATGTAGCGCCAACATATTCTACAGAACATGCCAGGAGGATGAATTGTCCTTAGTCCCATAGTTCCCTATTGCCAAAGGGGTCTGCAATCTAATTTTTGTATATCACACAGACTTGGGTCAATTTCATAAAAAGATAAAATATCAGTTTGTTGTTTGAGAAAATTGGAGAACCTGATGAAAAGTCCAGGCAGATGAGGTCCCAGGATGGATTCGAACACAGGATCTGAAGTGCTGCAAGATAAGTGAGCAGCTTACAATCTTTTCTTACACGTTCAGGGTCAGACGGAAGGACAACGCCTATTGAAGGTATTTTAACCATCCACACGTTTCATAGGAAGGGTTCAAGTTATCTGCAACTTGCTCTGAAGGCTTTGTTAAATATTGCCACCTCCCGTGTTCTATATACAGCTCCTATGCAGAGCTATGTGTTTACAGTAACATAGTAGCATTCCTTCCTGACTCCAATCAGACATCAGAATAAGTGATAATAAGGGTCCATTCACACGTCCGTAAGTGTTTTGCGGATAAGCTAATTGCGGATCCACAAAACACGGACTCCGGCAATGAGCATTCCGCAATTTGCGGACCGCACATCGCCGGCACTATAATAGAAAATGCCTAATCTTGTCCGCAATTGCGGACAAGAATAGGACATGTTCTATTTTTTTACGGAAACTGAAGTGCGTATCCGCAAATGCGGCTGCGGACAGCACATTCCGGTCCCATTGAAAATGAATGGGTCTGCACCCGTTCCGCAAAATTGCGGAAATGGGTGCGGACCCATTTTGCGGACGTGTGAATGGACCCTAATACAGATATTATAAAAGCCCTATAGTCATGTGTCACTCCCACTCCCTCCTCTATCTGTTCACCCACAGACAATAAAACAGGTCAAGCATGAGATCTTGAGGCGTCCTTATCACTACATGAGGAATGCACCTGTGTAGTAATCAAGGTGAAGTTCCTGCTAAGCACCTGGGTAGAAGAGAAATGGTTTTCCTTTCTGTAATTGTAGACAAGGAGGACTAGACGTGGCCAGCTTTGTTCTGACACCAGCTGCATCAGGATAGTCCCTGTAAAGTGATCGTTGTAGTGCTGTAATGTGCTTTTGTTGTGTTAACGCATTAAGCCTGTGATAATAACGGTGCCTACATGTGTATGTGACCACCACTGATGGCTGACCTAGAGCCATTCCTCATTAACCACTTCACATCCAGGCCATTTGCCCCCTTCCTGACCAGGCCTAATTTTTCAAATCTGACTTATCTCACTTTATGTGGTAATAACTTTGGAACGCTTTTACTTATCCAAGCCATTCAGAGATTGTTTTCTTGTGACACATTGTACTTCATGATAGTCATAAAATTGAGTCAATATATTTCACCTTTATTTATGAAATAATCCCAAATTTACCAAACATTTCAAAAAATTAGCAATTTTCAAAATTTCTATTTCTTTGCTTTTAAAACAATGATACTTCATAAAATATTTATTACTTAACATTCCCCATATGTCTACTTTATGTTGGCATCATTTTGGAAATGTCATTTTAATTTTTTTAGGACGTTAGAAGGCTTAGAAGTTTAGAAGCAATTCTTAAAATTTTTAAGAAACTTGCGAAAACCTACTTTTTAAGGACCAGTTCAGGTCTGAAGTCACTTTGTGGGGCTTACATAGTGGATACCCCCATAAATGACCCCATTGTAGAAACTACACCCCTCAAGTTACTTAAAACTGATTTTACAAACTTTGTTAACCCTTAGGTGTTCCACAAGAATTAAAGGAAAATGGAGATCAAATTTTTAAATTTCACTTTTACGGCAGATTTTCCATTTTAATAATTTTTTTTCTTTAACACATCGAGGGTTAACAGACAAACAAAACTCAATATTTATTACCCTGATTCTGCGGTTTACAGAAACACCCCACATGTGGTTGTAAACTGCTGTACGGGCACACGGCAGGGCGCAGAAGAAAAGGAGCGCCGTATGGTTTTTGGAAGGCAGATTTTGCTGAACTGGTTTTTAGAAGCCATGTCCCATTTGAAGCCCCCCTGATGCAACCCTTACAGTAGAAACTCCTAAAATGTCTTGGAAGCAGCATAATGATGAAATAATTTAAGTCTTTGGGATGTTTGAAATCCCTACACAGATTCTTGTGGCTTTGGCAGATGAAGAGAATAAATAAATAAATAAGATAAAAAGATCTAAACAGAGAAAAAAAAAAATCCTGGAAAAATTCAGAGAGACTATTCCGGATTTCATTCCGGTTCTTTTGGTTAACCTGGACACAATAAAAAGATCGCTTGATGTGAGGTCTGCTTGACCACTGAGGAAGGAGCGAGTTTAGTAGGCTTGGTGAACAAGCCTACTAATACAGAAAACAACATTGCTGGAGCGCTCCAAAAAGAAGAAAAGTAAAGACTCATAGTAAACTGACCTTATCCCTATACAAGTGGAACACCGGCAGCAAAGCAAAAAGGCGAACCAAGTATCTGCTGGGTGAATCTGAACTACACAGAAACGCCACCATAACATGAGGGACGCCGAATCTGGAGGACAGCTGCGATCAGAGTTTCCAAAAAGAACAGGACCGAGGTCAGTCTGCTCTCCGAAATTGTGTGGGACGCCGCACTAAGAGACAGCTAAACCGTGAGTAAAGATTTCCACATTCTACTACATACAGCGGAGGAACTGCTTGCTTTGAAAAGGTGCGATTATATTGAAAAGGTGCGATCATTTGCACTATACAAAAAGCTAAGTCCGACTCACATCGTGTTTGGAAACATCAAGTCCTCACTACTTGCAGCTGTTGCTGTTAACCCAATCAGCAGTACCAACACTATTATCAGCACATTGCACTTTAACTCTGCCGTTGATGTCTGTTGAACACTGACACAATCTACTGAGACATTTGCACTGTCTTTTATGACGAATTATTGCTAAGATACTAGTACTATTTTTGGATACATATGATTTTTTGATCATTCATTATAACACTTTATGGGGCAAGGTGACCAAAAAATTGGTTGTTTTAGCACAGTTTTTATTTATTAATTTTTACAGCATTCACCTGAGGGGTTAGGTCATGTGACATTTTTATAGAGCAGATCGTTACGGATGTGGCGATACCTAATATGTACACTTTTTGTTATTTATTTAACTTTTACACAATAATAGCATTTTTGAAACAAAAATTATGTTTTAATGTGTCCATGTTCCGAGAGCTATATTTTTTTTATTTTTTGAGCGATTTTCTTATGATGGGGCTCAATTTTTGCGGGATGAGGTGAAGGTTTTTGATCACTTGGTGTTGCACTTTTTGTAATGTAAGGTGACAAAAATGTTTTTTATTTTAATTTTTTTTATGGTGTTTATCGGACTAAGTGGATCATGTGATATATTTATAGAGCCGTCACGGACGCGGCAATACCAAATATGTCTATTTTATTTATTTTGTTCTATCTTTAACAAAAAAAAAATATTCCTTACTTGGGGAATTATTTTTTTTTACATGTGAAACTTTTTGAATTTTTTAATTTAACACTTTATTTTTATTTTTTATTTTACACTTTGCGTCCCCCTTAAAGTCATACAAGACGTCTGGGGGACATTTATTTCACTTTTTTTTTCACTATTGATTCCTCCTGTAAATGGGGCTGACATAGTAGCCCCAGTTACAGGGGAAATACACCCCCCAGAGAGGCTGTACAGCAGAATACAACGCTGTACAGCCTCACTGCAGGGCTGATCAAGGTCTGTGAAAGACCCGACAGCTCCTGCACTATCATATGACCGCCGGGCCTTAACAGAAAGCGCATAGCGGTGAGCGCTGTGTATGCAGCTATCTAGAAGGCAGGGACACCTGGCAGGGACACCTGCCTTCTCTCTGGGTTGCCCTGCTAGCATGCAGCTACCATGTCTGAATGGACGTTCAGAAACGTCCATTCAGAGATAGAGAACCACCTCCCGGACGTTTATAGTCAATGGGCGGACGGGAGGTGGTTAAAGTGCATCTTCTCTAGAGTGATTCTTCTCTAAATTCCTTCTTCTTCTCTAAAGTCCTTGCTCTTCTCTAAAGTCTTTGCTCTCTAAAGTCCTTCTTCTTCTCTAAAATCCTTCCTTTTCTTTAAAGTCCTTGCTCTTCTCTAAAGCCCTTCCTCTGTAGACTCCTTTGTTTCTAAAGTTGTTCCTTTCTAAATTGTTTTTTAAAATTGATTTTTGAAAGTTGACTTCCTCTCTAGAATTCTTATTTTATAAGGGGAATTTGGCACGTTGAAAATGGACTCTAAGCTGAAGGCAGCAGCAGGTTATAGATCAGGAGGAGCTGAGCAGATTGGTGTATAGTTGTATGTGAAAAGATTCAACAAAACTGGTAATTTAGTCATTTATATTTGTGTTTATTCTGGTGTCAAAGGGTAAAAGGGGATCAGCCTGGCCAAAAGGAGTAATAAAGGAGCAGGTCACCTCCTACAGCGTCCCTAATCCTCTCCCTGACTCCTCACAGTATGAGCGGACCCCGATGGTAGGACGACTCATACTCAGGATTCCTAGAAACCCTAAGTCGCCCTGGTAATCCCTCACCAAGGATCCGGGAAGAGACGACCTGTTCATCCCAGTAATGGAGGAACAGGAGTCTCTATCTGAGGCCAGGCTGCAAGGAGAGGAGAACACATACAGCTATAGAGATGGCAGGTAAGCGAAAAAAATAACACACTTACCTGCCACAGACACACTGACTGGAACCCGTGCACTAGTGCTGGTGTCCACAGCAACATTAAAGGACACAGCACACACCACAAACCACACAGGAACCCAGGACAACCATAGCTGCAATAACATGAGACAGGGGAATGTCTAGTAAACATGCTGGACACCAAACACCACCAGACATGTAACACCAAACTAGACATACAAACACCCTGAACATAACCCACTCCATACAAATAAGGACAGGAAAGGAAGGAGACACCGGGATAACATTGATGACCACAAGGGTGGCCCTCACTGGACAGATGGAACACCCTGGACTGGAGCAGAGCTCCAGCACCAACCACAGCTGAAGTAGAACTGACTCCAGCCAGGAAACCACAGAAGAAATAAGCCAAGTGACCACACCCAGTCAGGGAGTTAACCCTTACAGCACCAGACAGAGAGAGGCTACAACTTAAAGGGGAAGTGCATACACAAGCATACTAAACCACGTAACCACCGGCAACAGCATGCGTGGCAACCATGTCACGGCAATCACCCAGAAGGCCGAGACACTGCCACCGCATGCTCTTGCAGCACAAGTGTGGCAACAGTGTCACAGCATACACCATAGGCTGTGACAGGAATGCTGTCAGTCACTGATAGGACCTCCTCCTCATAGAGGGAAGGCTGTCAATAACTGATAGGACCTCTTCCTCATAGAGAGAAGGCTGTCAGTCACTGATAGGACCACCTCCTCATAGAGGGCAGGCTGTCAGTCACTGATAGGACCTCCTCCTCATAGAGGGCAGGCTGTCAGTCACTGATAGGACCGTCTCCTCATAGAGGGCAGGCTGTCAGTCACTGATAGGACCTCCTCCTCATAGAGTGAAGGCTGTTAGACACTGATAGGACCGTCTCCTCATAGAGGGAAGGCTGTCAGTCACTGATAGGACCTCCTCCTCATAGAGGGAAAGCTGTCAGTCACTGATAGGACCTCCTCCTCATAGAGGAAAGGCTGTCCGTCACTGATAGGACCTCCTCCTCATAGAGGGCAGGCTGTCAGTCACTGATAGGACCTCCTCCTCATAGAGGGGAGGCTGATGATCACTGATAGAACCTCCTCCTCATAGAGAGAAGGCTGTCAGTCACTGATAGGACCTCCTCCTCATAGAGGGAAGGCTGTCAATCACTGATAGGACCTCCTCCTCATAGAGGGCAGGCTGTCAGTCACTGATAGGACCGTCTCCTCATAGAGGGCAGGCTGTCAGTCACTGATAGGACCTCCTCCTCATAGAGGGCAGGCTGTCAGTCACTGATAGGACCTCCTCCTCATAGAGGGAAGGCTGTCAGTCACTGATAGGACCTCCTCCTCATAGAGGGAAGGCTGTCAGTCACTGATAGGACCTCCTCCTCATAGAGGGCAGGCTGTCAGTCACTGATAGGACCTCCTCCTCATAGAGGGGAGGCTGATGATCACTGATAGGACCTCCTCCTCATAGAGAGAAGGCTGTCAGTCACTGATAGGACCTCCTCCTCATAGAGGGAAGGCTGTCAGTCACTGATAGGACCTCCTCCTCATAGAGGGAAGGCTGTCAGTCACTGATAGGACCTCCTCCTCATAGAGGAAAGGCTGTCAGTCACTGATAGGACCTCCTCCTCATAGAGGGAAGGCTGTCAGTCACTGATAGGACCTCCTCCTCATAGAGGGCAGGCTGTCAGTCACTGATAGGACCTCCTCCTCATAGAGGGAAGGCTGTCAGTCACTGAT
Source organism: Bufo bufo (assembly GCF_905171765.1). Taxonomy (NCBI): domain Eukaryota; kingdom Metazoa; phylum Chordata; class Amphibia; order Anura; family Bufonidae; genus Bufo; species Bufo bufo. The sequence continues at coordinate 7,468,120 of NC_053395.1, forward strand.
AGGACATCCTCCTCATAGAGGGAAGGCTGTCAGTCACTGATAGGACCATCTCCTCATAGAGGGAAGGCTGTCAGTCACTGACAGGACCTCCTCCTCATAGAGGGAAGGCTGTCAGTCACTGATAGGACCTCCTCCCCATAGAGAGAAGGCTGTCAGTCACTGATAAGACCTCCTCCTCATAGAGGGCAGGCTGTCAGTCACTGATAGGACCTCCTCCTCATAGAGGGAAGGCTGTCAGTCACTGATAGGACCTCCTCCTCATAGAGGGCAGGCTGTCAGTTACTGATAGGACCTCCTCCTCATAGAGGGAAGGCTGTCAGTCACTGATAGGACATCCTCCTCATAGAGGGAAGGCTGTCAGTCACTGATAGGACCATCTCCTCATAGAGGGAAGGCTGTCAGTCACTGACAGGACCTCCTCCTCATAGAGGGAAGGCTGTCAGTCACTGATAGGACCTCCTCCCCATAGAGAGAAGGCTGTCAGTCACTGATAAGACCTCCTCCTCATAGAGGGAAGGCTGTCAGTCACTGATAGGACCTCCTCCTCATAGAGGGCAGGCTGTCAATCACTGATAGGACCTCCTCCTCATAGAGGGAAGGCTGTCAGTCACAGATAGGACCTCCTCCTCATAGAGCGAAGGCTGTCAGTCACAGATAGGACCTCCTCCTCATAGAGGGAAGGCTGTCAGTCACTGATAGGACCATCTCCTCATAGCGGGAAAGCTGTCAGTCACAGATAGGACCTCCTCCTCATAGAGCGAAGGCTGTCAGTCACTGATAGGACCTCCTCCTCATAGAGGGAAGGGTGTCAGTCACTGATAGGACCTCCTCCTCATAGAGGGAAGGCTGTCAGTCACTGATAGGACCTCCTCATAGAGGGAAGGCTGTCAGTCACTGATAAGACCTCCTTCTCATAGAGCGAAGGCTGTCAGTCACTGATAGGACCTCCTCCTCATAGAGTAAAGGCTGTCAGTCACTGATAGGACCTCCTCCTCATAGAGGGAAGGCTGTCAGTCACTGATAGGACCTCCTCCTCATAGAGGGAAGGCTGTCAGTCACTGATAGGACATCCTCCTCATAGAGGGAAGGCTGTCAGTCACAGATAGGACCTCCTCCTCATAGAGTGAAGGCTGTCAGTCACTGATAGGACCTCCTCCTCATAGAGGGCAGGCTGTCAGTCACTGATAGGACCTCCTCCTCATAGAGGGAAGGCTGTCAGTCACTGATAGGACATCCTCCTCATAGAGGGAAGGCTGTCAGTCACTGATAGGACCATCTCCTCATAGAGGGAAGGCTGTCAGTCACTGACAGGACCTCCTCCTCATAGAGGGAAGGCTGTCAGTCACTGATAGGACCTCCTCCCCATAGAGAGAAGGCTGTCAGTCACTGATAAGACCTCCTCCTCATAGAGGGAAGGCTGTCAGTCACTGATAGGACCTCCTCCTCATAGAGGGCAGGCTGTCAATCACTGATAGGACCTCCTCCTCATAGAGGGAAGGCTGTCAGTCACTGATAGGACCATCTCCTCATAGAGCGAAGGCTGTCAGTCACTGACAGGACCTCCTCCTCATAGAGGGAAGGCTGTCAGTCACTGATAGGACCTCCTCCCCATAGAGAGAAGGCTGTCAGTCACTGATAAGACCTCCTCCTCATAGAGCGAAGACTGTCAGTCACAGATAGGACCTCCTCCTCATAGAGGGAAGGCTGTCAGTCACAGATAGGACCTCCTCCTCATAGAGCGAAGGCTGTCAGTCACTGATAGGACCTCCTCCTCATAGAGGGAAGGGTGTCAGTCACTGATAGGACCTCCTCCTCATAGAGGGAAGGCTGTCAGTCACTGATAGGACCTCCTCCTCATAGAGGGAAGGCTGTCAGTCACTGATAAGACCTCCTTCTCATAGAGCGAAGGCTGTCAGTCACTGATAGGACCTCCTCCTCATAGAGCAAAGGCTGTCAGTCACTGATAGGACCTCCTCCTCATAGAGGGAAGGCTGTCAGTCACTGATAGGACCTCCTCCTCATAGAGGGAAGGCTGTCAGTCACTGATAGGACCATCTCCTCATAGCGGGAAAGCTGTCAGTCACAGATAGGACCTCCTCCTCATAGAGCGAAGGCTGTCAGTCACTGATAGGACCTCCTCCTCATAGAGGGAAGGGTGTCAGTCACTGATAGGACCTCCTCCTCATAGAGGGAAGGCTGTCAGTCACTGATAGGACCTCCTCCTCATAGAGGGAAGGCTGTCAGTCACTGATAAGACCTCCTTCTCATAGAGCGAAGGCTGTCAGTCACTGATAGGACCTCCTCCTCATAGAGTAAAGGCTGTCAGTCACTGATAGGACCTCCTCCTCATAGAGGGAAGGCTGTCAGTCACTGATAGGACCTCCTCCTCATAGAGGGAAGGCTGTCAGTCACTGATAGGACATCCTCCTCATAGAGGGAAGGCTGTCAGTCACAGATAGGACCTCCTCCTCATAGAGTGAAGGCTGTCAGTCACTGATAGGACCTCCTCCTCATAGAGGGCAGGCTGTCAGTCACTGATAGGACCTCCTCCTCATAGAGGGAAGGCTGTAAGTCACTGATAGGACATCCTCCTCATAGAGGGAATGCTGTCAGTCACTGATAGGACCTCCTCCTCATAGAGAGAAGGCTGTCAGTCACTGATAAGACCTCCTCCTCATAGAGGGAAGGCTGTCAGTCACTGATAGGACCTCCTCCTGATAGAGGAAAGGCTGTCAGTCACTGATAGGACCTCCTCCTCATAGAGGGAAGGCTGTCAGTCACAGATAGGACCTCCTCCTCATAGAGGGAAGGCTGTCAGTCACTGATAGGACCATCTCCTCATAGTGGGAAAGCTGTCAATCACTGATAGGACCTCCCCCTCATAGAGGTAAGGCTGTCCGTCACTGATAGGACCTCCTCCTCACAGAGGGAAGGCTGTCAGTCACTGATAGGACCTCCTCCTCATAGAGGGCAGGCTGTCAATAACTGATAGGACCTCCTCAAAGAAATGCCACCCCACACCATTACTGACCCAATGCCAAACCGGTCATGCTGAAGGATGTTGCAGGCAGCAGAACGTTCTCCACGGCGTCTCAAGACTCTGTCACGTCTGTCACATGTGCTCAGTGTGAACCTGCTTTCATCTGTGAAGAGCACAGGGCGCCAGTGGCGAATTTGCCAATCTTGGTGTTCTCTGGCAAATGCCAAACATCCTGCACGTCCTGTGTTGGGCTGTAAGCACAACCGCCACCTGTGGACGTCGGGCCCTCATATCACCCTCATGGAGTCTGTTTCTACCGTTTGAGCAGACACATGCACATTTGTGGCCTGCTGGAGGTCATTTTGCAGGGCTCTGGCAGTGCTCCTCCTGTTCCTCCTTGCACAAAGGCGGAGGTAGCTGTCCTGCTGCTGGGTTGTTGCCCTCCTATGGCCTCCTCCACGTCTCCTGATGTACTGGCCTGTCTCCTGGTAGCACCTCCATGCTCTGGACACTACGCTGACAGACACAGCAAACCTTCTTGCCACAGCTCGCATTGATGTGCCATCCTGGATAAGCTGCACTACCTGAGCCACTTGTGTGTGTTGTAGACTCCGTCTCAAGCTACCACTAGAGTGAAAGCACCGGCAGCATTCAAAAGTGACCAAAACATCAGCCAGGAAGCATAGGAACTGGTCTGTGGTCACCACCTGCAGAACCACTCCTTTATTGGGGGTGTCTTGCTAATTGCCTATAATATCCACCTGTTGTCTATCCCATTTGCACAACAGCATGTGAAATTGATTGTCACTCAGTGTTGCTTCCTAAGTGGACAGTTTGATTTCACAGAAGTGTGATTGACTTGGAGTTACATTGTGTTGTTTAAGTGTTCCCTTTATTTTTTTGAGCAGTGTATTATAATTATACAGAGGGCATTATAGTTATGGGCACTATGGGGGAGGGGAGGTCTGTTATCTGAGGATGATAGTAAAGTAAGAAATCTAAATAGAATTCTGTGAAACTCTACAGAGACGCGGCTGAAAGAAGGTGTCATGACGGTCTTATCTCTGAATGAAGATGCTGAGGAAAATCTACATCACAGGAGACGTCACTGGATGTAACAGGTGTGGGGCGGTATTCTCCTGTGTATTTCATAGCAATGTTATGTCCATCCAAATATCTGTTTTGGGGGGTGGATATAGGATTTGGCCCACCCTGCCGCTGCCCGGCCCCAGACTTCAGGTCACACTGTGCATGTTCTGAATTCTGGGGCCTCACACCCATCTACTACATTATCTGTACTAAGAGAGTTATCACTGTGTTATCTGTGGTGTTACATAGGACTGCAGGTGACATCTACTACATTATCTGTACTAAGAGAGTTATCACTGTGTTATCTGTGGTGTTACATAGGACTGCAGGTGACCTCTACTACATTATCTGTACTAAGAGAGTTATCACTGTGTTATCTGTGGTGTTACATAGGACTGCAGGTGACATCTACTACGTTATCTGTACTCAGAGAGTTATCACTGTGTTATCTGTGCTGTTACATAGGACTGCAGGTGACATCTACTACAGTATCTGTACTCAGAGAGTTATCACTGTGTTATCTGTGCTGTTACATAGGACTGCAGGTGACATCTACTACATTATCTGTACTAAGAGAGTTATCACTGTGTTATCTGTGCTGTTACATAGGACTGCAGGTGACATCTACTACATTATCTGTACTCAGAGAGTTATCACTGTGTTATCTGTGCTGTTACATAGGACTGCAGGTGACATCTACTATGTTATCTGTACTCAGAGAGTTATCACTATGTTATCTGTGGTGTTACATAGGACTGCAGGTGACATCTACTACATTATCTGTACTCAGAGAGTTATCACTATGTTATCTGTGGTGTTACATAGGACTGCAGGTGACATCTACTACATTATCTGTACTCAGAGAGTTATGACTGTGTTATCTGTGGTGTTACATAGGACTGCAGGTAACATCTACTACATTATCTGTACTCAGGGAGTTATCACTGTGTTATCTGTGGTGTTACATAGGACTGCAGGTGACATCTACTACATTATCTGTGCTCAGAGAGTTATCACTGTGTTATCTGTGGTGTTACATAGGACTGCAGGTGACATCTACTACATTATCTGTACTCAGAGAGTTATCACTGTGTTATCTGTGGTGTTACATAGGACTGCAGGTGACATCTACTACATTATCTGTACTCAGAGAGTTATCACTGTGTTATCTGTGGTGTTACATAGGACTGCAGGTGACATCTACTACATTATCTGTACTCAGAGAGTTATCACTGTGTTATCTGTGGTGTTACATAGGACTGCAGGTGACATCTACTCTATCATCTGTACTCAGAGAGTTATGACCGTGTTATCTGTGGTGTTACGTAGGACTGCAAGTGACATCTACTACATTATCTGTACTCAGAGAGTTATCACTGTGTTATCTGTGGTGTTACATAGGACTGCAGGTGACATCTACTACATTATCTGTGCTCAGAGAGTTATCACTGTTTTATCTGTGGTGTTACATAGGACTGCAGGTGACATCTACTACATTATCTGTACTCAGAGAGTTATGACTGTGTTATCTGTGGTGTTACATAGGACTGCAGGTGACATCTACTACATTATCTGTACTCAGAGAGTTATCACTGTGTTATCTGTGCTGTTACATAGGACTGCAGGTGACATCTACTACATTATCTGTACACAGAGAGTTATCACTGTGTTATCTGTGCTGTTACATAGGACTGCAGGTGACATCTACTGCATTATCTGTACTCAGAGAGTTATGACTATGTTATCAGTGGTGTTACATAGGACTGCAGATGACATCTACTCTATCATCTGTACTCAGAGAGTTATGACCGTGTTATCTGTGGTGTTACGTAGGACTGCAGGTGACATCTACTACATTATCTGTACTCAGAGAGTTATCACTGTGTTATCTGTGGTGTTACATAGGACTGCAGGTGACATCTACTACATTATCTGTACTCAGAGAGTTATCACTGTGTTATCTGTGGTGTTACGTAGGACTGCAGGTGACATCTACTACATTATCTGTACTCAGAGAGTTATCACTGTGTTATCTGTGGTGTTGCATAGGACTGCAGGTGACATCTACTACATTATCTGTACTCAGAGAGTTATCGTTGTGTTATCTGTGGTGTTACATAGGACTGCAGGTGACATCTACTACATTATCTGTACTCAGAGAGTTATCACTGTGTTATCTGTGGTGTTACATAGGACTGCAGGTGACATCTACTACATTATCTGTACTCAGAGAGTTATCACTGTGTTATCTGTGGTGTTGCATAGGACTGCAGGTGACATCTACTACATTATCTGTACTCAGAGAGTTATCGTTGTGTTATCTGTGGTGTTACATAGGACTGCAGGTGACATCTACTACATTCTCTGTACTCATAGTGTTATCACTGTGTTATCTGTGGTGTTACATAGGACTGCAGGTGACATCTACTACATTATCTGTGCTCAGAGAGTTATCACTGTGTTATCTGTGGTGTTACATAGGACTGCAGGTGACATCTACTACATTATCTGTACTCAGAGAGTTATCACTGTGTTATCTGTGGTGTTACATAGGACTGCAGGTGACATCTACTACGTTATCTGTACTCAGAGAGTTATCACTATGTTATCTGTGGTGTTACATAGGACTGCAGGTGACATCTACTACATTATCTGTACTCAGAGAGCTATCACTGTGTTATCTGTGCTGTTACATAGGACTGCAGGTGACATCTACTACGTAATCTGTACTCAGAGAGTTATCACTATGTTATCTGTGGTGTTACATAGGACTGCAGGTGACATCTACTACATTATCTGTACTCAGAGAGTTATCACTGTGTTATCTGTGGTGTTACATAGGACTGCAGGTGACATCTACTACATTATCTGTGCTCAGAGAGTTATCACTGTTTTATCTGTGGTGTTACATAGGACTGCAGGTGACATCTACTACATTATCTGTACTCAGAGAGTTATGACTGTGTTATCTGTGGTGTTACATAGGACTGCAGGTGACATCTACTACATTATCTGTACACAGAGAGTTATCACTGTGTTATCTGTGCTGTTACATAGGACTGCAGGTGACATCTACTGCATTATCTGTATTTAGAGAGTTATCACTATGTTATCAGTGGTGTTACATAGGACTGCAGGTGACATCTACTCTATCATCTGTACTCAGAGAGTTATGACCGTGTTATCTGTGGTGTTACGTAGGACTGCAGGTGACATCTACTACATTATCTGTACTCAGAGAGTTATAACTGTGTTATCTGTGGTGTTACATAGGACTGCAGGTGACATCTACTACATTATCTGTACTCAGAGAGTTATCACTGTGTTATCTGTGGTGTTACGTAGGACTGCAGGTGACATCTACTACATTATCTGTACTCAGAGAGTTATCACTGTGTTATCTGTGGTGTTGCATAGGACTGCAGGTGACATCTACTACATTATCTGTACTCAGAGAGTTATCGTTGTGTTATCTGTGGTGTTACATAGGACTGCAGGTGACATCTACTACATTCTCTGTACTCATAGTGTTATCACTGTGTTATCTGTGGTGTTACATAGGACTGCAGGTGACATCTACTACATTATCTGTGCTCAGAGAGTTATCACTGTGTTATCTGTGGTGTTACATAGGACTGCAGGTGACATCTACTACATTATCTGTACTCAGAGAGTTATCACTGTGTTATCTGTGCTGTTACATAGGACTGCAGGTGACATCTACTACATTATCTGTACTCAGAGAGTTATCACTGTGTTATCTGTGCTGTTACATAGGACTGCAGGTGACATCTACTACATTATCTGTACTCAGAGAGTTATCACTGTGTTATCTGTGCTGTTACATAGGACTGCAGGTGACATCTACTACGTTATCTGTACTCAGAGAGTTATCACTATGTTATCTGTGGTGTTACATAGGACTGCAGGTGACATCTACTACATTATCTGTACTCAGAGAGTTATCACTATGTTATCTGTGGTGTTACATAGGACTGCAGGTGAGATCTACTACATTATCTGTGCTCAGAGAGTTATCACTGTTTTATCTGTGGTGTTACATAGGACTGCAGGTGACATCTACTACATTATCTGTACTCAGAGAGTTATGACTGTGTTATCTGTGGTGTTACATAGGACTGCAGGTGACATCTACTACATTATCTGTACACAGAGAGTTATCACTGTGTTATCTGTGCTGTTACATAGGACTGCAGGTGACATCTACTACATTATCTGTACTCAGAGAGTTATCACTGTGTTATCTGTGGTGTTACATAGGACTGCAGGTGACATCTACTGCATTATCTGTACTCAGAGAGTTATCACTATGTTATCAGTGGTGTTACATAGGACTGCAGGTGACATCTACTACATTATCTGTACTCAGAGAGTTATCACTGTGTTATCTGTGGTGTTACGTAGGACTGCAGGTGACAACTACTACATTAGCTGTACTCAGAGAGTTATCACTGTGTTATCTGTGGTGTTGCATAGGACTGCAGGTGACATCTACTACATTATCTGTACTCAGAGAGTTATCGTTGTGTTATCTGTGGTGTTACATAGGACTGCAGGTGACATCTACTACATTCTCTGTACTCATAGTGTTATCACTGTGTTATCTGTGGTGTTACATAGGACTGCAGGTGACATCTACTACATTATCTGTGCTCAGAGAGTTATCACTGTGTTATCTGTGGTGTTACATAGGACTGCAGGTAACATCTACTACATTATCTGTACTCAGGGAGTTATCACTGTGTTATCTGTGGTGTTACATAGGACTGCAGGAGACATCTACTACATTATCTGTACTCAGAGAGTTATCACTGTGTTATCTGTGGTGTTGCATAGGACTGCAGGTGACATCTACTACATTATCTGTACTCAGAGAGTTATCACTGTGTTATCTGTGGTGTTACATAGGACTGCAGGAGACATCTACTACATTATCTGTACTCAGAGAGTTATCACTGTGTTATCTGTGGTGTTGCATAGGACTGCAGGAGACATCTACTACATTATCTGTACTCAGAGAGTTATCACTGTGTTATCTGTGGTGTTACATAGGACTGCAGGTGACATCTACTACATTATCTGTACTCAGAGAGTTATCACTGTGTTATCTGTGGTGTTACGTAGGACTGCAGGTGACATCTACTACATTATCTGTACTCAGAGAGTTATCACTGTGTTATCTGTGGTGTTGCATAGGACTGCAGGTGACATCTACTACATTATCTGTACTCAGAGAGTTATCGTTGTGTTATCTGTGGTGTTACATAGGACTGCAGGTGACATCTACTACATTCTCTGTACTCATAGTGTTATCACTGTGTTATCTGTGGTGTTACATAGGACTGCAGGTGACATCTACTACATTATCTGTGCTCAGAGAGTTATCACTGTGTTATCTGTGGTGTTACATAGGACTGCAGGTAACATCTACTACATTATCTGTACTCAGGGAGTTATCACTGTGTTATCTGTGGTGTTACATAGGACTGCAGGAGACATCTACTACGTTATCTGTACTCAGAGAGTTATCACTGTGTTATCTGTGGTGTTGCATAGGACTGCAGGTGACATCTACTACATTATCTATACTCAGAGAGTTATCACTGTGTTATCTGTGGTGTTACATAGGACTGCAGGTATCATCTACTACATTATCTGTACTCAGGGAGTTATCACTGTGTTATCTGTGGTGTTACATAGGACTGCAGGTATCATCTACTACATTATCTGTACTCAGGGAGTTATCACTGTGTTATCCTTGGTGTTACATAGGACTGCAGGTGACATCTATTACATTATCTGTACTCAGAGAGTTATCCCTGTGTTATCTGTGGTGTTACATAGGACTGCAGGTGACATCTACTACATTAACTGTACTCAGAGAGTTATCGTTGTGTTATCTGTGGTGTTACATAGGACTGCAGGTATCATCTACTACTTTATCTGTACTCAGGGAGTTATCACTGTGTTATCTGTGGTGTTACATAGGACTGCAGGTATCATCTACTACATTATCTGTACTCAGAGAGTTATCACTATGTTATCTGTGGTGTTACATAGGACTGCAGGTGACATCTACTACATTATCTGTACTCAGGGAGTTATCACTGTGTTATCTGTGGTGTTACATAGGACTGCAGGTGACATCTATTACATTATCTGTACTCAGAGAGTTATCCCTGCGTTATCTGTGGTGTTACATAGGACTGCAGGTGACATCTATTACATTATCTGTACTCAGAGAGTTATCCCTGTGTTATCTGTGGTGTTACATAGGACTGCAGGTGACATCTACAACATTATCTGTACTGAGAGAGTTATCACTGTGCTATCTGTGGTGTTACATAGGACTGCAGGTGACATCTACTACATTATCTGTACTCAGAGAGTTATCCCTGTGTTATCTGTGGTGTTACATAGGACTGCAGGTGACATATACTACATTATCTGTACTCAGAGAGTTATCACTGTGTTATCTGTGGTGTTACATAGGACTGCAGGTGACATCTATTACATTATCTGTACTCAGAGAGTTATCCCTGCGTTATCTGTGGTGTTACATAGGACTGCAGGTGACATCTATTACATTATCTGTACTCAGAGAGTTATCCCTGTGTTATCTGTGGTGTTACATAGGACTGCAGGTGACATCTACAACATTATCTGTACTGAGAGAGTTATCACTGTGCTATCTGTGGTGTTACATAGGACTGCAGGTGACATCTACTACATTATCTGTACTCAGAGAGTTATCCCTGTGTTATCTGTGGCGTTACATAGGACTGCAGGTGACATCTACAACATTATCTGTACTGAGAGAGTTATCACTGTGTTATCTGTGGTGTTACATAGGACTGCAGGTGACATCTACTACATTATCTGTGCTCAGAGAGTTATTACTGTGTTATCTGTGGTGTTACATAGGACTGCAGGTGACATCTACTGCATTATTTGTAAAAAGGGTCATGGTCGCAGGTTGGGGGAGGAGCAATACTTTGCTTGCCCCGGTTGCTGGCAACCCACGCTACGCCACTGGTACCAGTACTCCAATATGTAGGACATGCCTTATTCCTGTGGGTATGCATGTGTCCATTGGAGAGAATGTGTTCTGATATTCTTCACTGAACCTCACCTCACTCTGCACTTGAATGGGTCTGCAATCCAGAAGGTGCGGAGCGGAGGTACTGAACCCTACGGAAGCACTAAGGAGTGCCTCCATGAGGTTCCTCTCCGTGCCTCTAAACTACACAAAAATTAAACATGTTCTATTTTTTTCCAGTTTGGACGGATCACAGACCAATTCAACTGGGTCGGGATCCATCTGCGGAAGCCGCACAGATGGTGCCCATTCATTGGGGACCGTAAATTGTGGTCCCCAATGCTTGGAACGGCCGGGCAACGGGCGTGTGCATGAGGCCTTATGTAGCATCCTGATAAAGCCTGTTTCTGATGCCAGCCTGATTGGATGTCTACCACCTCCATCCAAAGCTCATGGGTTCCTGGTGAAGTCTTCTCGAGATGCCAGCCTGCCTGCCCATGACATTGGTTCTATGTAAAGTACGTTCCTGATGTCAGCCTGATTGTCCAGACAAGTCACATCCCTGATCACACCAGGTCAGCTGTCAGTGCACTTCCCCATCAGTGCTGACCTGTGCATGAGCTTAAGTCTGTTCTTTATCAAGTTGGTCCGTGTGGCCTCTCTGGCTGCCCGTTCTGTCTGTCCTGTTGCTTTATGATGGCAGTCTGTCTGGCTTTCTGCCACTTTTAGCGAAGTCTGGTCCTGATGCCAGCATGTATGGTGTTCTGCAATTCTCAGGTTCAACTATTCTAGGTGTGTCTTGGCTCTGCTTCATCGCTGCATGTTCACGGCTCTGAAATGTATTGCTCCAAACCATCGCTCAACTGCACCAGGTGTGTTTCTTGGACTGTGTTCATTCCTGCCTGTTCTTTGTTGCGTTCACTGAAGGATCTTCAAGGCTCCACATTCATATCTTATTTACTTCTGCTGAATCTGAATGGTTGCTTCTCATCTGAACCTTCAGCTTTCAGTAAAGGAACATCAAACGTTCCTCTTACAGTAGATATTATTCTATGAGTATGAAATGTATTGGAAGGTTAAGTAATGGCATAATAATACAAATACATGTCAAAGTATTCCTGGTAGAGGACACAGAATATCTGCAGCATCTTCTGCTGTGCACCACCTCCCAGCACCCACAAAGCTCCTACACGTCATATTCCATCCTCGGCTCAGTGGAGCTGGAATGTAAAGGAAATGAGTCACCAAATTATTTTCCTGACAGTTAAAACCAGATAGTAACACATCTACTTTTTTCTAATCTCTTTTTATTTTCAAATTACGTTTTTTTTTTTAATTCTGTTTCCTTAACCATGATTATGGGGGCGGCCATCTTGTACATGATTATGGGGGCAGCCATCTTGTACATGATTATGGGGGCGGCCATCTTGTACATGATTATGGGGGCAGCCATCTTGTACATGATTATGGTGGCGACCATCTTGTACATGATTATGGGGGCAGCCATCTTGTACATGATTATGGTGGCGACCATCTTGTACATGATTATGGTGGCGGCCATCTTGTACATGATTATGGTGGCGGCCATCTTGTACATGATTATGGGAGCGGCCATCTTGTACATGATTATGGGGGCGGCCATCTTGTACATGATTATGGGGGCGGCCATCTTGTACATGATTATAGGGGGGGCCATCTTGTACATGATTATGGGGGCGGCCATCTTGTACATGATTATGGGGGCGGCCATCTTGCCTGAGCTGTTCTAAAAAGCATTTACAAAGCATTAAGAAAATTGCTTTACGGCAGCCCCATGGTCCATAGACACAATGGTCAGGAGGGGACCTCATTGACTTCTATGGGAGAGTTTTCTAGGCTCTGTGACCTGAGCAGAGGTCATTGTGCAGGGAGGTGGAGTAGATAAGGTTTGACAATCACCTATCCTGTCTTATCTGTCATTCTAATCCTTCCTGTAATGATATCACCTCTGTGCATAGATAAGCAGGTAACTGCAGTAAAGTGATCTGTACAGACCAACAAGTGGAGCCTATTATTAGGCCTAGTGGCCAGTGCGGAAACTGCAAGGTTTCATGGGTTCTGTTTAACCACCTCCCGTTACACGGACGGCGGCACTCTCAGGTCTCGATGACGCCAATAGGCGTCATCTCGTGAGACCCGAGATTCCCTGTGAACGCGCGCTCACAGGATCGCACAGTTCAGAAGTTCAACTACAGCCTGCCGGCAGCGATCATTGGCTGGCAGGCTGTAGATTTTTAAAAGAGCCAATGAAATGGGTATTTTGTAAATAGCGTCTAATATACCTGCTACCTGGTCCTCTGGTGGTCCCTTTTGCTTGGATCAACCACCAGAGGACACAGGTAGCTCTGTAAGTAGCACCAAGCACCACTACACTACACTACACCCCCCTTCCTGTCACTTATTAACCCCTGATCACCCCACATATACTCCCTGATCACCCCCCTGTCATTGATCACCCCCCTGTAAGGGTCCCTTATCACCGCCAGTTAGTTAGCTACTTGTTAGGTAGTTAGCGCCCACCGCAGTCACTGATTAGTCACTGATTAGCGTCATCGCTGTCGCTAATCAGCACTAGTACTATATAGTATCTGTAAGTGATTAATACTGATCGCATTCAGATCTATATAAGTACATTAGGGTCACCTTAGGCTCTACAAAAAACAGTGTTCGCCCGATCAGGCCTGATCTTGCGTTCAGTCCGCCCCACCGTAAAATCGCTGCGGCGCTATAAAGATCACTTTTGAGCTTTCTAGATCTTTATTAGCGATCGCAGCTTTACTTCGCAAGCACTCCTTTTTGCTAGGTAGGTTTGCTCTTTTTCCTGGGTAGTCTCAGAGGAATACCCCCGAAATTTAGTGAACCCAAAATGTCAAACAAGGGGTATTCCGCTGAAGAGGCCTACAGGATTCTGGCCGTGATGGATGAAAGCGATGGGGACGCCTCATCCGCTGAATCCAGTGGTTCAGAATATGAACCTGTAGACAGCAGTGGCACTCTAACCGCTAGTGAGGATGACGAGGTTAAGGTCCCTGCTACGGTCAGGCGTACCCGACCCCATGTCAGAGTTCTGCATACCCCGCATGATGAGCCTCATTTGCAGCAGAGTGGTGCTAGCGCTGATCTTGTTTATGGTGCGGCATACACCAGCAGCACATCCTGGACCTTCTACCAGCACTGCCGTATTCCCTGGTGAAGTGGCGAGCACCAGAAGGGCAGTTCCAGCTGGTACGGTGGCACGTGCAGTAACTCACCCGTCGCAGCCACCACGTTCACAGGCCCGTAGAACACTTAGTCTCCCAGAGGTGCTGGCAAACCCTAATTGGCACTCCCCTGCTTCCGCCGCACCCGTATTGCCCCCTTTCACCGCCCAGTCTGGAGTTCGCGTGGAGACGGCTCATTTAGGATCGGCCCTTGAGTTTTTTGAGCTGTTCTTCACCGCGGATCTCTATGACTTAGTTGTGGAAGAAACCAACCTCTACGCCACACAGTATATAACCGCCAATCCGGAAAGCTTCTATGCCCAGCCGTACCAGTGGAAACCATTCACAGTTTCCGAATGAAAAAATTTTTTGGGCCTTATCCTCAGCATGGGTCTAACTAAAAAAAAATGTATTGCGGTCCTATTGGTCTAAAAACCCAATACATTACATGCCCATGTTCTCTGCTGCAATGTCCAGGGCAAGTTTTGAGGTCATCATGCGCTTTATGCATTTCGCCGACAATAAAACCTGTCATCCAAGAGGCCACCCTGCTTATGACCGGCTCCACAAAATTTGGCCCCTCATAGACCATTTGTCATCCAGGTTTGCAGATGTGTATACCCCCAATCAGAACATCTGCATAGACGAGTCCCTTGTACATTTTACCGGGCGCCTTGGCATCAAACAGTACATCCCCAGCAAGCGCGCCCGGTATGGGGTCAAACTGTATAAGCTCTGTGAAAGGGCCACAGGCTATACATATCGTTTTACGGTCTATGAGGGAATAGACTCACAACTGGAGACGGTTGGATGCCCTGACTACCTGGGGAGCAGTGGCAAGATTGTCTGGGACTTGGTGTCACCCTTACTCCACAAGGGGTACCACTTATACCAAGGTATTTCGTGAGGGGCATGGCGAGTTCATGTAAAATTTTATTTTTTGGCACAAGTTAGTGGAATATGAGACTTTGTTATAAAAAAAAAATAATCATTTTCCGCTAACTTGTGCCAAAAAAAAAAATTCTATGAACTTGCCATGCCCCTCACGGAATACCTTGGGGTGTCTTCTTTCCAAAATGGGGTCACTTGTGGGGTAGTTATACTGCCCTGGCATTTTAGGGGCCCTAAAGCGTGAGAAGTAGTTTGGAATCCAAATGCGTAAAAAATGCCCTGTGAAATCCTAAAGATACTCATTGGAATTTGGGCCCCTTTGTGCACCTAGGCTGCAAAAAAGTGTCACACATGTGGTATCGCCGTACTCAGAAGAAGTAGGGCAATGTGTTTTGGGTTGTATTTTTACATATACCCATGCTGGGTGTGAGAAATATCTCTGTAAATTGCAACTTTTTAAAATTTTTTTTACAAAGTTGTCAATTTACAGAGATATTTCTCTCACCCAGCATGGGTATATGTAAAAATATACCCCAAAACACATTGCCCTACTTCTTCTGAGTATGGCGATAACACATGTGTGACACTTTTTTGCAGCCTAGGTGGGCAAACGGGCCAAAAGTCCAACGAGTACCTTTAGGCTTTACAGGGTTGCTCACAATTTAGCCCCGCCCAAAATGCCAGAACAGTAAACACACCCCACAAATGACCCCATTTTGGAAAGTAGACACCCCAAGGTATTCACTGAGGGACATATTGAGTCCGTGGGAGATTTTATATTTTTTTGCCAGAAGTTAGCAGAAATGGAAACTTTTAATATATTTTTTTTTTCTCAGAAAGTGTGAAAAAAAATTAAATCATACATAAACTCACCATGCCCCTCCGCGAATACTTTGGGGTGTCTTCTTTCTAAAATGGGGTCATTTGGGGGGTATTTATACTATCCTGGCATTCTAGCACCTCAAGAAACATGACAGGTGCTCAGAAAGTCAGAGCTGCTTCAAAATGCAGAAATTCACATTTTTGTACCATAGTTTGTAAACGCTATAACTTTTGCGCAAACTAATAAATATACACTTATTGGATTTTTTTTATCAAAGACATGTAGCACAATAAATTCTGACACAAACTTGTATAGAAATGTAATTATATTTGAACAATTTAACCAGAGAAAGTTAAAAATACACTTTTTTTGAGAAAATTGCGGTCTATTTTGATTAATATCATAAAAACTAAAAATCTCAGCAGCAATCAAATACCACCAAAAGAAAGCTGTATTTGTGCGAAGAAAAGGAGGTAAAATTCATTTGGGTGCCAAGTTGCATGACCGAGCAATAAACCGTTAAAGTTGTGAAGTGCCGATTTGTAAAAAAGGGCCTGGTCACTAGGGGGGTATAAACCTGTGGTCCTTAAGTGGTTAAATATAGATATGGACATGGAAAATTAAAAATAACATCAAACAATTTTACAAAATATTTTAAACATAAAAATGTGATTTTAATAATAGGTCATTTTCTGGTGACACATTTCTTTTAAACGTAATGAAAAAACATTAAACTTAAGGCAAGAAGAATCACAGTCGTCATCTCTTGACCCAGCGGCTTCGAGCCTTTATTTGGAGCTTTAGTTGGACCAACTTGAGTTGAAGCTACAGTTGGACCAACTTGAGTTGAAGCTACAGTTGGACCAACTTGAGTTGAAGCTACAGTTGGACCAACTTGAGTTGAAGCTACAGTTGGACCAACTTGAGTTGAAGCTACAGTTGGACCAACTTGAGTTGAAGCTACAGTTGGACCAACTTGAGTTGAAGCTACAGTTGGACCAACTTGAGTTGAAGCTACAGTTGGACCAACTTGAGTTGAAGCTACAGTTGGACCAACTTGAGTTGAAGCTACAGTTGGACCAACTTGAGTTGAAGCTACAGTTGGACCAACTTGAGTTGAAGCTACAGTTGGACCAACTTGAGTTGAAGCTACAGTTGGACCAACTTGAGTTGAAGCTACAGTTGGACCAACTTGAGTTGAAGCTACAGTTGGACCAACTTGAGTTGAAGCTACAGTTGGACCAACTTGAGTTGAAGCTACAGTTGGACCCGGGTTTATGAAGTTAAGTTCTGGGATGTAACTTTGTATCCATTGCTGGTAGAAAGTAGTGAGAGTGTAGACTCCAGGGCGATAAGGTTCAGCGCATCCCTCGCCCCAACTGACAATTCCAGCCTGGTACCATGCACCATTTACTTTACACACCAGAGGTCCCCCAGAGTCTCCCTGAGGGAAAAAGACAGAATTGGTGACCATTTTGCCTGCTGAGAGGACATCTTGTCTTGAGTAATTGTTAGGTGTAAGTCATTGACCAGCATTGTCCACAGCACTAAACAACCAAAACACTGAGATGTCATCAGAACACATATGGAGAATATTGTCTAGAAGGAAAGACAAGCTAGATATTCCACTTATGACCTAATTTCTGGCTGTATCATAAACAATTCTCCTCTCCATAGACGCCCATCAGCTATGAAAGCTGTTAAAGGGAGTCTGTCACCAGATTTTGACTTAATAGACCGCTTACATAGCGCTCTAGCATAGCAGTCTATGATTCTAATGGTACCTTTGATGTTTGCTTGTGAAGTTCCCCCAAGGCAAAAACTGACTTTTATTCATATGTAAATTAGGGCTCGCAAGTGCCCAGGGCGGCGTTCACCTCGTTGGAGCCCAGGCTGTTCTGCCTCTTTTCGTCATATCCCCGCCCCAGCCTCTTCCTCTGCCCGCCCCGCTCTTCCTTTGCATCCTCCTTCTCTGCAGCGAGATCCCGCGCCTGCGCTATCCATTGCTTGGCTGGGGCATGCG
This sequence comes from Bufo bufo, assembly GCF_905171765.1. Lineage (NCBI taxonomy): Eukaryota > Metazoa > Chordata > Amphibia > Anura > Bufonidae > Bufo > Bufo bufo. Next base: position 7,486,225 of record NC_053395.1, read on the forward strand.
CACTGCGATTTTTTTTGTTTGTTTTTTTTGCATTTATCCGTACAGTACTGGATAGTGTGTGCCAGCCTATTTATTATTAATTCACTATAAGATATAAATCTGTGTACCTGGCATGAATCCTTCATTCCATTTGTGTACCCGGCGCATATCATATCATCCTTGATAATGCTGGTGTTCGCATTCACATTAGAGAAAACATGGTACATAGCATCACACGTTTTGTAGTCAATCAGTGGGGTCATCACTTCTTGAAGAGTCATAGGATACGGTAGATTCACTGTGGTGTTACATAAGACATTGTGAGGCTTCTCATCTATCTACACATGGCTATAACATTGTACAAGTGCAACCATTCTTTGTAGAATTGAGTTCAAAACATTGATATTTCCCCCTCTAGTATTGATGAAAGGACCGACCTCTCCTCTCGTGGTTCTTCTACATTTTTAAAGGTTTGGTGTACAGTAGTTTAGAAAACCCAGTTTCCAAGATCTGACTAAGTGTAGGGTCCTGTGTTCTGGATCCTCATTTCTTGGTCAGAGCAGAAAATGGTTTCAAATAACATCCAGCTCTCTGGAGGATCTGTGCCAGATCTCCTATGATAGTGCTGTAGGGAAACGGATCACTTACCGGCAGATTCCTCTTCATATTACAACTGATTGGTGGGGACTCAGCAAGGAGACACTTTGTGAGCTGCTTATTGTCAAGGGGACTTTCTTAAAAATATAATTTGTCAACACAGACAAATTTCACCTTCTATAACCATGACTGGAGTTTACTGTGGTCTGCCTTACAATTTGTCTGCCTTATAAATTTGCAGATTTGAAATTTACACTATCCAGAAGATGGAGCTACAAGAGCAAATATTAATTCCGGGTGTATAACCTAGAAAGATATTTCAGCCACATTGTCTTGACTCATGGGAAGACCGTCCACTAGTGATGAGCGGCAGGGGCAATATTCGAATTTGCGATATTTCGCGAATATTTAGGCGAATATTCGCCATATATTCGAGAATTCGAGAATTCGTGATCTCCAGGCATTATTTTCTTGATTGCGAAAATCCGCATAAAACTCGCATGGACTGGTATTTTGAAAAAAATTTAATATTCGCGATTACGAATATATTTTGGGATATTCTAAATATTTGTGAATTCTCGAAGTGCCGATATTCGCGATTAAAATTCGCAATTTGAATATTCGTGATCAACACTACCGTCCACCATAAACTTTGCTCAATTTTGCGTTTGCCATCAGACCACTGGTTTCATTTGAAGCAGAGAAGACTCGGAGGAGCTTTGTACTCATCACTGTGAGCACTGCCATTGAGATATATATGGACTGAAATAGTATTTAGGAAATTCTAGCTAAAAACCACAGCAGTTGAGGAACAAGTAATAAATGGAGACTCACCACCAGATCCAGTGTTCCCCCAGCCAGTTACCCAGCATGGCAAACCAGTCGGGAAGATGACAGACAAAGATGGTAAACAGATAGGCAGGATGTAGTTGGTGTAGGGAACAGGGTTAGTCAGCTTGATAAGGGCAATGTCTCCACTGCTCCCTGCCCCAGCAAATGTGGGGTAAGTTATAATTTGCTCTACAGAGGCATAATATTCATGGTAACCGGTGATGGACAGCTGGTATTCCCCCGCCACGATAAAATAATTATATGGGTTGATGGAGCTGTGAAGAACATAGGAAACATATTAAGAATAGACACTTTGGGTCCAGTATTCTGTGTCTCGAGGGAAATAATACACATGGTCACGAGTAAAACTTACTATCCAAAGCAATGAGCAGCAGTCAGGACCCACTGGTTAGAGATCAAGGACCCACCACAGATATGAGATCCCATGTACCGCAGGCTGATCTGCCAGGGCCATTCTCCATCCACAGCATCCATGCCCCCTACAATTCGGTCACTGAACATCGGAGAGCCGCAAACATAATTACTGGGTGAGGTTGAGGTATAACTGAGCTTCAACTGAGTGGTCTGGGGCGGAGAAGTCGTCACTGGAATAACATAATACAGACATGAAATTATTACAACAAAGATGATAATGAACAACTGCGTAGAGGTGAGCAAACTTCCTGTCTATAAAAACGCTGAAGGTGAATTTCCTATGGAGATATATAGGTCATTACAAGGCGATGAAGGCTGAAATATGCATCACCATATTATGGCCAATATCACCATTACAGAACATCCACTAAAATGTTTGGTCACATCTCCATCTACATGCAATCAATGTTATAGTTATAAATGGGTAACAAACCACCCATCAGCCTATGTAATTCCAGAGGAAGCAAAAGCAAGACCTTAGGGTGGACTATGACTGGCCATAGACATGAAATAGCTGCTGGCCAAACACTTGTTCAACCAACAGCTATCTCTCCTTATCTTGACATGCACATGGACGATCGGCTCAGTTGAGCATGCATGTGTTCTCATTAGTAACAGAGGAGGGTTTTGCCATCAGGAGAGGGTTTGGAGATCACATTAGATGGTTGCTGATCCCACTAATGTACATTTAATATCTATGGCCAGCTCAAGAGTGACCTGGGTCCCCAATAGAGCCACTTGCACTTTTTACATGCTACGCACTTCTGCAACCTCCCTGAATTACCGTAATAGCTCAACTGGGAATCTGTCTCTCCGGAGTTCAGGGGGTTTCCGTGAGGACAGTGATACTGACTAGGAGGTAGGCACCACTTTGCTGTGGGCTCTATGGACAATATCAATCTCCTTCTCATCTCAATCTCCTCAATCTTCTTCGTCCACTTTACAAAAACTTTTTGTTCTATTCCACATTTGCAATTTATTGGAGAAACTGTGTTCAAGTAAATGTTTTTTTTTCAGTTTCTTTTGTAATCCTTCCATAAGATTAAGAGGGTCATATACTAACCAGAAATACTAACCAGTAGGCGTATTTCTGACACAGATTGTGCTGCAATCTGCGACTTTTTCCCACTCACGTTTTGTCAAAAATAGTGGACGTGGAGTGGGCTGGAACTTGGAACTTGCCTTACGCATCATACACTTCTTTTTTCCATGGTTACGACCACCCTGTAATCCAGAAGTGGTGGTCGTGCTTGCACACTGTAGAAATAAGTGCCAGTCTATGCACACTCTCATGGTCCACAAGAGAGACCGGCGCTTTTTCCCATAGTGTGCAAGCACTATCACCACTGCTGGATTACAGGGTGGTCGTAACCATGGAAAAAAGAAGTGTATAATGTGATGGAAAAATGAATCAAGCCAACAAAGTAAGCAAAATGGACAATAACAATACATTAGTAAATGTATTGTATTAACCCCTCCAGGACCTTGGACTAGAATGCTCGTCCTAAAGGGCTGGTACTTTGCGCCCCAGGACAAGCATTCTCATCCTGCCGTTCCCCCATGTGTGGTGCCGCGATCAGCGGCAGAGATCCGGCTGTTACTTACTAAAACAGCTATTTTTCTGTTACCTTGCCTCGCAAAAAGTGTAATATAGAGCAACAAAAAATCATATGCTGCCTAAAATAGTACCAACAAAACTGCCACCTTATCCCATAGTTTACAAAATGGGGTCTTTTTTTGGAGTTTCTACTCTACGCTTAAAATTATCCCAGTAAAATCTGCCCTCCAAAAACCATATGGCGTTCCTTTCCTTCTGCTCCCTGTTGTGTGCCCGTACAGCAGTTTACAACCACATATGGGGTGTTTCTGTAAACTACAGAATCAGAGTAATAAATATTGAGTTTTGTTTGGCTGTTTACCCTTGCTTTGTTAGTGGAAAAATCTGCCAAAAAATTGAAATTCTGAAATTTCATCTCCATTTTCCATTAATTCTTGTGGAACACCTAAAGGGTTAACAAAGTTTCTAAAATCAGTTTTGAATACCTTGAGGGGTGTAGTTTCTAAAATGGGGTCATTTTTGGGTGGTTTCTATTATGTAAGCCTCACAAAGGGACTTCAGACCTGAACTTAAACTTGACATGATACATGCCACTTGCTGAAGTGAGACAAACCCTTTAAGACCAGTGTTTTAGACGCTGGTCTTAATAAGCCCTTTAGCTGGGGCTGTTATAAAGAGGCGCCGATCTCTACATTACATACCACCTTCTGAAATGACACAACCCCTTAAATAAATGACCCCCAACATGTTTAGAAGAGAAGTGTGGAGCCTGCACGGTGGATGCACAAGGTGTCTGGCCCAAGACTCTTGTAATGACTTTCCATGGATTGTGCCTGAGTAGTGGTGTCCACGTCTTACCTTCTGGTGTAGAATCCGCAGGTGTAGGCACTGGTATGTCTACAAGGTCAATGAAGGTCGCATCGGGAACATAGCTCTGGATCCATGCTGCATAGGCCGGTACTAAGGTGTACACCCCAGGGAGGTAAGGTAAAACACATCCTATTCCCCAACTTACGATGCCCGCTTCATACCAGACACTGTTTACTTTACACACCAGAGGTCCCCCGGAGTCTCCCTGGAAGACAAAAATTGCATCAATTTCCAGAGAAAGGACATTTGTTTATAATTTATGAAAAATGTCATCCTATGGAATCATCCTAGTCTGGTGGGTGGATCCAAGGAAGGTGAATATTCTGAAGGTCTGACACCAGAGAGCAGGTGCATGCATAGAACTGAAAAGAATGCAATGTGGTGTGGCGCCCCCTCCCTCTGTCAAACACCTAGGATGCTGCAGCCGATGTTTAAGAAGTGGAGGGCGCCAATCAGAGCGGATGTAAGTGCGCTGCAATCACTGGCACCAATGCTGCATCTATGGCTCACTTAAGAAAAGCTGTTGCAGGCAATCAGGAGGAGAAGTTGTGCTGGGGGCCCAAGCTGGGGGCTTTTCCATCCTGGCCCTTCAGCCCTCAGTTACCCCCATCTACAAACACCAATTGTCTTAGTTTTGTTGTCCTCCATTTGCTGGAGGGCACAGGGCAGCGGGCGGAGCACCCGTCATAATTTACTGTACAAATTCTGCAAGTGTGAATGTCACAGATCTCCATGTAACTGTGGAAGATAAAGTGGAAATCCTGAGCATGGGCAGATGTATGTGGTCCTGGCTATCGATCGCCGTGCACCTACAGGTGGGTCCAATGGAAGACAGCAGCCTCGCCCATCTCTGCACCACTCGTACTTACCTGGCAGGAATCCTTGCCTCCATCTATGTAACCAGAACATATCATGTCATCTAGGATGATGGTCTGGCTGCTGCTGATGTCGGAGAACATATGGTAGAGCTGGTCACATGTCGCTCTGTCAATGATCGGAGTTTGTTACAAATTCCAGGGCATGGAAGATAAAGATGGAGGATCACAGCTGGTGGACTCACCCACAATGCTCTTCAGGCAACCTGACAGCCAATCAGGAGGCAGGATACTGGCCGGTCTATTAGGCTCCCTGCTAGCTCAGATGATATTGTGAGCTCAGGCGGGGGTGGAAAAAACCTATGTGTCCCAAATTGTAGAAAAGTCCAAACTGAAGTAGGCAGAGACAACAGAAGTGGGCAGGGCCTGCAGTACCGTACTACAGAAGAATATACCGCTTCAGCAAAACCAAATACTACAGTGCAAATACTGCCCTATCACCATACAGTTGAATTCAGGAGGGCCCCTGCGGCCGTTGGCCACGTGTATCAGTACCTGATGCTCCGACATTAGTTATTGCCTAGAGCAGGGATCAGCAACCTCCTGCACTCCAGGTCTTTTGAGACTACAACTCCCAGAATGCTCCATTCACTTTTATAGGAGTTAGCAGAACAGCCAAGCATGTTTGCATGCTGGGAGTTGTAGTTTCACAGCAGCTGGCATGCCAAAGGTTGCTGAGCCCTGGCTTGGAGCATCAGATCATTTTGTACCAGTGTCTGTGAGGAGGGCTCAGGCAGCCCCCTGGCCAGCATCCCACCAGGACAGTTCCCTGTAAGGTATGTGGTCGGTCCACCCCTGAGCTCAGGCACTGATTCGGTAGGATGTGTCTTTTATATCTCCGACAGACACCAATCATACACACAAGCCAGTCGTTATAGGGTCCTGCAGGGACAGTGTATGGATACTATGGACTACTAGGTAGAAAGTCAGCTTTTATCATTAGGGACAGGATGGGGACAGTTAATGTACTGGGTGTCTTATAGGGCTGGAGCTGTTCACATGCATACACACTCTGCTGCACTGCACATCCATTTTTAAAGACATAGTACTCTTTTTTATGTGCAGGAGCCAGGTAGCAGCCTAACTCATATTTTATTTTTAAATCTACTGGTTGGTGATATTTTAAGAATCATAGTTGCACCGGACACTGTGCAATTGTGTCTTTTTCCCAAAAAAACTGTTGGAAATTTTCTGCAGTTAATAACTGCACAGTAAGCGTATTTTATTGCTTCTCCATCATGTTCTGTACTGCACTGCCACTCCTCCTGCTGCCACTAGTACTACCCCTGTGGTACTGCACTGCCACTCCTCCTGCTGCCACTAGTACTACCCCTGTAGTACTGCACTGCCACTCCTCCTGCTGCCACTAGTACTACCCCTGTAGTACTGCACTGATACTCCTCCTGCTGCCACTATTTTTACCCCTGTAGTACTGCACTGCCACTCCTCCTGCTGCCACTAATACTACCCATGTATTATTAGTGGCAGCAGAAGGAGTGGCACTAATATTACCCCTGTAGTACTGCACTGATACTCCTTCTGCTGCCACTAGTACTCCCCCTGTAGTACTGCACTGCCACTCCTCCTGCTGCCTCTGGTACTACCCCTGTAGTACTGCACTGCCACTCCTCCTGCTGCCACTAGTACTACAACTGTAGAACTGCACTGCCACTCCTTCTGCTGCCACTAGTACTACCCCTGTAGTGCTGCACTGCCACTCCTCCTGCTGCCACTAGTACTACCGCTGTAGTATTGCACTGCCACCCCTCCTGCTGCCACTAGTACTACCCCTGTGGTACTGCACTGCCACTCCTTCTGATGCCACTAGTACTACCGCTGTAGTATTGCACTGCCACCCCTCCTGCTGCCACTAGTACTACCCCTGTGGCACATCTGCTGTCAGGTTCCATACTGCACTGCTGCTCCCAAAGTGCTTTGGATGCTCAGAACAAGCCATAACACCATCTTCCCCCGATAAGGGACAATATTTGGAAGCTGTAAAATATGAAGAAGCAGAACACATGTGCCGGCTCGGTGTGATATTAAATACGCTATATGATACCGCCATCATACGTGTGTTTCCCCACAGCCATGTATGTCAGTGTCACTCAGACATCATTTACTATTGTGTCATTGCATTTCAAAGCTTGGGGAGGGAAAACATTCCTAGGAGACTAGAGGGTGTTATATCCCAATTTTCAGGGCTATTGGAGCACTTTCTATTCGGGGGGATTTATTTGTACTCATATCAAATCATTCGAACTGGATCTGAAAGGGATTTGTGAAATTAGCTCATCTCCAATTATGACCTCTGAGTGGGCCCATCCTTCCAGAATGACAGATGGAAAGGACATTACGGTACCATGAAAGGTTTTTGTGGTAATCCCTTTTCATGGGAGCGTGCCCTTCACGTAGAGGTTCTGAGTGCACCAGTCTCAGGTGTCTCCCTCTAATTTCATCTCTCTAGTCTTCACCAGCCATGGTTGCCCCCTTTACAGCCTGCACCAACCAATGCTGCTTTTGGTAGAACCGGTTCCAGCCAGAGGTTTGCAGCTTTGGATGTGTGAAGCATTAGATATGAGATGACCCAGAAGCAGACGTAAGGCTCAGCTCTACAAGTCGTACGTTCTGCCCGGACACAATCATTTTTATGTAAGACCGAGAACAATTCATGGGTCCATCCTCACCTGAGCCCCAACCGGTTACCCAGCACTCCAAGCCTTCGGGGAAGATGACGGAGGCGGTGGGCAGACAGATGGGCATGATGTACAGTCATGTGAAAAAATTAGGACACCCTTTGAAAGCATGTGGTTTTTTGTAACATTTTTAATAAATGGTTATTTCATCTCCGTTTCAACAATACAGAGAGATTAAAGTAATCCAACTAAACAAAGAAAACTGAAGAAAAGTCTTTTCAAGATCTTCTGTAAATGTCATTCTACAAAAATGCCTATTCTAACTGAGGAAAAAGATAGGACACCCTCACATGTATTCCCTCTTAAATTGGCTCAGATCTCACACCAGGTGCACATAATTAGTAGATCGTTACTCTGCATGTTGAATGAGGCTTGCCCTATTTAAACCTCAGACATTTAGTTTGGTGTGCTCCTGACTGTTGAAGTGAGAGTGAGCACCATGGTGAGAGCAAAAGAGCTGTCAGAGGACTTCAGAAAAAAGATTGTAGCAGCCTATGAGTCTGGGAAGGGATTTAAAAAGATCTCAAAAGATTTTGAAATCAGCCATTCCACTGTCCGGAAGATAGTCTACAAGTGGAGGGCTTTCAAAACAACTGCCAACATGCCCAGGACTGGTCGCCCCAGCAAGTTCACCCCAAGAGCAGACCGCAAGATGCTAAAAGAGGTCTCCAAAAACCCTAAAGTGTCATCTCGAGAACTACAGCAGGCTCTGGCTACTGTTGATGTAGAAGTACATGCCTCTACAATCAGAAAGAGACTGTACAAGTTTAACTTGCATGGGAGGTGTGCAAGGAGGAAACCTTTGCTTTCCAAGAGAAACATCGAGGCCAGACTGACATTTGCCAGAGATAAAGTTGACAAAGACCAGGACTTCTGGAATAATGTTCTTTGGACAGATGAGTCCAAAATTGAATTATTTGGACACAACAGCAGAGGACATGTTTGGCGTAAACCAAACACAGCATTCCAAGAAAAGAACCTCATACCAACTGTGAAGCATGGAGGTGGAAGTGTCATGGTTTGGGGCTGCTTTGCTGCAGCAGGACCTGGTCAGCTCACCATCATAGAATCCACGATGAATTCTACTGTGTATCAGAAGGTGCTTGAAGAACATGTGAGACCATCAGTTAGAAAATTAAAGCTGAAGCGGAACTGGACCATGCAATATGACAATGACCCAAAACATACTAGTAAATCAACCAAAGATTGGCTGAAAAAGAAGAAATGGAGAGTCCTGGAATGGCCAAGTCAAAGTCCAGATTTGAATCCCATTGAGATGCTGTGGGGTGACTTGAAAAGGGCTGTACGTGCAAGAAACCCCTCAAACATCTCACAGCTGAAAAAGTTCTGCATTGAGGAGTGGGGTAAAATTTCCTCAGACCGATGTCGAAGACTGGTAGATGGCTACAAGAACCGTCTCACTGCAGTTATTTCAGCCAAAGGAGGTAACACTCGCTATTAGGGGCAAGGGTGTCCTATCTTTTTCCTCAGTTAGAATAGGCATTTTTGTAGAATGACATTTACAGAAGATCTTGAAAAGACTTTTCTTCAGTTTTCTTTGTTTAGTTGGATTACTTTAATCTCTCTGTATTGTTGAAACGGAGATGAAATAACCATTTATTAAAAATGTTACAAAAAACCACATGCTTTCAAAGGGTGTCCTAATTTTTTCACATGACTGTAACTGGTGTAGTTGACCGGGCTGGAGAGCTTCACCAGAGCGATGTCTCCTGGACTTCCAGTCCCCGTATAGTTAGGGTGTATATAGATGTTAGAGACAGAAGAGCTCTGAGTGTGGTTATACGCCTCTGATAACCTGAAGAGCCCAAAGTACAAGGTGTAGGCCGCTTCAATGGTGTAACTGAGAACGAAAGGAGAGAACAGAAGGTAAACTGATAACAATATAATATACACTGAGATATAGGACCGGCCCCGAGCAACAAGCATGAATTTCATATGACTGCAATACATTGTCCACATAAGACCGCCAGAGTCCACATAAGACCGTCATACAGTGTTCACATAAGACCGTCATACAGTGTTCACATAAGACCGTCATACAGTGTTCACATAAGACCGTCATACAGTGTTCACATAAGACCGTCATACAGTGTTCACATAAGACTGGCCATACAGTGTCCACATAAGATCGCCATACAGAGTCCACATAAGACCGTCATACAGTGTTCACATAAGAAGGACATACAGAGTCCACATAAGACAGTCATATAGTGTTCACATAAGAATGACATACAATGTCCATACAAGACTGTTATACATTGTTCACATAAGACCACTATACAGTGTCCAAATGGCTGCCATATTGTTTTTACATAGTATTCAAATCAGGTGCAAGAACATTGTACTTTCTTCTAGGGTACAACAATATGGTGGCTTTTTGCTATAATGTGGGTTTTCTGGTCTGTGTCGCTATTACACGTAGCTTTCATTATTGCTATGTATGCTGCTATTTTAATTTTCCCACACTAGGTGGGGGGGCATCTTATTTTTCCCTATAACTGATAGTTTACACACAGGAAAAAACTGTCAGAATTTCTGTTGTTTTGGTCACTACTCTTCCCAAAAGGAGCAATAAACCTACAAGTACTGCAAAATATGGAAACAGTAAATGTCCCTGCACAAAACCAGCACAGCCGTATTGATGGAAACATAAGAAAAGCGATTCTCTCTGAATATAGCCGCAGTTTTCTTTATTTATTTTGTCTTTGAAGAGAGAATTTTATTGTTGAAGGCAGTGTATAAATCATACATCACCATAATCGTACTGACCAATAAGGTCATTTCTACCGCATAATCAAAAAGAAACTCATAAAAACAATACCCAAAAATTGGACTAAGGAATTGCAGACCTTTTAGCAATCTGTCCCCCTCCCTCCTAAAAAAAATGTATGATACAAGTTAAGGAATAAAGCATACATAGTCCAAAACACAAGTCATCGGGCAAAAACAAGCTCTTGTGCAGTTATGTAGATGGCAAACTGTTACAGTACACATAAAAAGTAGGGGTCCGCGCTAAATGTCTCTTAGGCAGAGGATTGTTCACAAGCAGTGATGGCCAGTTTGCCCGCGAACACATGCGAGCTGCCATCTTAACTCACAAGTCCGGCGATGCACAGGTAAGTCCTTACTTGTGACTGAGCCGGTCTGAAACAAATGCCGTCACTGGGAGCAGGCAGTTCCGAGAACCCCGGCGGCTGTTCTCGGAACTGCCTGCTCCCGGAGACCGCATTTGTTTCAGACCGGCTCGGACTTACCTGTGCATCGCCGGACTTGTGAATTAAGATGGCAGCCCGCATGGGCGAAAACTGCGAACTGGCCATCACTGTTCACAAGCAGTTACTTTTCCAGAGGCCATTCATTTTTAATCCCTGGCTTCCGACCTCTTCAGTCACTGAATCGACCGGCAACAGAAACCTTTTTTTTGTCCCTTCAAAAAAGGAAACAGATATAGTGCAGACCCGCAAGTATAAAACTTCTCTGTATTTTATTGTACTTACAAGATCATTACTTGCAACATGGCATATAAAATTAGTATCTCTGCCCGACCCGGGTTTCGCTACCAGCTTCGTCTGGGGCGCCATGATTTTACCGTCATTGGGGAGGTATTTATTACCCCACCCCCTAAACCCATGTTCCGCTTTAGTTATCCACACCCTTCTAACTCCGGAGTTGGACTTCTGTACATTCACATTTTTAAAACTACCTTATGTATCCTACATTAATACCAACAAAATACACATAGATTTAAATCATGAATAAATATAAAACATCACAAAACCTACATCCTGTTTCTCTGAAACGTATGTATCAACATCATTGGTTTCTTCGCTATCGATCCATAAGACACCATTAAAATCTTCTACATAAAAATAATGTATTCTTTTTCCTCTCCATATTTCTATTTATCATTTCATTAAAAGGGTAGCGCTTAATTACTGAGGTTTGCCATATTCTTTCTAATGGGGGCTCACTTCATAAAGATAATAGGTTCCCGTTTCTGGTCTGATTTAAAACGTAACATTTATTTTATTTTTATTAAAAAAGAAATAAAACGGGAAGAAAAAAATAAAGAAAAATGGTTAAAAAGGAAGTGCTGGCTGAGCTCTGCGGCTAGGGATAATGTAAGAAGTTACATTATCCCTAGCCGCGGAGCTCAGCCAGCACTTCATTTTTAACCATTTTTCTCTCTTTTTTTCTTCCCGTTTTATTTATTTAATAAAAATAAAATAAATGTTACGTTTTAAATCAGACCAAAAATGGGAACCTATTAGCCTTAGGCTATTATAATTGAAATATTTATTTCCTGAGTCCAAAGGGTCCTTGAAGTAAAAATCACTTCATAAAGACATACCGTATTTCCTCTGATAGGAGATCTCTTATTTGATATATATTCAGCACAAAGGGACTGAGAGATGCCCCAAGGTAAGTACCAGCTAAAATCAGTTCTCCCATTTACTACAACACCTTGCGGGAAGACCTGTATACCTAAAATCTTTGTCTCCTACAAAACACCTTCTATCTCCTAATATACTATTCTGCCTGCCTTATATCACTCTGAGTAAAGAGAAGAAATTCCCACGGCGCAAAAACCAGTCTTTGACGATATAAACTTGATTTAATAATTCGGCAGGTGGTACAACGCGTTTCGGGGCAGAAGACACCCCTTCATCAGGTACAAACTGCTCATACAATGAACATAACTACAAAGCACACTTAAATACATTTAAAAAAACGCCAAAATGGCATAGAAAGGGGAGTGGAGGAGGAGGTCCTGACCCCTCCACATGTCAAGTATAGAATATACAATCTAGCATACAAATTAGTCCCATCTTAAAATAGGGCTCATAAGTGAATAAAACATTGGTGGTCAGTGTAGAATAAAAGAAAAAATTTAAAATATAGACAGTTGAACTTATTTGGAGATAATAGAGCGGCGTCCGGCTGCATGAGAGAGCCGGAACACATCGCTCTGCTGGGTGCGGTCATGTGATGGCAGCAGCGATCACATGACCGTTCCATCGCCTGGCAACCAGACGCTACTTCTCCTGCCCAGTTTAGAATGTATGGGCGGGCGGGAGGAGGAGCGCATCGGAGCGAGCAGGCGCTGCTAGTAACTCCGATACTGCTCATGGAGGTGGGGGGATTAGGATGAGAAGATCAGGGATACACCCCTGTAGTATAATGGGAGATCGAGGGGGGGAAGGGACAAGAGACAAGACTGCCAGGACAAGCGTTTAGTGATAAGAACGCCAGCCATATGAAAGGAAATAAATGACAATAAATATGAATAAATATTAATATAAACAGATGAAATAATATGATAGTAACGATAATGATTAATAAAAGTGATAATAATAATAATAATAATAATAATAAATAAGCATAAATTTATACTATTGCATCGCATGATATTAATTGATATTAAAATTAATAATAATTTAAAAAAAAATGGATAATAATTGACCTCAACAATTGGAATACAACTAAAATAATCTATATAATAAAATTAATTACCCGGATTGGCAGCAACAAAAAACAAAATGGCTGCACACCGTTATATATACAAACAATAGAGCTAAGAAATGGGGGTCATTTCTTAGCTCTATTGGCAGCAGAAAGAACAGGTCTATAAGGATAACATACATATAAAATTAATTGATATTAAATAAAAATATATAATCAGTAATCAGTGACCTCCAAACTAGGATTGAAGCTAAGGGACAGAAAAATATTTCTATAAACAAATTGATCACCCGGATGATCAATTTGTTTATTTTTATTTTTTATTTTTATTATTATTATTATTATTTCTTCTCTTTACTTGGATCTATCCGCCTTCTTGGGGACTCCAGGCATCCCTACGTGGAAGTGCGTACATCCCTGGCTGCATGACCATCTGCATTGGGGGCCTTCTACAACCCCCTTCAAGCCTTCAGTAGTGTTGTGCCTATTGATTGCACAACGCATAAAGGTGAGCCTACAATCTGGAGTATTTTTTGTTTATTTACTTAACTGGACTGTACTACCCTATGGTGCGCCTTTTGTGTTTTCATAGAGAAACACCGCCTGTCACGTTGAACTTTATATAACCTTGAAACTGGCAAGGCTGTTCTCCTATGTGTAACAACCCAGACTTGTGTTATCACACGTCTCTACCCCGCAACTCTCTTTTAAGAGCCTTTATACTATCAGATGTGATTTTGCTCATGTCCTCCACAAATGTGCATATAAATCCATGTTAAATGTAATTGTTCCTGTATTTTGCCTGGTTACCAGTAGGTGGCAGCAACACATTGGCAAGTACAGCTTAGTGTTTAGTGAATCTAGGCAGGAATGGATTATTCCAGCTTAGCTCCCCCTCTATGAGAGAGTGGGCTGTTCCCACATCCTGGCAGCATGGGTGGAGAAGGATGTTAGAGTTAGTGTAGCCTCCCCCCTGCTCGGGGAAGGCTGTGTGATAACATTCAGAATAACCCCTGCATAGGGAAGCCAGCAAGGATCTAGTCTCAGCTGAGACTTGGCCATATTCCCAGTCTGAGCACCTTCAGCTCAGCTGGATGAGGAAAGCAGAAAACTACAAACAACCTCCAGAATTCCAGGAAGAAAGCATCCCCTGAGAATCCATCTGAGAGATAAGTCCAGAGACCTAGGAGAAGCTATTCCCTCCTCAGCTAGTCTGTACCCCACACAGCAGAGGTGACAATTAAAGCAGAAGTACTCATTCCTGCCAATCATTGCCAAAACCTGATGGGACCAAGAGACCAAAGCTGTATACTGCTTGGATGAAAGTTCTTTCAAGTAAAGCAACGTTTGAACTTCATCTAAAGGTCTGGACATCATTCCTTCTGCAAAATTCCTCTATTACTCCTACTATCACTACACTCAAATTTATTGCAAGTGAGCCAGGAGTCAAGCCGTACCCAGGTAGGAGACACTGTGACACAATTATCACCACCCCGCAGAGACATTATAGGCCATTACACCACTCTGGCATTCCTAATCTGGGACGTGCGTTATAACACCTTGAAAGGGCCCTGGGATAGTACCCTGTGCATGATGCAATTGGCGTCACAACAAATACAGAACATTAACAACCCGAATCCTGGCCATTGCAATTTTTGGCGTCATGAACAGGATCGAATTGTGTGCCTAACAGCATCGAATTGTGTGCCTAACAGGATCGGATTGTGTGCCGAACACTACAACAAGGCCTAGGAACTGTGTTAAAATCCCGAAAATTTACTTTATTGCTTTTATTGCGGTGCCAGACAGCGCTAAACCATGCCAAGTGAGTGAAGACTCCTCCTCTTCACTTTCTGCATCCAGCCTGACTGAGGAGCAGAGGAAGATGGCACTCCCAAAGCCAAAGTGGGACCAAATGACCGTAAAAGGCGAATCGGGGTACGAAAAATACCCACCGGAGATCCGGGTCTCCTAACTCATCTGCAAGAAAGTCCCGTTGGTGTTTGCCGTGATCCCAGAGGCTGAAGAATCCTCATCGGATGGCGAGACAGCCGCCACCGCTGACTTAAAAATGGCTGCCGTTCTCAAACCTGCTCCTGCGGAAGCTGATGTCAGACCAGCAGTCCAGATCCCGGAGGCCGTGGATTCCTCCGCGGCTACTGAACCCACAGCCAAGCCTGATCCCGTGGAAGATCCCACCTGTCAAGTTTTCCAGGCACTGGAAGCACCTACACCATCAAGCGCTTAATCGTCATCGCCAGCGACCGACGTCCCGGCCCAGGAACCAGCTGCGTCTTTGGAGGAGTTGACCGCCCTTCTGCAGATAGCTGCGACCACCAACAATAACCAGCAGAAGGCACCGGAAATGGCCCTAGGCCACGAAATCAGGTAGTAGCCACCTCACTACCTGAGACCCCAGTCCAACCCGTAGCTGCCCCTGCACCGCGCCCCGTGGTACCCGACATCTGTTAGGCCTGGAGAGGCCCCGCTTCACACGCCCACTGGCGCGGTGGAGGCGGCTGGAGTTTCCACTCCGCCACCCAGAACGGACACCCCCAAACCAAGTCACCTCAAAACTGAGGTCCCTCTCGAGATCACTCGCCATGCCCAAAGTCAATGGGAATATAAAACGGTGGTTGAAGAGTGGGTCAAGCAAGTCTTGGATGACCCCTGGCCCGGCAATCCTAAACTCGCCTGGTGCGCTCTAACAGTGTTATGGTTTTCCGTAGAGAGAGGAGTGGGATTTCTCCAAGACAATTACACTGGAGCAGAATTATTTGCGGGCCGCCGCTCTGTTAAGCGGACAGACCTGCCTCAGGCCCGCCACAATGCCGGAGATCAAGTAGAATATACCCGATGCGGTCTGTACAGGGCTTATTTGCAGCTGGAGTGACCTTTCTGGCCAAACCGCTAACCCCTGCTACTACCCCAGAGACCCGGCAGGAAGACACAGGCTCTGCTGGGAGAGTCTGTGTTTACAAGAAGCCCCGGATGGCCAACTACGTTTCAGGGAACGAGTACAACCTAACCCAGAGCCCCTCATCCCTGACCTGGCAGCACCCCAACATTACGGGTGGGCCAGATCAACATTTCAGTGCTAACTTTTAATCCCAGAGTGCAACCCTATGTTCTACCGTGGAAGCTTTCACAGTCTCACCTGGTTGAACTTCCAGAACTACTTAAGCCAGAGGTTTTACCTACAGTACAGACCAAAAGTTTGGACACACCTTCTCATTCAAAGAGTTTTCTTTATTTTCATGACTATGAAAATTGTAGATTCACACTGAAGGCATCAAAACTATGAATTAACACATGTGGAATTATATACATAACAAACAAGTGTGAAACAACAGAAAATATGTCATATTCTAGGTTCTTCAAAGTAGCCACCTTTTGCTTTGATTACTGCTTTGCACACTCTTGGCATTCTCTTGATGAGCTTCAAGAGGTAGTCCCCTGAAATGGTTTTCACTTCACAGGTGTGCCCTGTCAGGTTTAATAAGTGGGATTTCTTGCCTTATAAATGGGGTTGGGACCATCAGTTGCGTTGAGGAGAAGTCAGGTGGATACACAGCTGATAGTCCTACTGAATAGACTGTTAGAATTTGTATTATGGCAAGAAAAAAGAAGCTAAGTAAAGAAAAACGAGTGGCCATCATTACTTTAAGCAATGAAGGTCAGTCAGTCAGCCGAAAAATTGGGAAAACTTTGAAAGTAAGGGCTATTTGACTATGAAGAAGAGTGATGGGGTGCTGCGCCAGATGACCTGGCCTCGACAGTCAACGGACCTGAACCCAATCGAGATGGTTTGGGGTGAGCTGGATCGCAGAGTGAAGGCAAAAGGGCCAACAAGTGCTAAGCATCTCTGGGAACTCCTTCAAGACTGTTGGAAGACCATTTCAGGTGACTACCTCTTGAAGCTCATCAAGAGAATGCCAAGAGTGTGCAAAGCAGTAATCAAAGCAAAAGGTGGCTACTTTGAAGAACCTAGAATATGACATATTTTCAGTTGTTTCACACTTGTTTGTTATATATATATAATTCCACATGTGTTAATTCATAGTTTTGATGCCTTGATAGTCATGAAAATAAAGAAAACTCTTTGAATGAGAAGGTGTGTCCAAACTTTTGGTCTGTACTGTACTTCTGCACCGGCAAGGGATTCCGGCTTGCAGCAAGTAACCACAGCATTCACCAGGCTGACTGCTCATCCATTATGAAAAGACACCACTAGAGGGCAGTGGCGCACCATTACAGTCCCAAAGCTAAGTTATCAAAGGCAGGAGCGCCCTCTAATGACCTTCAGCAGCTCCAGCAGTGAGGAGGACCTACAAGTCCTTCTCTAAATGCCTCCTTATCCTTAATATAAAAACTACTGGGAGCCACAGTGTGGACTGGTCCTGAAAACTGAGAGACTGTTGGCCAGTTTTTTTTTTACTCCATTGCCGTTAGTTACAGCCTCAGATGGATGGCCACATTTGTCAGGACTTCCCCCATCTTCAACAATTGTTTTCACCCAGGGTTGCGTATTGTTTTATCCCCTTTCTAAGGTTATTTGAGAGCCTCATAGGACTATGGTTCTTACTTTTGCTGCTATTTCATGTGTTTTTATATAACATTTTGTACTCTTCCTTAGATTACAAATATACCTACTATTGGATTACAAGTGACTTTTGTTTGTTTCCAGAGGATTCCAACTTTAAAGCACTTCAAGAAAAAAGGACTCAAGTCATATTTGAGTGTATTATGATAATATTGATTGCACTGATGTTTGCATAATATATTTGCACAGTTTTTCCCCCAACATGTTTACAGATTGAGCAATGTTACAAGCCAGCACACAAAGAAAGGACTCAAACATGTACCTGAGCTCTTTGTGATCTCCATTGTGATATTTTTGCACTATGTTTTTGCACTCAAGTTTACAGATTGAGCAACGTTAAAGCACTTATGCCCTTTGTGTGTATTCTTTTCCAGGTGCTGCAATGTGAATCTATGCACTTTTTGTGAAATTGCACTTAACTTTTGCACTTTTGGGTCACTTTGCTTTACAGCTCTTTTCTCTTTATACGGACTGCCTCTTTGGACGTTTAATACTAATGGCCTACTCCTGGTGTCATAACCCGTATACCCAGGGTAGGAACAAGTGGTAATTCCCAGGCAGGTCCAGCAACTACAAAGGTAACCCCGCTGCGTCGGGAATGGCTAGGGGAGTAATATACCCCTCCTTCCTGTTTGTTATATGTGCCAGGATTGGTAATGGGACTACTAAACCCCCATCCTGGGTTGTCTTCCAGGAGTTTCATGGGATTATTATACCCTCCTCCTGTGACCGCCAGAAGCATTTGGAGAAGCATATACCTCCCCTTCTGTGCCTTTGCCTAAGGTATGGTGCCACCGCCTTAGAGGCATTTTGCTACCCTTAGTCACCATAGTGATCGTGCTATAAGCCTTAATTTCAGACTTTGGTGCAAAGAAAGGAATACAGGATAAATCCACCCTTCCATTTGCGGGCATTTCATTACACAATGGTGAGACTACAGAGTAAAGACACCCTCATGCTTTCTTTGTACTAGAGCTCAAAAGTAAGTCAGTAATGATTGCTTAGTGCAGACCTTTGGTTCACTGGGTAAACCGAGAGGAAAACCGTTAATAAATCACCCTACTCATGCAGGCAGGAACCTTAGGGTAGCCATTATATGTTTGTCTTTGTATGTCTTTATGTGCACTTCATGTAGCACTTTGTATTTAATTGGGTACCCCAGAGCTTAATCCTCCTACCCTAAGCACAAGCCGAGGGCGGCTTGACTCAAAGTAAGGGGGAATGTAACACCCCAGACTTGTGTTACTACACACCTCTACCCTGCTACTATCTTCTAAGAGCCTTTTTACTGTTATCAGATATGATTTTGCTCATGTCCTCCCCAAATGTGCATACAAAACCATGTTAAATGTAATTGTTCCTGTAATTTTCCTGGTTACCAGTAGGTGGCAGCAACACATTGGCAAGTACAGCTTAGTGTTTAGTGAATCTAGGCTGGAATGGATTATTGCAGCATAGCTTCCCCTCTATGAGAGAGTGGGCTGTTCCCACATCCTGGCAGCATGGGTGGAGAAGGAAGTCAGAGTTAGTGTAGCCTCCCCCCTGCTAGAGGAAGGCTGTGTGATAGAATTCAGGAGAACTCCTGAATAGGGAAGACAGCAAGGACCTAGTCTTGGCTGAGACTTGGCCATATTCCCAGTCTGAGCACCTTCAGCTCAGCTGGAAGAGGAAAGCAGAAAACTACAAACTCCAGAGTTCCAGGAAGAGAGCATCCCCTGAGAATCCATCTGAGAGATAAGTCCAGAGACGTAGTAGAAGCTATTAACTCCTCAGCTAGCCTGTCCCACACACAGCAGAGGTCACATTTAAAGCAAAATAATTCATTCCTGCCAAATATTGCCAAAACCTGGTGGGACCAAGAGACCAAAGCTGTATACTGCTTGGATGAAAAGTTATTTCAAGTAAAGCAACGTTTGAACTTCATCTAAAGGTCTGGACAGCATTCCTTCTGCAAAATTCCTCTATTACTCCTACTATCACTACACTCAAATTTATTGCAAGTGAGCCAGGAGTCCAGCCATACCCAGGTAGGAGACACTGTGACACAATTATCACCACCCTACAGAGACATTATTGGCCATTACACCACTCTGGCATGCCTAATCTTGGACGTGCGTTATAACACCTTGGAAGGGCCCTGGGATAGTACCCTGCAAACGTTGCAATTGGCGTCACAACAAATTCAGAACATTAACAACCCGTATCCTGGCCATTGCATATGTAGCTCAGATGTAGATCTAATCATACTGTTGTAGCCGTATCTAGAATTATATCTTCTTTACACATAATTTATTATACTATCTTTGATATATTTCTACAGACCCAAGGGAAATGCGTTCATTTCTCATAGAATACGCTCTGCAACATTCTGATATCATATCATGTAGACAGATTTAATGTCCCACTTAATATTCAAGGCGATAGGCTGTAATGTATTCATGTTATACTATATATCCATTGTGCTTATTTTTTGTTAATCTGTTTCACCGGGTCCCCTCACCTCAATTTTTTATGTACTAGTTCTACTCCTGTAAACTTCAGACCAGATGGATTTTTTTGGTGTGCTTTCTTAAAATGCACGAATACGCTATAAGTCTGTAACCCTTTTTTGATATTCCTAATATGTTCGCCTAGCCTTACCTTTAGTTTTCTAAGTGTTCTACCCACGTACTGAAGTTTATAGGGGCACTCCAAAACATATATCACCCCTGTGCTCTCACACAATATATTTCCTTTTACTTTTAAATCTCTTTGGTTTGCTGTCGCCACTACCATATTTCTGGTCCTGTTCTTTTTTTCCTCCGCAGACCTATTTCCACATCCAATACAAAAACCGCACCATGTGAATGAGCTCTTTCCTGTCTGGTCTTCTACTTTCTTTAAACAGCTGTGGACAACCTTATTTCTAACTGTGTATGCCTTCTTAAAAATAAAGGGGGCCTTATCTGGAATTAGGGAGCCTATTACTTCATCATTTTTTTATATTCTGCAGTTTTTCTGAATCACATGTTTAATTTGGGGACATACTGTAGAATATGTAGTGGAAAAACCAAACTTGTATATATTTTCATCTTCCTTTGTTTTATTTTTTACCCTCAGCTTTCCCTGTTGTATTTGCTCCCTATGTGTCGACAGCATCTCTTCCTTATACCCTTTTTTTTTAACCTAATCAGAACAATTTCGCTTTGCTCATCATAATCTTTTACTTGAGAACAGTTTCTCTTTATTCTTTGAAATTGACCCCTTGGTATATTCTTTATCCATGCGCTCTTTACATCTATATACCTATTTCTATCTATGGCTAGTGTTGATCACGAATATTCGAATTTCAAATTTTTATCGCGAATATAGGTACTTCGAAAATTTCGCGAATATTTTGAATATAGTGATATATATTCGTAATTTCGAATATTCCATTTTTTTTTAAATCAGTACACATGATCCCTCCCTGCTTCTAGCTTGTGGGCCAATAAGAAGGCTGCAATATACTTGACTTTAGGAGTAGTGTAGTGTGAATTTTTGTAATGCAAATTTTTATTGCAAATTAACTTACAACTATTAGACAAAGAAGATTATAGCACTATATTAGCTAAATTGCCCTATATTCGTTTTTTTTTATTTTATATATTTGCTATATTGCTATAACTTCGTTTTTTCGAATATTCATAATATTCTAAAACAAGAATATATGGCAATATAGCGAATATTCGAAAAAAAACGAATATAGAGCAATTTAGCTAATATAGTGCTATAATCCTCTTTGTCTAATAGTTGTAATTTTTTTCTCATCTGAAGTTCAGATTGGAAAAAATTACAACTATAAAAAAAAAAAGATTATAGCACTATATTAGCTAAATTGCTCTATATTGCTATATATTCTTGTTTTAGAATATTACGAATATTCGAAAAAACAAAGTTAGAGCAATATAGCGAATATTTGAAAAAAAAAAGAATATAGAGCAATTTAGCTAATATAGTGCTATAATCTTTTTTTTAATAGTTGCAATTTTTTTCCAATCTGAACTTCAGATGAGAAAAAAATTACAACTATTAGACAAAGAGGATTATAGCACTATATTAGCTAAATTGCTCTATATTCGTTTTTTTTTTGAATATTCGCTATATTGCTATATATTCTTGTTTTAGAATATTACGAATATTTGAAAAAATGAAGTTATAGCAATATAGCGAATATTCGGAAGAAAAAAACGAATATAGGGCAATTTAGCTAATATAGTGCTATAATATTCTTTGTCTAAAAGTTGTAAGTGGAAAAATTTGCAATAAAAATTTGCATTCCTAAAATTTGCATATTACACGATCATTAGTTGTGGAATATAACGAATATTTGAATTTGCGAATATTCGACGAATATTCTACAAAATATTCGCGAAATATCGCGAATTCGAATATGACCCCTGCCGCTCATCACTATCTATGGGTTTGAAAAAAGTTTTTGTTTGGATTATACCTTCTACTACTGTAATTTCCAAGTCTAAAAAATTCACAGACTTTTTGCTGATATTTTCCGTGAACTTGATGTTCCAGGTATTACTGTTAATATAATTGATAAACTGTTTCAAAGAGGTCTCCTCCCCCGCCAGATAAACAGGCAATCGTCTATATACCTCTTCCACATAACAAGATTACTTTATCCTCCCTCTCCACTCAATAAGGGGTTAATATACGTATGCTCTTAATAAGCCATAAATATATTAGGAAAACTTGGTGCGAATTTCGCACCCATCGTTGTGCCAGTGATCTGAGTATAATACTTTTCACCGTACCAGAAATAATTAGAACCTAGACAGTAGTCTATACAGCTATCATCCAGTAGGTCATCCCCAGTCATAAAATGTTTTACTGCTCTTAGACCCATTGCTTTGGGAATGATTGTGTAGAGAGATGTGACATCTACCATAACTAGGTACATATCATCCGTAAAAAAAAAATTGTTCATTCAATACCTTTAGGACATGTCCTGTATCTATCAAATATGATGGTACGGTGGGCACGTATTTTTGAAGAAATATGTCTACTTATTCCAAGACCCTGCTAGTGATAGATTCAATTCCAGAAACTATTGGTCTCCCATGGGGATTTTTGGGATCCTTGTGGATTTTCGGTAGATAATATATAACAGGTATATTTGGGGATGCATTATTTAAGTAATTGTATTCTTTTTTATTCAGAATTTCCTGTTTTAGTCCTCTGTCTAGGAGTTTTTTCAGTTGTCTTATACTCAGCAACTGGATTTCCTTTAAATACCTTATATGTAGTATTTATCCCTATCGAATACCACTATCCCCCCGCTATTATTTGCCGGTTTTATGACTATATTGTCATTTTTTTCCACGTTTCTCAGGACCTACTCCCAGTATTTGGGACTGCAGCTTTAAAAAGACACAAAACCCTTTTCTTTTAGGAAAACTGTTACAGGTCTCGAAATGCAAGAATGAATGAATAGAATAAATTGCCTCATCTTTAAAGGGGTTGCTCCACAAAAAATACTAAACAGTTTACAAACCAGCACCTGGATCTGAATCATTTTGTGATTGCATGTAATTAAAATTTTAGCATAGCTACTAAGTTATTCAATAATACAGTCCTGATCAAAAGTTTAAGACCTCTTGAAAAATGGCAAAAAATCATATTTTACATTGTTGGATCTTAACAAGGTTCCAAGTAGAGCTTCAACATGCAACAAGAAGAAATGGGAGGGAGACAACATTTTTTGAGCATTCAATTAATTGAAAATAACGATTAAGCTGAAACAGGCTGTTTTTCAGCTGATCCAAATTTTAGGAGCACATGCCTTTAAAAGGCCAAATCTGTGCAAAGATGTGGATTCATTGTCGTTTTCTGTCAGGTAGTCACACGTTGTGATGGCAAAGGCAAAAAAACTCTCCCTTTTTGAACGTGGTCGGGTTGTTGAACTGCATAAGCAGGGTCTCTCACAGCCGCCATCGCTGCTGAGGTGGGACGCAGTAAGACAGTCATTTGGAATTTCTTAAATGATCCTGAGGGTTATGGAACAAAAAAGTCAAGTGGAAGACCCAAAAAAATTTCACCAGCACTGAGCCGGAGGATCCAATTGGCTGTCCGTCAAGACACTGGACAGGCCCTTACTGGTGCTGACTGCAGCCCCATAACCAACAGACGGCATCTGAGACTGAAGGGCTTCAAAAACAAAAAAACGTCTTCAAAGACCTCGTCTCCTTGAACGCCACAGAACTGCTCGTTTGGACTTTGCAAGAGAGCACCAAACATGGGACATTCAAAGGTGGAAGAAAGTTTTATTCTCTGATGAGAAAAAATTTAACCTTGATGGTCCTGATGGTTTCCAACGTTACTGGCATGACAAGCAGATCCCACCTGAGATGTTTTCTACGCGCCACAGTGGAGGGGGCGCCATAATGGTCTGGGGTGCTTTTTCCTTCAGTGGAACAATGGAGCTTCAGGAAGTGCAGGGGCGTCAAACGGCCGCTGGCTGTGTCCAGATGTTGCAGAGAGCATTCCTCATGACTGAGGGCCCTCGTCTGTGTGGTAACGACTTGGTTTTTCAACAGAACAATGCTACAGTACACAATGCCCGCAGGACAAGGGACTTCTTCCAGGAGAATAACATCACTCTTTTGGCCCATCCTGCGTGTTCCCCTGATCTAAATCCAATTGAGAACTTTTGGGGATGGATGGCAAGGGAAGTTTACAAAAATGGACAGCAGTTCCAGACAGTAGATGGCCTTTGTGTGGCCGTCTTCACCACTTTGAGAAATGTTCCCACTCACCTCACCACGCAGAATATAAAATCAGTGATACAGTCCTAACCTCAGTATCTGAGGAAAGGGATTTAGGGGTCATTATTTCAGAAGACTTAAAGGTAGGCAGACCATGTCATAGAGCAGCAGGAAATGCTAGCAGAATGCTTGGGTGTATAGGGAGAGGAATTACCAGTAGAAAGAGGGAGGTGCTCATGCCGCTCTACAGAGCACTAGTGAGACCTCATTTGGAGTATTGTGCTCAGTACTGGAGACCATATCTCCAGAAGGATATTGATACTTTGGAGAGAGTTCAGAGAAGAGCTACTAAACTGGTACATGGATTGCAGGATAAAACTTACCAGGAAAGATTAAAGGACCTTAACATGTATAGCTTGGAAGAAAGAGGAGACAGAGGGGATATGATAGAAACTTTTAAATACATAAACGGAATCAACAAGGTAAAAGAGGAGAGAATATTTAAAAGAAGAAAAACTGCTACAAGAGGACACAGTTTTAAATTAGAGGGGCAAAGGTTTAAAAGTAATATCAGGAAGTATTACTTTACTGAGAGAGTAGTGGATGCATGGAATAGCCTTCCTGCAGAAGTGGTAGCTGCAAATACAGTGAAGGAGTTTAAGCATGCATGGGATAGGCATAAGGCCATCCTTCATATAAGATAGGGCCGGGGGCTATCCATAGTATCAGTATATCGGGCAGACTGGATGGGCCAAATGGTTCTTATCTGCCGACACATTCTATGTTTCTATGGAAACGCTTGCATCAAGCATGACAAAACAAATTTTTGAAGTGATAAACAATAACGGCGGAGCTACTCATTACTGAGTTCATGTTTGGAAGTTGGATTTCTGTTTTGGGGGGGTTTAGTTTTTTTTTGGAGTTGTGGTCCTAAACTTTTGATCAGCTGAAAAACAGCCTGTTTCAGTTTATTCGTTGTTTTCCTTAAATTGAATGCTTAAAAAATGTTTTCTCTCACTCCCATTTCTTCTTGTTGCATGGTGAAGCTCTACTTGGAACCTTGTTAAGATCCAGCCATGCTAAATAGGATTTTTTGCCATTTTTCAAGTGGTCTTAAACTTTTGATCAGGACTGTATGTATCTGTATAGCGCCACCTGCTGTCTGTTTTTATTTTTTATTTCTTTGACCTGGTCACTGGGATGGCCGCACATGCTCAGTTTAATCCTTCAACTGCCTCCTGAGTTGTGATAGGGAGAGCAGAGACACGCCCCCTTAGCTGCAGCTGAAAGGACACTCCTCTTGAACTTTCAGCTTCATATAAATCTAGCACAGGGATCATCAACCTCTGGTGTTCCAGGTGTCCTGAAACTACAACTCCCATAATCCTCCCTTCACTTCTGTGGGATTTACAAGAACAACCAAGTAAGTTTGCATGCTGGGAGTTGTAGTTTCACAGCAGCTGGAGTGCCGAAGGTGGTTGATCCCTGATCTAGCAGAAAGAATGGGGAGATCTTTGGATCCATGTGAGGTACAGGGCTGGTTCTAGCTTTTTTAGAAAGAACTTGTCATGTTCTATATGTTGTCTGATTTTAATTTTTTACATTAGTCATAGGATAACCCCTTTAAGGCTCAAAATAGTCAGGTAATTAAGGGGTTAAAGGGATAAAAAATACAAAAAATGACCTACAGTATATATGTATGATTAGCACCAGAAGATACTTCTATTGATCAGAAGTAATTATTTTTCATTATCTAACCAGGCTCTGTGCAGTTTAGTTGTTTTCATGCCACCAAGGCTTGCTGCAGGATAACGGTGTTTACAATCCCCATAATTCCTTTCTTCTCTCACAAAATTGCCTTTATTTAAAGCTGCCTGCATGCCCCTCTATTACAAGGTATTGCAGTGCTGTAATTACTCCTTTTTCTTCACATACTTCCAGGGCAGGATCACGATCTGGAGCACAGTCAGGAGCATTATCAGGAGCACTGTCTGGACCACAGTCAGGAGCACGGTCAGGAGAATTATCAGGAGCACGGTCTGTACCACAGTAAGGAGCACGGTCATAAGCATGGTCTGGAGTACGGTCAGGAGCATGGTCTGGGGTACGGTCAGGAGCATGGTCTGGAGTATGGTCAGGAGCATGGTCTGGAGTACGGTCAGGAGCATGGTCTGGAGTACGGTCAGGAGCATGGTCTGGAGTACGGTCAGGAGCATGGTCTGGAGTACGGTCAGGAGCATGGTCTGGAGTACGGTCAGGAGCATGGTCTGGAGTAGCCTAAGATGTGAGACTGTCACATCACTGTAGATGCACAATATAAGGTTTTAGTTTGCTGGGAGGAGGTGATTGACTAAGTCATTTAAAAGTCCTCACTGTGCCCCATGAGGACTGTCTGAGCAGTTAACCAAGCGAGTCCTCAGTGAAGTATGAGGGGATGACTGTTATGTTCCACCATGTTACCATGTTAGGCCATGTATGGGGGGGGGGGGGGAGTACCCATCCCACCAGAAATTGTATTGCTGACATTGAAGGTTGTTTGATCTGTATTTTTTCCATACAAAATATGGAAACTGACTATGTTTGAGTTAAAAAGTTAACATGTTGTGCACTTTCTATCCTCTTTATGGTGGAATCATGGGGGAAAGGGTTAATATGGGCCATTTTTAAACAGTGTTTTATTATAGTGTCAAATAGTGCTCATGTGTAGAAGGTTTTCCACATGTCACTCAGTGTAGTCAGTGACCAATGGAGGAGGACTGCTAGTGGCTAGAGTGTGTAGTAGTAATGCCACCAAGAGGCGGAGCTGCTCTAAGAATGTGTTATAATTGGTTGTCTCCCCCTAAAAGAGTCAGCGACATATCATATAGCTCTGATGACAGGAGGCTGAGAGTTGACACACTGGTTGTGGCATCTATGTGAGGTCAGCAGTATTTGTCTGGGTACAGACAAGTGGAGTAGATCAGAAAAAGTGTCACTTTGGTGAGAAGCGTGGAAGATGGAGCTAGCACTCCTGAGAGCTCGGTGAACAGGGTCTTGGCACTAGGCAGAGGCAGCTGGATCTGTCTGAACAATCTATACAACAGCCCAGAAGTCCACTCGTCTAACGATGGGTCTGTGGAAAGTGGCCATCAGCAGCCTCTGAGGTTCAAGCCAGATACCCATGATTCAGTCGGTGATCGACCCATCCTCCTCCAGAGCCATGTGACAGCCCACCATGTGTACTGAGAAATACATATCATTGTCCTGCTAATAGAGACTGCCCTGTTCTGTTCAGGGGGTAATCACTTGTTACACGCTGTTAGAATTACACTGTAAGACAGATAGTGGTAACCATCTGCGGCATCATGGAGACTGCTCTGTACTGATGGTAACCATCTGCGGCATCATGGAGACTGCTCTGTACTGATGGTAACCATCTGCGGCATCATGGAGACTGTTCTGTACTAATGGTAACCATCTGCGGCATCATGGAGACTGTTCTGTACTAATGGTAACCATCTGCGGCATTACACACACTGTTCTGTACTGATGGTAACCATCTGCGGCATCATGGAGACAGTTCTGTACTGATGATAACCATCTGCGGCATTACACACACTGTTCTGTACTGATGGTAACCATCTGCGGCATTACACACACTGTTCTGTACTGATGGTAACCATCTGCGGCATTACACACACTGTTCTGTACTGATGGTAACCATCTGCGGCATTACACACACTGCTCTGTACTGATGGTAACCATCTGCGGCATTACACACACTGCTCTGTACTGATGGTAACCATCTGCGGCATTACACACACTGTTCTGTACTGATGGTAACCATCTGCGGCATTACACACACTGTTCTGTACTGATGGTAACCATCTGCGGCATTACACATACTGTTCTGTACTGATGGTAACCATCTGCGGCATTACACACACTGCTCTGTACTGATGGTAACCATCTGCGACATTGCACACACTGTTCTGTACTGATGGTAACCATCTGCGGCATTACACACACTGCTCTGTACTGATGGTAACCATCTGCGACATTACACACACTGTTCTGTACTGATGGTAACCATCTGCAGCCTTACACACACTGTTCTGTACTGATGGTAACCATCTGCGGCATTACACACACTGCTCTGTACTGATGGTAACCATCTGCGGCATTACACACACTGTTCTGTATTAATGGTAACCATCTCCGACATTACACACACTGCTCTGTACTGATGGTAACCATCTGCGGCATTACACACACTGTTCTGTACTGATGGTAACCATCTGCGGCATTACACACACTGCTCTGTACTGATGGTAACCATCTGCAGCCTTACACACACTGTTCTGTACTGATGGTAACCATCTGCGACATTACACACACTGTTCTGTACTGATGGTAACCATCTGCGGCATTACACACACTGCTCTGTACTGATGGTAACCATCTGCGGCATTACACACACTGTTCTGTACTGATGGTAACCATCTGCGGCATTACACACACTGCTCTGTACTGATGGTAACCATCTGCGGCATTACACACACTGTTCTGTACTGATGGTAACCATCTGCGGCATTACACACACTGTTCTGTACTGATGGTAACCATCTGTGGCATCATGGAGACTGTTCTGTACTGATGGTAACCATCTGCGGCATTACACACACTGTTCTGTACTGATGGTAACCATCTGCGGCATTACACACACTGCTCTGTACTGATGGTAACCATCTGCGGCATTACACACACTGTTCTGTACTGATGGTAACCATCTGCGGCATTACACACACTGTTCTGTACTGATGGTAACCATCTGCGGCATTACACACACTGTACTGTACTGATGGTAACCATCTGCGGCATTACACACACTGTTCTGTACTGATGGTAACCATCTGCGGCATTACACACACTGCTCTGTACTGATGGTAACCATCTGTGGCATCATGGAGACTGTTCTGTACTGATGGTAACCATCTGCGGCATTACACACACTGTTCTGTACTGATGGTAACCATCTGCGGCATTACACATACTGTACTGTACTGATGGTAACCATCTGCGGCATTACACACACTGTTCTGTACTGATGGTAACCATCTGCGGCATTACACACACTGTTCTGTACTGATGGTAACCATCTGCGGCATTACACACACTGTTCTGTACTGATGGTAACCATCTGCGGCATTACACACACTGCTCTGTACTGATGGTAACCATCTGCGGCATTACACACACTGTTCTGTACTGATGGTAACCATCTGCGGCATTACACACACTGTTCTGTACTGATGGTAACCATCTGCGGCATTACACACACTGTTCTGTACTGATGGTAACCATCTGCGGCATTACACACACTGCTCTGTACTGATGGTAACCATCTGCGGCATTACACACACTGTTCTGTACTGATGGTAACCATCTGCGGCATTACACACACTGCTCTGTACTGATGGTAACCATCTGTGGCATCATGGAGACTGTTCTGTACTGATGGTAACCATCTGCGGCATTACACACACTGTTCTGTACTGATGGTAACCATCTGCGGCATTACACACACTGTACTGTACTGATGGTAACCATCTGCGGCATTACACACACTGTTCTGTATTAATGGTAACCATCTCCGACATTACACACACTGTTCTGTACTGATGGTAACCATCTGCGGCATTACACACACTGTTCTGTACTGATGGTAACCATCTGCGGCATTACACACACTGCTCTGTACTGATGGTAACCATCTGCGGCATTACACACACTGTTCTGTACTGATGGTAACCATCTGCGGCATTACACACACTGCTCTGTACTGATGGTAACCATCTGCAGCATTACACACACTGCTCTGTACTGATGGTAACCATCTGCGGCATTACACACACTGCTCTGTACTGATGGTAACCATCTGCGGCATTACACACACTGCTCTGTACTGATGGTAACCATCTGCAGCATTACACACACTGTTCTGTACTGATGGTAACCATCTGCGGCATTACACACACTGCTCTGTACTGATGGTAACCATCTGCGGCATTACACACACTGCTCTGTACTGATGGTAACCATCTGTGGCATCATGGAGACTGTTCTGTACTGATGGTAACCATCTGCGGCATTACACACACTGCTCTGTACTGATGGTAACCATCTGCGGCATTACACACACTGTTCTGTACTGATGGTAACCATCTGCGGCATTACACACACTGCTCTGTACTGATGGTAACCATCTGCGGCATTACACACACTGTTCTGTACTGATGGTAACCATCTGCGGCATTACACACACTGTTCTGTACTGATGGTAACCATCTGCGGCATTACACACACTGTTCTGTACTGATGGTAACCATCTGCGACATTACACACACTGCTCTGTACTGATGGTAACCATCTGCGGCATTACACACACTGTTCTGTACTGATGGTAACCATCTGCGGCATTACACACACTGTTCTGTACTGATGGTAACCATCTGCGGCATTACACACACTGTTCTGTACTGATGGTAACCATCTGCGGCATTACACACACTGTTCTGTACTGATGGTAACCATCTGCGGCATTACACACACTGCTCTGTACTGATGGTAACCATCTGCGGCATTACACACACTGTTCTGTACTGATGGTAACCATCTGCGGCATTACACACACTGTTCTGTACTGATGGTAACCATCTGCGGCATTACACACACTGTTCTGTACTGATGGTAACCATCTGCGACATTACACACACTGCTCTGTACTGATGGTAACCATCTGCGGCATTACACACACTGTTCTGTACTGTTGTCAGCCCCCTATACATTTACACTGCAAACTGCATATAGAGACTATTCTGCAATTGCTATTGATGACCACCAGGCCTCGTGCCTCAAGCTTTTTGTGTGTAACTGTCAAGTTTATGTCCTCTCTTATTAACCATTTCCTCCCTTGCATAGAAAAGAGTCTCTCAAACACAGCGATTCCTCTAATGAATAGCTCTATGGTATGTAATAATTTCCTTCTCCACTGTCCAGAGAGATATAGCATTATACTCCTGTGAACTCAGAAGTGTGAATGATTGACAGATGTCTGGAGTGCGTCACCTGCCTTAGGCCTCTTTCACACGACAGTATGGCTTTTTCAGTGTTTTGCGATCCGTTTTAAACGGATCAGTTGTTCTGTTTTTTGTTTCCGTTGTGTTTCCGTTCCGTTTTTCCGTTCCGTTTTTCCGTATGGCAAATACAGTATACAGTAATTTCATAGAAAAAATTGGGCTGGGCATAACATTTTCAATAGATGGTTCCGCAAATAACGGAACGGATACGGAAGACATACGGATGCATTTCCGTATGCATTCCGTTTTTTGCGGACCCATAGACTTTAATGGAGCCACGGACCGTGATTTGCGGCCAAATATAGGACATGTTCTATCTTTCAACGGAACGGAAAAACGGAAATACGGAAACGGAATGTGTCACGAACTATGGATCCGATCGCTCCGGATCCCACAGCTCTGACGTAGTGGTCTGTGACGGAGTCTGCGCACACACAGAGACCTCACGTGACCGGGGTATTACCATTCGGCTAACACCCCCACACTACACTTCGGTAACTGCCACCACGTGGGTTCCCGGTCCACGAGCCGCCTATCCGGGTCATTCACTATCACACAGATCAGTGGATGAACCGGATATCACTTACTGACCAACCGCAGTCAATCACCCCCAGCTACAATTCCTAAATGCAATTTAACTAACTACCTGGTAACGTCTCTTCAAAGGCAAGGTACGTTGTTCAGCGGCTTAGAATATGGAAGACTTGGCCACTTAGATTTTCTAATCTTTAATAAGAGGTAAAAAGCAGTGCATACAAATCTAATGAAAATGACTATAAATCTACAGAATAATAATAACCATATAAATAATCACGACAGTTCAAATGAAAGGGAAAAAGATGAAGGAATACTTAGTTTCTCTGGAGGGTTTCAGATGGTCATTCATATGTCCTTTTTGAATCCTTGCAAACCCCGTTCAGTATGTATCAGGGGAGACCCTCAAAGTTCTTCTGATACAGGGATATGCTGTCAATGTCCAATTAAGTGTCTGGTGATGTTCCATGGGTCTCTCTCCTCTGTCCTTGTGCACAGGTTTTTATGAACTCTGCCATGGGCAGGAGACTTACTCCTGTCAGCCAATGGCAGCAGAGTGACTGTGAAGCCTAGGGATTGGCCTCCAAGGGTTTTATGACCCCCATCAAAGTTCAGTTCCTACAATGAGGATTATACTTAAGCCTGTATCTCCCTGATACATCGGCATATTTTTATACAGAATACATATTTGCGATCCTTATTTATTTACATACAGAATGAGACCACACACGGTAATGCTGGGACCTGTAGTTCTTCTACCACCCATAGGTGAGCTACAGAATCACATCCTCTGGTCATATTTGATACCCAATTAATCACAATACTCTGTAGAGCCTGGATCTGGTGTCAGAAAGGGCATAAGTTGATTCATAACTGAAATATGAAAGTGGACTGGTTTTATGCCCAGAGCTAATTAAGGGCTATTAGCTCTCCTCAAACCAGACCTGGAAATTAATGACGTCACGCTCCAGCCAGGCTTGACAGCGAGCTGATCTTTATCTTATAGGACAAGATGAGCTGGGCCTGGTATAGCCTTTATGACCTTTTATAGCCGGCCTCACAGAGTAGTGGTAATAAAAGTGTCCATCTATATCATAGGTGACCCAGGCTTCAGGAAGATGAGAGTTCACTGTTCTTTTACATAGGCCAGAAGCATACAAAATGGCTACCCAGAGGAATTATGTATGTATGCCGGCACACCTCCCTCTTTTAAAAGGTTGCCTGGGGAAATGGCCACAAGCCTATTCTTCAGCAACCCAGCCGTCTCCGGCCGATTCTCCCTGCCGCGACAACCCGTCGGCATTTCCATGTAAACTACCTTTTCTGTGCTGCACGGTGAAGTTGTACTGCTGCAAAATCAGGCTCCATCTCAGCAGTTTCGCATTGTCTCCTGCGAGACGTGCCAACCAGCTGAGGGGATTGTGATCGGTGATCACTGTGAAATTTCGTCCATACAGGTAGTGTTGTAGCTTTTGCAGGGACCACACAATAGCTAAACACTCCTTCTCTATTGTGGAGTAGCTGGTCTCCCTGGCCAGTAACTTACGGCTCAGGTATAGTACAGGATGCTCCTCCCCGGCCTGGTTCACCTGACCCAGGACTGCACCCAGACCAAAGGCGGAAGCATCCGTGTGGACCACAAACTTCCGAGTGAAATCTGGGGCCTGAAGCACAGGAGAACTGGCTAGTGCATCCTTCAGGGCCTGAAAGCCTTGCTCGCATTCCGGCGTCCATGACACCATCCTGGGCAGCTTCTTCTTGGTCAAGTCTGTCAGAGGCTTGGCCAGGGTGCTATAGTTCGGGATGAACTTCCTATAGTACCCGGCCGTTCCCAAGAAAGACATGACCTGTTTCTTGGTGAGGGGTGTTGGCCATCTCGTAATGGCTTCCACCTTCTCTATTTCAGGCCTCAGTGTGCCTCCTCCTACTCTGTGGCCTAAGTAAGTGACCTCATTCATGCCCAGCTGGCACTTGCTAGGCTTAACAGTTAGTCCAGCTTCAGCAAGTTTGTCCAGTACTTGCGACAGGTGCACCAGGTGCTCCTTCCACGTGGCGCTATACACGGCAATGTCGTCTAAATAGGCGACAGCACATTCTTCTAGTCCTTCCAGCAAGTCATTCACAAGCCTTTGAAAGGTGGCTGGCGCATTCTTCATCCCAAACGGCATTACAGTAAATTCGTATAAGCCGAATGGGGTGATGAAGGCCGACTTCTCCTGAGCCTCCGAGGTCAGGGGAATCTGCCAATACCCCCTGCTCAGGTCCATGATTGTCAGGTAGCTGGCTCCTGCCAACTTATCTAACAGTTCATCAATCCTGGGCATGGGGTAAGCATCCGAGGTTGTGATGGCATTCAGTTTCCGATAATCCACACAGAACCTGGTTGTCTGATCTTTCTTCGGGACCAGAACCACCGGTGAGGCCCAAGCGCTGTGGGATTTCTGAATGACCCCGAGCTGCTTCATCTCCTCTATCTCCCTCCTGAGGTCTGCCTGGACCTCCATTGAGACGCGGTAGGCGGACTGCTTTGTGGGAGCATGTGTACCTGTGTCCACATGATGGACTGCAAGGTGTGTTCTCCCGGGTTTCCTTGTAAAAGTGTCACGGTGAGCCGTCAACACTTCTAAGAGCTGAGATCTCTGCTGGGACGAGAGTTGAGGGTTGAGGGTTAAGTCCACCTCCAACTCTCGAGTGTCAGCTAGCAGATCTAGTAGGGGGTCGGCCTCCTCCCTTTCGGGCAGGCTGCAAACCGGCATAACATGTGGCGTTCTCTCGTGATGCTCCTTGAGCATGTTGACGTGAAACGTCTTCTGTCTCCTACCTTTCTCTCCAAGGCCCACCACATAATTTACCTTACTCAGACGTTTGACAATGGGGTACGGCCCTTCCCATGCAGCTTGCAGTTTGTTTTGCCGCATCGGCAGCAGGACATAGACCTTCTGCCCCTCCTGGTAGATTCTCTCTCGGGCAGTGCGGTTATACCACTGCTTCTGTTTGCTTTGGGCCTGCACCATATTCTCCTGTACCAGACCTACAAGCGACTCCATTTTGTCTCGGAACCTGAGGACATAGTCCACTACAGAGACTTCCGTTCCGGCAACCTTGCCTTCCCAAGACTCTCTGATTAGGTCTAGGGGACCTCTTACTCGTCGCC
This sequence comes from Bufo bufo, assembly GCF_905171765.1. NCBI lineage: Eukaryota > Metazoa > Chordata > Amphibia > Anura > Bufonidae > Bufo > Bufo bufo. The sequence continues at coordinate 7,521,696 of NC_053395.1, forward strand.
CATACAGGAGTTCAAAGGGCGAAAACCCGGTTGACTCCTGGGGAACCTCTCTGTAGGCAAATAGCAGGTGAGGTAGATATCGTTCCCAGTCCGTCCCTTGCGCCTCCACGAACGTCTTCAGCATCTGCTTCAACGTCCCGTTGAAGCGCTCACAGAGGCCGTTTGTTTGTGGGTGGTACGGGCTGGCTACGATATGGTTCACCTGTATTTTCCTACAGAGCCCCTGCATTAGTTCAGACATAAACTGAGGTCCTTGGTCGCTGAGAAGCTCAGCTGGGAACCCCACTCTCGTGAAGATCCCCAGCAGGGCATCCGCAACCTTGTCCGCCCTAATGGAGGATAACGCCACTGCTTCTGGGTAGCGCGTTGCGTAATCCACCAGGGTTAATATGAACCGTTTACCCGAACTGCTGGGGATGGCCAGTGGACCAATGATGTCCACGGCCACCCTCCTGAAGGGTTCATCAATTATCGGTAAGGGATTCAATGGAGCTCGGTGACGGTCTCCTGCTTTGCCAACTCGCTGACAGGTGTCGCAGGACCTGCAGTACTTGGCGACATCTGCACCGAGGCCAGGCCAGAAAAAATTCTGCATCACCCGGGACTTTGTTTTGGTTACTCCCAGGTGACCAGCTAAGGGGATCTCATGAGCCACTTGCAGTAATTGTTCCCTGAACTGCACAGGTACAATAAGCTGCCTCTTGAGTGGCCCCACCCTACTGTCACTGTGGGAGATGTCCTCCTTATACAGTTTCCCATTGTCCCAACACACTCGGTATTTGTCTCCCTCAGTGGGAGGGCTGGCAGCTAACCCTCTTAGCTGCTCCAAGGTAGGGTCATCTCGCAGGGCCTGCTCAAAGGCGGCACTACAAGTCCCAGCCAGCTGTCCTGTGGCGAACAGGGACAGTGGGTGAGGCTCTGACGCGGTTAAGTCCACGGGGTCCGAACCAGTGGAAGGGGACACTTCCACTTGCTCTTCCCCAATGGAGCGTTCCGCTGCGGCTTTTGCAGCCCTGCGAGTGACGGGCAACACAGGCACAATAATGTCATCACATTTAACATTTGCACAACTTGAATCAGTTAAACACATGTCAGCTACCTGTGTACATACACCCGCCATCCCCTCTACATCTCCTGTCGTAGGAGAACTGCTCCCACACACCCCACCTCCCACCTCCCACGGTCCATCCCCAAGGTTATCTGATGTTACGCAAACATCCTTGCACAGTACCTCGGTATGTCCAGGGACCTCCATAGGGACGGGTGAGTCCTGTGTGCTTCCAGGGGGCACGTAGCACGAGACCAATCGTCCTAGGTCAGTGCCTAATAAAACATTTGTGGGGATCTCCGCAGAGACTCCCACCTCCCTTACTCCACTCCCAGCCCCCCAATCAAGGAAAACACGAGCTAGGGGAACATTAGGGCTCACCCCCCCAACTCCTGTGATGGTGAGGCTTTTGCCGGGAATAAGGTCTGCGTCATCCACTAGTTCAGGCCGAACTAGTGTGACTTCGGCTCCTGTATCGCGGAAGCCTGTGGTGCACCGGTTGCCCACAGTAACCGACTGTAGGTTGTCTGCGGTGTGTCTTGCAGCTCCATTCACCAACAGCACAGATGATGGGTTGCGGGCAAGCTTGCCAGGGGGTGCTGTCTTCTTCTCCGGGCACGAGTGGCTGAGGTGTCCTGGCTTGCCACACGCATAGCACTTGCGCACGTCTGTCGGTGCTGGCTTGACTCCTTCGGGTCTTTGTGCAGGCCTGTGAAAGGGTCGCTGGACAGGAACCGACAAAGCTGGCCGGGAGGAAGAAGCAGATGAAGAGGTTCCTCCCAGGCGGGACAGAGTGTCTTTGAATGCCCGAGTGCTGGGCATGGCGACGTATTCATCGGCTAGCTCGGCCGCCTCTCGCGCACTCTTCGGCTTGTGCTCACATACATATTTTTGCACATCTGTGGGGCAATTGGAGACAAACTGTTCTCGGACCATCAGATCCGCCAGGGACTGCTTGGTGTCCTCTGTGAGGGGATCAGACCACTGTTGGAAGGTGGTCTGCAACTTGCCCAGATGGTCCGTAAAAGTATCTCCGGGCCCTCTCCGCAGGGACCGGAACCGTAAACGGTAAGTCTCTGGAGTCAGCTGGTACTTGACCAGAATAGCCTTTTTGATGACCGTGTAACTGGTACGCTCTGCTAATGGTAGTCCGACCAGGGCCTCCATAGCTTTGCCCTTCAGTGCGGACATTAGATGTCCCGCCCACTGCGGCTCTGGTACCTGGTACTGCTGGCATGAGGTTTCAAAAGCATGCAGGAAAAGATCAATGTCACAGTTCTCAGACTCCATCACAGGCAGTTTTGGCTTGACCATCAGGGATGGGCCTGTGGATGTAGCATGCCGGTCGGACCCCTGAAGCTGTACTCGGGCCATGTCCAGTTCATGCCTGCGGACAGCTTCCCGTTCTGCAGCCTCGCGCTCAGCCTGGCGCTCTGCCCGACGTGCCTCCAGCAGCCGAAAATATAAGTCCGGGTTACTGAGCATTAGTTGGTCCAGACCATTTTGGGATGGCATAGAGACAGAGTTAAGTCCAGCTAGAGGACTGCAAGCCCCAGCAGGCTGTCCTCCTCCCAGTTCATCATCCTCATTCTGGAAGGGGTCACCTGGCTCAGGGGCCCCTGAGTGTCCTCCATTCTCCTGCAGGGATGACTCTTGACTCCTCCGTGCACATAACTCCTGGATAAGGACAGTCTTATTTTTCCCATATACTTGGATGCCTTTGTGCTCACACAGAGCTGTGATATCAGACACGCTCATGGCGTCATAATTCACGGATTCGGACATTATTGCCAAATAAAAGATAGGACAGAAAACAAGAGAGAGGGGAGGGTACTGTCGTGAATTATTATTCTATCAAAACTAATGCACTGTGCTTCGTCTTCCAGAATTTTTCAATCCTTTAGTACAGAGTTATGGACATAACTTCATGCACTAATATTCTAAGCATACAGAATCCCGTAAGCTGCCACCAGAAAATGTCACGAACTATGGATCCGATCGCTCCGGATCCCACAGCTCTGACGTAGTGGTCTGTGACGGAGTCTGCGCACACACAGAGACCTCACGTGACCGGGGTATTACCATTCGGCTAACACCCCCACACTACACTTCGGTAACTGCCACCACGTGGGTTCCTGGTCCACGAGCCGACTATCCGGGTCATTCACTATCACACAGATCAGTGGATGAACCGGATATCACTTACTGACCAACCGCAGTCAATCACCCCCAGCTACAATTCCTAAATGCAATTTAACTAACTACCTGGTAACGTCTCTTCAAAGGCAAGGTACGTTGTTCAGCGGCTTAGAATATGGAAGACTTGGCCACTTAGATTTTCTAATCTTTAATAAGAGGTAAAAAGCAGTGCATACAAATCTAATGAAAATGACTATAAATCTACAGAATAATAATAACCATATAAATAATCACGACAGTTCAAATGAAAGGGAAAAAGATGAAGGAATACTTAGTTTCTCTGGAGGGTTTCAGATGGTCATTCATATGTCCTTTTTGAATCCTTGCAAACCCCGTTCAGTATGTATCAGGGGAGACCCTCAAAGTTCTTCTGATACAGGGATATGCTGTCAATGTCCAATTAAGTGTCTGGTGATGTTCCATGGGTCTCTCTCCTCTGTCCTTGTGCACAGGTTTTTATGAACTCTGCCATGGGCAGGAGACTTACTCCTGTCAGCCAATGGCAGCAGAGTGACTGTGAAGCCTAGGGATTGGCCTCCAAGGGTTTTATGACCCCCATCAAAGTTCAGTTCCTACAATGAGGATTATACTTAAGCCTGTATCTCCCTGATACATCGGCATATTTTTATACAGAATACATATTTGCGATCCTTATTTATTTACATACAGAATGAGACCACACACGGTAATGCTGGGACCTGTAGTTCTTCTACCACCCATAGGTGAGCTACAGAATCACATCCTCTGGTCATATTTGATACCCAATTAATCACAATACTCTGTAGAGCCTGGATCTGGTGTCAGAAAGGGCATAAGTTGATTCATAACTGAAATATGAAAGTGGACTGGTTTTATGCCCAGAGCTAATTAAGGGCTATTAGCTCTCCTCAAACCAGACCTGGAAATGAATGACGTCACGCTCCAGCCAGGCTTGACAGCGAGCTGATCTTTATCTTATAGGACAAGATGAGCTGGGCCTGGTATAGCCTTTATGACCTTTTATAGCCGGCCTCACAGAGTAGTGGTAATAAAAGTGTCCATCTATATCATAGGTGACCCAGGCTTCAGGAAGATGAGAGTTCACTGTTCTTTTACATAGGCCAGAAGCATACAAAATGGCTACCCAGAGGAATTATGTATGTATGCCGGCACAGAATGCACACGGAGTACATTCCGTTTTTTTTGCGGAACCATTGAAATCAATGGTTCCGTATACGGACCGCAAAAAACGGCCCGTAAACGGGGGGAAAAAAACGGTCGTGTGAAAGAGGCCTTACCATGAGATTAGTACGCCGGCATTGACAGGAGAGACACTACTGAGCATGTTGCTCCACCGCTGAATGCAGGAGAAGGTGGACTATAGCAGAAACAGCAGGGGGCGCTACCAGAGACCAGAATGTCATGTACATAATAAACCCAACAACATTTTGATGACATGTACTGTAATAACAAACCATGTGAAATGCCCAGTTCAACCTTAGAGAAGAATTCATATCTATATCAAAGTCCCTTGTGGCAGTCTGCAGTATTACTGGGATTAATAGAGGACACTTCTATTACCAGATGGATGATGCTGCTGCAGTGCCTTGACAGCTCTTTGTGGTTTCCTGTACGGTGAACAGGATTATAACATACATTTATTGTATTTATCAGCCAATATGGCCACTCAGAAAGCACTGTCCATAATGGGGGGGTTGTCAGGGTTCAGAGCTGAACCCAGACATATCCATATTTTCACCCAGGCAGCCCCCCTGACAGTTAATGCTGTGGTGCTTTCCTTTGCCCTGCAATGAAATGCTGAAGGCAAAGGCATTTTCAGGAGTTCCGGTGACGTATCGGGCTCTCCTTAGGGCTGCCAGTCAGAGGCTTCCACCCAGCAGTGAGCCCGGTGACGTCACAGGCACTGATGGTCGGGCTTTAGCGCTGCCCTGGCCTGTAAAACAGTTAGGGCAGCGCTAAAGAAGGCACATCAGAGCCGGTGACGTCACTGAACACACTGCTGGGCGAAGCCTCCACCTTCCAGTGTGTTATTGTAAATAAAAAAGCCCTTGTCTTGCACGATCCAGCTCAGGGCAAGGGAGAGCATTGGAGCATGACATGATCCGATGCTAACATCAGGGGGGCTGCCTGGGTGAAAATATGAGTATGTTCGGCTTCAGCTCTGAACCCCTTTAACTAGTAACACTGTCATACATGGATTTACTTCCATTTTTCCAGAATAACTGGCTCCTCGGTTAATGAGAATGAGAACCATGTCCTTAGTAATGGAGTCATATCCACATTGAAAACATTATTGACATGTGAGATGACTGTTATGTTTGATTAGTCTACCCCCACAGCCTAACTGCAGCACGTTGAAGTGGCCTCCAAGCCTCTCTGGGCCCCACAAGCCCACCATAATCATATCTTGCCTGTGAAGAAAGTTTCTAATAAACTTACAGTCATGAAGTTGCAAAGATCGGCTGATCAGGAACCTGGTCACATGATGCTTCTCTTGTGAAAATCCTTGCGCCACTGACATCACATCCCTTACCAGATCTCTTGTCTGGTCAGTGGACAGAGAGACGTCACTCTGCAGACCAGGACGGGAGTGGTGCTGTGGACGGGGCTGGAACTGTTAGGCACAAGTAGCCAGAAAGTGGCCAATTAAGTAATTAAGGTGGGTTTGTGGGGCCCACTGGGCCCTTGAAGACATCTTTAGCAATGCCCATCATTTTTTACAGCATTTACAGCTACAATTGTACAGATTTGCTGTGCTGATCACAATCTGCACTTCCTTGCCTATCCTGAGGGCTTTCTTGTCTGTTCATAATGTATACATACTGCTCATGAGATCAGCATAGACGATGAAGATTCTCTAAGCTCCATAGCAGAGTAACAATCCAGATCATGTGGGCACCAGGGCCCATGTGCTTTAGGCAGTTCCGACCAACATCGGCCATTGTGCATGGTTATCCTAGGATTTCATGGAGCTGCTCCAAAGTCTATTCACAATGTGCTTTACACAACTTCGGCAGATGCTTGGCATTGTGCATGCAAACCTTTGCTTTTATGCGGCAGCTTAAGCATTAAAACCCATTACATGTAGCTCCCGATGCATAGTTCTTGTGCTGGTGCCCCTTCCAGAGGCAGTTTGGAGCTGTACACTAAGTGATACCACAGAGGACAGATCATTTTTAGGCTTCATTGTGGCTGCACTGCTCTTACTCCTAGACATTTTTATTTCACAATAATAGCACTTACAGGTGATCGGAGCGAATTTAGCAGATCAGAAATATCAAAAACTGTCAAAGAGACGTAGCGTCTCCTGTACTCTCCCCATCCAACTATTTATTTTATTTTAAAAAAACGCTAAAAATAAAACAGAAGAATGAGGGGCAGGTAAGGACACGTCCACATCTGCATCGGACGCTCCATTCGGGCTCTGTCACAGAATCTGTCAAAGAGCAAACGAAAATGTTCTGCATGTAGGACTTTTCATTGATAAAAAGTGGAGTCTCAACCAGAAATCAAAGGTCTGACTCTAGTGAGTGGGGTCTGTTCAGCTCTGTCGGTTTCCGTGTTGTGCCGAATACGCCACTTCTGCTATTTTCATTGCTCTGCTCCTCTAACAAATCCACCCAGCCAATAGCATTTACTTCTGCTCGTGTGAACCCAGACTAAAACTAGAAGAAGAATGTGTGTTTTTTTCTTTATTTTTTTTACCCTTTGAGCTGCACTTTGCTTTAGAAGAGAAGGGGTTCTTCTAGAGTTCCTGTATATTATACGTTTATTCTAATTTATTTTTGGTCTAATGTCTTTTTATGTTTTGTATTTCCGTTCATGTTTCTCCTTTCTGATTTGGAATATTCAATGGTCCTTATGAGGTTTGAATGTCTTTATTCTACAGATTTCAACAAAATTTGTTGGCTGCTAGTGATTAGCGGCAGGGGCAATATTCAAATTTGCAATATTTCGTGAATACTTTGTAGAATATTCGTCATATATTCGAGAATTTGAGATTATATTCTTGAATGCGAAAATCGGCAATGTAATATTCGCGTAATGTGCGCAAAATACAGGCGTGGTTCACTTATGCTACTTTTTTTAAGCTGCTAGAAGTTTCCTGAGACTGGAGAAAATGGTCGGCACGGCAGAACATTAGAATAGCTTTATATGCAGATTGAGTGCTCCAATATGTTCGCGCTTGCAAATTTGTGGCAATATTTGCCACAGTACATCACTATCTAACCTACACTGACTATCTCCCCCTAACTATCTGAATTTTATATATAAGTTAACTGTCTAATGTAATAGCACAGAGCACAGAAATGTCACTGCTTTCTCTTTCATAACTGCAATAAACTTTAGAAAATAGCTGCTGGGGAGGTTCTTATATAGTAAGGGGTCGGCAACTTTTCTATTGGTTGCTAGGGATGTTGCTAAGCTGTGACAAAGCCTTCTCATTGGCCCACAAGCTAAAAGAAGGGAGGGATGATCACCTGATGTGTACTGTGTAAAAAAAAAAAAAGGAATATTCGATTTTACAAACATATAGCACTATATTCTAAATTATCGCAAAATCTCGAAGTGCCGATATTCGCCATTAATATTCGCTTTTCGAATATTCACGCTCAACACTATTGGCAGCCACTGAACTATTAAAAAGAGGGGTACATCATAAGCAGGGAGGTGCAGTCACTGAGAGAAAGCCCAAAAAATCCAGCTAATCCTTATCACAGGTGAAAACACAATGAGAAAATCGGGATGAACTGAAGATATATTTTGTATTTTGAACTCAGTCTATCTGTGTTGTCGATGCCGCTGTCTGTGGTCATCATGGACGTCTTAACAGAGGTGGAGAATGTACAGAAGGTTTCATTACAGATGCCTTCCTCAGATCGCTTCTGAATTTGGAAAGTAACTTTTTGAAAATACCCTTTTTGTTCCACTGTAGGACTGAACCTCAGTGGGAAAGGAATATTACGGAAGACCAATGAGTCTGGGCTACACCTCAATTAACTTTGGATCTCCATGAGCATTATTTCTTTCCCTGCAGCTATATTTGTATAAAAGCCTACAGGTTACATGGAGATACTCTGACAAACAGAAGATAAATAATGGCTGACATTTATAATACTCACTAGAGCCAAGAAAATCACATTCACAATAGTATTTAACATATGAGAGTGAGTCTAGATCGCACATCCTCAATGCTATGTTTTTGATATAACAACAGTTATTCAGCATAATAAAACATGGCTTCTCAGCACAATTTAGGCCTCTTTCAGACGGGCGTTGCGGGAAAATGTGCGGGTGCGTTGCGGGAACACGGACGATTTTTCCACGTCAGTGCAAAACATTGTAATGCGTTTTGCACTCGCGGGAGAAAAATCGTGCATGTTTGGTACCCAAATCCGAACTTCTTCACAGAAGTTCGGGCTTGGGATCGTTGTTCTGTAGATTGTATTATTTCCCCTTATAACATGGTTATAAGGGAAAATAATAGCATTCTGAATACAGAATGCAAAGTAAAATAGCGCTGGAGGGGTTAAAAAAAAATAAATATATTTTAACTCACCTTAATCCACTTGTTCGCGAAGCCGGCATCTCTTCTGTCTTCATCTGAGCTTTGTGCAGTAACAGGACCTGTGGTGACGTCACTCCAGTCATCAAATGGTGCATCACATGATCCATTACAATGGTGATGGATCATGTGATGCACCATGTGATGACTGGAGTGACGTCACCACAGGTCCTGTTACTGCACAAAGCTCAGAAGAAGACAGAAGAGATGCCGGCTTCGCGAACAAGTGGATTAAGGTGAGTTAAAATATTATTTATTTTTTTTAACCCCTCCAGCGCTATTGTACTATGCATTCTGTATTCAGAATGCTATTATTTTCCCTTATAACCATGTTATAAGGGAAAATAATAATGATCGGGTCTCCCTCCCGATCGTCTCCTAGCAACCGTGCGTGAAAATCGCACCGCATCCGAACTTGCTTGCGGATGCTTGCGATTTTCACGCAACCCCATTCACTTCTATGGGGCCTGCGTTACGTGAAAAACACAGAATATAGAGCATTCTGCGATTTTCACACAACGCACAAGTGATGCGTGAAAATCACCGCTCATGTGAACAGCCCCATAGAAATGAATGGGTTGGGATTCAGTACGGGTGCAATGCGTTCAACTCACGCATCGCATCCGCGCGGAATACTTGCCCGTGTGAAAGGGGCCTTATAATAAATATAACCCTATGCTATGCACTAAAAGGAGGCATTAGTATACAGTTTGATCAAAGAGCATAGGTCCACTTACCACGACAAGGTTGCCCTTTTCAAGTGGGGGCCTACTCTAACTTTGGCGCGGCACTGCACGGTGTCCACCGGTGCCCCCTCATCGCACCAGCAGGCGACGGGACCCAGTAGCCACACAGCGCCCCCACTGTGTGGCAAAGCCAGCCTGGCCCTGGGCCCCATCACTTCACCAGCACAGCACAAAAGCAGCAATGGCCACCGCTCAGCACCGCATAATGTGAACAGGTGCAAAAAGCTAACCTGTTCACAGACTCTCAGGAACTCCAACTGAGAGGTGGTAGGGTCTATAAATTCCTACAACCTCTCAGTTGGAGTTCCTAAGAGTCTGTGAACAGGTTAGCTTTTTGCACCTGTTCACATTATGCGGTGCTGAGCGGTGGCCATTGCTGCTTTTGTGCTGTGCTGGTGGAGTGTATTCTAATGCCTCCTTTTAGTGCATAGCATAAGGGTATATTTATTATAAATTGTGCTGAGAAGCCTTGTTTTATTATGCTGAAAAACAGTTGTCATATCAAAAGCATAGCATTGAGGATGTGCGATCTAGATTCACTCTCACGTGTTAATTACATTCACAATAGCTTCCTACACAAGTTATCAAGACGATCACAAGATAATCATCTACTGTACCTACTATGGAAAGCAGTGTGCTGCGGACATCACCCACTGGCGGGAGATCAGGCTCCCTCCACATATATTGTCGCCATAATACTGCACGCTGACCTGCCAGGGCCATCTTCCATCCAGAGCGTCTGTGCCCCCGACTATCCTGCTGGATAATACTGGAGAGCCGCACACCGGCGGGGATGAGGTTGTGGTAGTGGAAGCTGAAGGGTAAACTGTGGAAGGAAACAAAAAAATCATGTTTAGTGTTCCACTTCATTATTTCTTTTTTTGCTACTGATATAAATGTCCATATTCTAAAAAAAATATATATAAAAAATAACTCCATAGACAGATGGCCAAAACTGGTCCATGGAGTGTGTTCAATGCTTTGGTGTGAATTTTAACAAAAAGATCTCTCAATATTGAGGGGTAACGTTCCAGTTTCTATGAAGTGGGTCATTGTGTACAGGAAAATATTTTAAAAGAACCTAGATGAAACCCCCTTAAAGACACCAAGAACAAATACAAGAAAGTCAAAAAAAAATTCAAAGACAACAACCAAGAAGAAGTCACTCACCGACAAACAACATTACCAGTAACGCGAGTAACATTCCCATGGCTTGGCTCTACAATAAGGAGCTCGTGTCCTTGGTGTAGGCTGAGAACCTCCTAAGAAATCAAGTCCATGGCCATGTGCTGCATATATATGTATATTTCTATGACCACTCCTTCCAGTTCAGCAACTAGACTGGATTTATTTGCATTTACAGGTGACATACATCACATGTTAGTCCTGTTAGACAACTTCTCACCCAGACTATGAAAATAGATTATTATAACGGTGTAAAGGTGTAGCTGGGCATGGAGTCTGATGGGGAATTCGCCCCAAATGCAGAAGTTTATGGGGATCTGGTAAAGGAAAATGCTAACTAACTGGAGAGGACATCTGACCCCACACAGTGGCATCTGCAGGGCACATCTAATTGATGTTCTCTACCTGTGCTTCTTACAACCTTGGTTGTAGATCTGACATAAATCCACTTGTTTCCTGTACTTTTGTATACTCTTGTTAAATGACTCTCAATAGTTTTTGTTTTTTGCAGTTTACTAAAAACAAGGGCAGAATTGCATAGTTTCTTTGCAATTGTACCCCCAACCCCAAAAATGCAATAATTATTCAATAAATTATATATACCCTAAATAATACCAATAAAAACAGCTATGTAAAAAAAAAGTTATATCCTCGAAATGCGTCAACGCAAAAAAAAAAGTAAATGCTATTGGTATCACCAAATGTGTTTTTAACCCTAGAATAAAGTTCTTTCTCGAGAAAAACATTTTAAAAAAATTGGACTTTTGTTTTTGTTATGCTCAAAAAAAGAAGTAAAATGCAATCGATAAATCAAAAGTTAATATGATATAAGGTGAGCCTGAGCTGAGCATTCTCTTATATCTTAGCTGAGATGGTCTGTGAACCCTGTACATATTTTACTGCGTGTCAGGTGATTGTGTGTTTGTTTTTTCACTCCAGTCTTTGTGTTTTTTTGGCTGAAGTTTTCTCAATTCTGCTGCTTTGTCTTGATCTTCTGGGGAAATTCCAACCAGTTCTGGATCTAGGTGAACTTTTCTTCCGTAACCAAACTCCTTGTACTGCACAAGATGAATTGCTGAACTTTATGTGAAGAGGTTAATATGTATCTTAAAAGTAGAAATGAGCGAACATCTGAAAATTCGATTCAGGTCCAAATAAATTCAACCTCAATAAAAACTGCTGGAAATCTCTACCCCAAATTTAGGAAAACTTTGATTCGCAACAAATCCGAATTTCTTCATGATTTATAGTAACAAATCAGTTTTTCCTAAAATGCTGGCTGCACATGTTACAAAGTGCAAGTAAGAAGCCTGGGAATGTGAGTGTCACGGTCCCTCAGGTGACTGATGTCAGGAAATCAAGGAGATTGGCTGAGCGTGGAGGAATCTAACAGCCTCCTTGATTTCTCTTGATTCAGTGTTGATAGGGTTAATGACCACTTCCCTTTTCCTAGCTGTTGCTCAGTGGTCATCACTTCTGACTATGTGGTTGATAGCTTAATTTGGGTTTGGCTGAGCTGGTGTGAGATCCTCTCTGGTGTTCCTGTTCTTCCATCTCTACAGAAGTTAAGTATCACGTTTGTTTGTATTTGTTATATTCCCTGTTGTTTTTATCTCGGCCTGAGACAGAGATTTCCATTCGTCCATCTGGGGAAGAATGGGTTGTCTCTGGTCCTATACTTATTCCAGAGCCTTATAGGGAAATCATGGCCTAGGTATCCTGCTTATGAATATTCCTTCCTACAAGGTCTATTCATATTGATAGGTAGTCAGGGCCCAGATTAGGGTTGTCTAGGAGGTGACCTGTTCCTTCCCTAGTTTCCAGGCCCAGTTACTGTTCCCCTTCCCTCCTGTGTTCAGTGTGGAGTTTCCCCCCCCCCCCCACACTGATCGTGACATTATCAACCGCCACAAAAACCGCCATTTCGTTCAGGTCAGTGCAGCTATGGATCTTATGTCTGTACTGGTCGAACAGCTGCAGGGACTGTCTTTGGAGGTAGCTGACCTCCGCGCGACAATCTTACGGATTCAGAGACCACAGGCGGCTGGTTCCGAGGGTGGTTACCAGGCCTGCCCTGAATCTAAGGTTGCCCTCCTGGGCAGATTTTCGGGGGGTAGTGACAATTTCATTCTGTTCAGGGAATCGTGTAAATTGTACTTTAAGCTCCGTCCATACTCTTCTGGAGATGAGTGTCAACGTGTGGGCGTGATAATTTCTTTGCTTAAAGATGATGCACAGTCTTGGGCTTTTTCTCTGCCTTCCAGATGACTGTTCCTCCAGTCGATAGATGAATGTTTTAGAGCCTTGGGTCTTATTTATGATGACCCAGATCGGATCTCTTAGGCTGAGACCAAGTAACGTGGTTTACGGCAGGGAGAACGCACCACATCTATTGCTCTGAATTTAGGAGATGGGCTATGGATACAGAGTGGAATGATACTGCTCTCTGTAGCCAGTTCTGTCACGGTCTATCTGAGAGGCTACAGGACATGTTGGCTTTTCATGAAAAACCTGAGTCATTGGAAGCAGCCATGTCCCTTGCTGTACCTTAAGGGGAGATCTAAGGGTCCTCATCTTCAGGACGTAGTGTCAAATAAGGCGGCGGCTTCCTTTTACACTTATGGTAAAGAGACACTTGTGGTTACACCTTGTTAGGAGCCTATGCAGTTGGGGGGAGCTACTCCTGGGACTGCTGGTAAGAGCTCTGGTCATATGAAGGGAGTCTGTTTTTGTTGTGGAAAGAAGGGACATTTCGTGAATATTTGTCCGTACATTCAGCGTCAAGGTGTAAACAAAAAAAAAAAAAAACGCTTAATCCCCAAATTACTATTGGTGGTGTGGGTGGTCAGCAAGAAAACTTACTTTTGTCATTTATTGGTAGTACCCGATTTATCCTGTCTGGCGAGGTGGCGCTAGAGTCCAAAACTGTGGAAATCAAGGTATTTATCGACAGTGGGGCAGGGATTAACCTGATTGATTGACAGTTTGTTCGTATTTATGGGTTTACTACTAGTGCACTAGAGAGAAGCATTTCTGTCTTTGCAATTGGTTCTGCACCTCTTACCCAAAGGTGCCTGTCGCAGGTGGCAAATGACATCCATTTAAGAGTGGGTGATTTCCATCAGGAATCTGTCTCGTGTTATGTGTTAACCACCTCAGCCCCCAGTGCTTAAACCCCCTTAATGACCAGGCCACTTTTTACACTTCTTACCTACACTACTTTCACCGTTTATTGCTCGGTCATGCAACTTACCACCCAAATGAATTTTACCTCTTTTTCTTCTCACTAATAGAGCTTTCATTTGGTGGTATTTCATTGCTGCTGACATTTTTACTTTTTTTGTTATTAATCGAAATTTAATGATTTTTTTGCAAAAAAATGACATTTTTCACTTTCAGTTGTAAAATTTTGCAAAAAAAAACGACATCCATATATAAATTTTTCTCTAAATTTATTGTTCTACATGTCTTTGATAAAAAAAAAATGTTTGGGTAAAAAAAAAATGGTTTGGGTAAAAGTTATAGCGTTTACAAACTATAGTACAAAAATGTGAATTTCCGCTTTTTGAAGCAGCTCTGACTTTCTGAGCACCTGTCATGTTTCCTGAGGTTCTACAATGGCCAGACAGTAGAAAAACCCCACAAATGACCCCATTTCGGAAAGTAGACACCCTAAGGTATTCGCTGATGGGCATAGTGAGTTCATTGAACTTTTTATTTTTTGTCACAAGTTAGTGGAAAATGATGATTTTTTTCTTTTTTTTTCCTTACAAAGTCTCATATTCCACTAACTTGTGACAAAAAATAAAAACTTCTATGAACTCACTATGCCCATCAGCGAATACCTTGGGGTGTCTTCTTTCCAAAATGGGGTCACTTGTGGGGTAGTTATACTGCCCTGGCATTCTAGGGGCCCAAATGTGTGGTAAGGAGTTTGAAATCAAAATGTGTAAAAAATGGCCGGTGAAATCCTAAAGGTGCTCTTTGGAATGTGGGCCCCTTTGCCCACCTAGGCTGCAAAAAAGTGTCACACATGTGGTATCTCCATACTCAGGAGAAGTTGGGCAATGTGTTTTGGGGTGTCATTTTACATATACCCATGCTGGGTGAGATAAATATCTTGGTCAAATGCCAACTTTGTATAAAAAAATGGGAAAAGTTGTCTTTTGCCAAGATATTTCTCTCACCCAGCATGGGTATATGTAAAATGACACCCCAAAACACATTTCCCAACTTCTCCTGAGTACGGAGATACCAGATGTGTGACACTTTTTTGCAGCCTAGGTGGGCAAAGGGGCCCACATTCCAAATAGCACCTTTCGGATTTCACCGGCCATTTTTTACACATTTTGATTTCAAACTACTTACCACACATTTGGGCCCCTAGAATGCCAGGGCAGTATAACTACCCCACAAGTGACCCCATTTTGGAAAGAAGACACCCCAAGGTATTTCGTGATGGGCATAGTGAGTTCATGGAAGTTTTTATTTTTTGTCACAAGTTAGTGGAATATGAGACTTTGTAAGGAAAAAAAAAATCATAATTTTCCGCTAACTTGTGACAAAAAATAAAAAGTTCTATGAACTCACTATGCCCATCAGCGAATACCTTAGGGTTTCTACTTTCCGAAATGGGGTCATTTGTGGGTTTTTTCTACTGTCTGGACATTGTAGAACCTCAGGAAACATGACAGGTGCTCAGAAAGTCAGAGCTGCTTCAAAAAGCGGAAATTCACATTTTTGTACCATAGTTTGTAAACGCTATAACTTTTACCCAAACCATTTTTTTTTTACCCAAACATTTTTTTTTATCAAAGACATGTAGAACAATAAATTTAGAGAAAATTTTATATAGAAATGTATTTTTTTTTTAAAAATGTTACAACTGCAAAAATTTCAGTAAATTTCGATTAATAACAAAAAAAGTAAAAATGTCAGCAGCAGTGAAATACCACCAAATGAAAGCTCTATTAGTGAGAAGAAAAGGAGGTAAAATTAATTTGGGTGGTAAGTTGCATGACCGAGCAATAAACGGTGAAAGTAGTGTAGGTCAGAAGTGTAAAAAGTGGTCTGGTCATTAAGGGGGTTTAAGCTAGGGGGGCTGAGGTGGTTAAAGGGCTTCTGTCACCCCACTAAACAGTTTTTTTTTTTTTGTGGGGTGACAGAAGTTTTTTTGTATTTTTTTTGGAATGCTTTCTCCATCGCAACACCCTCTACGTCGTTGAATAAACTGAAGACTGGCCGATTCTCTCCTAAGATTTTTTTTTTATGTTATTATTAAATTTATTAAACATTATATTATGAAATTAATTCCATATATATTATAAAATTCGGTGTCTCCATGATCAATCTGCAGCGTTGGGCTCTACACACTTCCAAAATAAAGTGGGGCGAATAGATGATGGATGATCGGGACGCTCCATGATCCTCCCAGGAGCTGCTTTTGGAAGCCGAGGTTCATTTCTGAGACGTCTGTGTGGGAATCAGAAGCCCCATCTCCATCTCCGTGCACCACAGGATGTCCTCCTCCTCCTGTGTTAGGAAAAATTTAATATTTATTATAAAATGTATTAAAAATTTTATTATTAAAGGAAAACTGTCACACTTAGACCCTCATTTCAATTTTCATATATGTAGTTACTAATAACATGATATTCCAGAATCAGTTACTATTAGGCCTCTTTCACACGACCGTTTTTTCCCCCCCGTTTACGGGCCGTTTTTTGCGGTCTGTATACGGAACCATTGATTTCAATGGTTCCGCAAAAAAAACGGAATGTACTCCGTGTGCATTCCGTTTCCGTATTTCCGTTTTTCCGTTGAAAGATAGAACATGTCCTATATTTGGCCGCAAATCACGTTCCGTGGCTCCATTAAAGTCTATGGGTCCGCAAAAAAACGGAATGCATACGGAAATGCATCCGTATGTCTTCCGTATCCGTTCCGTTTTTTGCGGAACCATCTATTGAAAATGTTATGCCCAGCCCAATTTTTTCTATGAAATTACTGTATACTGTATTTGCCATACGGAAAAACGGAACGGAAAAACGGAACGGAAACGGAAACACAACGGAAACAAAAAACGGAACAACGGATCCATTTAAAACGGACCGCAAAACACTGAAAAAGCCATACTGTCGTGTGAAAGAGGCCTTAGACTGACTTACCCCATATTTAATAAGATTCAGCCCTTAGCAACCAGTCTGCATAAAACTGCAATTTCACTATTCAGTTAAGATGGCCGCCACTGCCCTCACCCTGAGGCTAATCCCGCCTGCCCTCACTAGCCAGTAACAATAGCCCCCCAAAAGTGTCAGTAACCAGAGCCCTCCCCCCTAAAAGGTTAATCTCCTGCAGCACAAAGGGGTCCTCTTACCACATGTTGCTTTCATTTATACACTGAGCAGACGGCAGATCTCCCTTCCCTGGTCTGCGCTGCTTCGACTCTGCATTCTCCAGCTCTGCTGAGTGAGGGAGCGTCTGCCAAGCGCAGGGACAGGGAGAAGTGCACACAGCCCAGGCACTGTTATCAGCTGCTGGGGAGGACCTGGCTTTAATCATTTACTTACAGTCCCTGGCTGTCAGTAATGTGACCTTGCACGCAGCCTCCGTCCTTCTTTGAAGGACGGACCATGCCTAGCAACCCTATTTAAAGCACAGGTAAAAGTAGGCAGTACAGGGAACAAAAAGGTATAGGACGGCTCACCCCTGTGTTGGTGATGTATAGGTGCTCCAAACTAGTGCGACACCCTACTCACCAGGTTAGACAAATGTATATAAAGTGAATGGGCACTCTGATAGATGGAGTCACATATAGAATCAATACCAAATTGGACCAATTTATTAACACAATATAAAACACTATAAGTATAAAAATCCTAGCATGGATTACCATATGGCATAAAATAAAAAATTTAAAATATTATAATATTATAATATTGGCACTGTATGATACAGTAATACAATAATTAATATTGACTGATGTTAATCCGACAATGTCACAATTGTTCAATAGGCTATAAAATGTTCATGTAGAAAAAAAGGAAGAAAAAAAGAGAGTCCAAAGTTCCTCAACGTGAATATAAATTGTTGTGCAGACTCACATTAATCTGGCAGAAAATGATGATGGTAGTAGTTGATATTGTTATTCTCAATATACGATGGTATATGTTGGTGATGCCGCACACAGACGGTTTCTATATTAAATCTTACCAAGAGTAAATTTTTGATAGATAACAGCAAGCAGTGATTGCACAGATTTTACTCAGCTCTCGGTAGCTATTACTCACAGTTAGCAGCTTCGATTCGTGGCGTCCCACGAGCTGTCCTTATGTAGTGAGGTTGCTTCTTTGTTAAAGATTTTTCGTACGGTTGGTATACCGAATCTTTGATCTTTCTGTTAGAACACGGCTGTGTGGAGCTGTAACACACGCGGTCCCAATATTCGAGCTGATTTCTTTTGGCGTTCCACGTGTCTCCAAATGTGCGGAGCTTCAGTGTTTGTTGAAATACCTGCTTTGAACCGGTTATTTGCAGGCTGTGGATTCCGCCGGTGGATTTCTTTAGTGAAGCGCTTCACTTATGGGCCATCTAGTCGATGTTATCCAACATATGCCCGGCTGTTTAAGTCTGATGACCGAAGGTTACCGCCAGACGCGTTTCGGGGACTATACTCGTCTCCTTCCTCAGTGGCTGTGTTCGGTCTCTGTATGTTGCCGGATTTTATACGTTTCCTCTCTGGATTGTCTGGAAAAAGTGGACTAAAAATCCATGGTGAGTCAATGTTAGAATATCTTTATAATTGGCTCGCCCTGTCAATGCGGTATATGTGCGTCTTTCTGTGATTTCAGAGGAGTCTGCGTCTCTTATTTCTCCAGTTTCTGTGAGTTATTTGCAATCAATGTATGACATTTATACAGCTCATTAAAATAGTAGAGTGTTCGAACAATATTCGACATTATAAGAAGTTGCCAATTCGTGTAAAATACAGTCTAGGATAGGTATCGATATAAAATCAATATAAAAAGTGCGATAAATATCTGAGATCATTACAATATATATTTATAAAATGTTTATACACAGTAATTCTCAAAGTTTTTAAGCAATATTTCCAAAAGATACATCATGCACGTCTTAGTTCATAAACGGTTTTGAATTATATGTTAATTGTCTATTATTCCATTTGGTTCTTTTTCAATTGGGGGCGAACTGCATGGACATTGTGAACATGTCATTTTCCCATATAGTACAATCTGTTTATCTGGTAATCTCCTATTTCCTCCTAGATTCCTACCGCTGCGATTGTCTTGCGGTATGTATGCGTTTTAAATACATAAACCTTTATCCAAAATCATTCTTTGTTTCTCCGAGCTGGAATTGCTAGATATTATCTAGCGCTACATATATCGTATAGGATATCTATTTAATCTGGATGTTTTTCAGTGACTAATTTAATACAAAATTAAGCACAGGTTTAGTAATACTCTAACAATTCTTGGCAATATAGATCTATTTCTGATAAGTATTTTTAGTGCATCAATTCTATACCTATTGTAGTGAGCCTCCAATATTCCTTTTAATCAAGATTCTAACACATTTGTGTCGTATAATCCAAGTGTATAGTTTTTGAAAGAGGTATCAGTTAGTGCATGTGTAGGGAATAAGAGAGAGATATTCTTTTATATATTTGATTACATTCCATTACATTATGTGACAACTCGTAGTATGGTCGTGATACTACATATTAATGCATGCAATAATTACATTGTGTCTATTTATGTTTTTATGTTTTTATAAATTTATTTTTATTTTAATTTTATTATTTTTATTATTTGGTGAATACCTGTGAATTATCTATTGACAAAGTGTCCCAAAAATTATGTGAATCTCTATAGGTGACTATATTACTATACAATTGTTAGGTGTATATATATATATTTATAAGATCCTAAAAATTATGTGAGTCTCTATAGGTGACTATATTACTATACAATTGTTAGGTGTATATATATAAGATCCTAAATAGATGTATTTTTATTCTTTTACAATTAGTCATGCATTTATGATAATAATAGTGATAATTATGTGATGGGGCCCGGGTCCGAGAGAGGGTCACAGTGCTGGGATAAAAGCAGCCTGACTGTGATCCCCCGTCACACCAGGGCATCCATCTCTTCATAGGAAGCCGAATATCTCTAGTTCGGCGTTTAAACCGTCTGGCACCAGGCTGCCAAAGTCAAAAATCCTTCTGGACTCTGCTCTCGACATTCTTGCTACATGGTCTCCTCCTCTCCAATGGCATGTTATTTGTTCCAATGCCACAAAACTCAGATGTTTGGGATCTTGATTGTGCACCAATTTAAAGTGCTTAGATAATGTATGTTTCTCATAGCCTTTTTTTATGTTATTGATGTGTTCGGCTATTCTGACTTTCAATGGTCTTTTTGTTCTTCCAATGTATTGTTTGGAGCAAGTGCATTGTATTAGATAAATCACATTGGAAGTACTACATGTCATAAAGTTTTTTATTTCCCATACAAATGAGTTTTGCGTTGATTGCACTTTGGTAGTTTTTCTAGGAAACAATGTATTTTTGCAGTTGATGCAGCTTCCACATCTATGGAAGCCACTCATGTTCAGCCATGTATTAATCGATTGATTTTCTTTTTTATGATGTTTGATTGAGGGAGCTATTTTGAGTCCTAAATTTGGAGCTTTGGTATAAACTATCTCAGGGGCCATAGGGATGAGAACACCTATCACCTTATCTTTCTTAATATGGTGCCAATGTTTCCTTATAATTTTCTCAATGGATTTATGTTGGGCATTATAAGGGAGTATTATACGAAGTGTATCTTCATCTCGTTTATTTTTTATTTTTCCTGGATCGGGAGAAAAGAATGTGTTCCTGTCTAAATTTCTTGCTTTGTTTAATGCGTCATCCAACAGTTTTTCAGGATAATTTTTAAGTTGGAATTCTGACCTCATCTTAATGGCTTCTTCTTCAAATTTATCCCTATCAGTACAATTCCTTTTGATTCTTCGGAACTGTCCGTACGGTATATTTAGCAACCATGTTGGCAAATGGCAGCTAGAGTAGGGTATAAAACTATTTATTGCTACTGGCTTGTTATAGGTATTGCACACATATTTATCTTTATCTTTTGTAATTTGTAAATCTAGAAATTCTGTATTTTCTTTATTAATATTGGAGGAAAAGATGAGATTATAAGAATTATTGTTGATTTCTTCCAGGAAGATATTTAATTCGGGCTCTCCCTTTTGCCAGATAAACACGACATCATCTATATATCTGCTCCAAAGCACCAGATCCGTCCCCAGCCTAGGCTCAATGGTCTCGCATTCCCACTGGGACATAAAAACATAAATAGACACAATGTAATTATTGCATGCATTAATATGTAGTATCACGACCATACTACGAGTTGTCACATAATGTAATGGAATGTAATCAAATATATAAAAGAATATCTCTCTCTTATTCCCTACACATGCACTAACTGATACCTCTTTCAAAAACTATACACTTGGATTATACGACACAAATGTGTTAGAATCTTGATTAAAAGGAATATTGGAGGCTCACTACAATAGGTATAGAATTGATGCACTAAAAATACTTATCAGAAATAGATCTATATTGCCAAGAATTGTTAGAGTATTACTAAACCTGTGCTTAATTTTGTATTAAATTAGTCACTGAAAAACATCCAGATTAAATAGATATCCTATACGATATATGTAGCGCTAGATAATATCTAGCAATTCCAGCTCGGAGAAACAAAGAATGATTTTGGATAAAGGTTTATGTATTTAAAACGCATACATACCGCAAGACAATCGCAGCGGTAGGAATCTAGGAGGAAATAGGAGATTACCAGATAAACAGATTGTACTATATGGGAAAATGACATGTTCACAATGTCCATGCAGTTCGCCCCCAATTGAAAAAGAACCAAATGGAATAATAGACAATTAACATATAATTCAAAACCGTTTATGAACTAAGACGTGCATGATGTATCTTTTGGAAATATTGCTTAAAAACTTTGAGAATTACTGTGTATAAACATTTTATAAATATATATTGTAATGATCTCAGATATTTATCGCACTTTTTATATTGATTTTATATCGATACCTATCCTAGACTGTATTTTACACGAATTGGCAACTTCTTATAATGTCGAATATTGTTCGAACACTCTACTATTTTAATGAGCTGTATAAATGTCATACATTGATTGCAAATAACTCACAGAAACTGGAGAAATAAGAGACGCAGACTCCTCTGAAATCACAGAAAGACGCACATATACCGCATTGACAGGGCGAGCCAATTATAAAGATATTCTAACATTGACTCACCATGGATTTTTAGTCCACTTTTTCCAGACAATCCAGAGAGGAAACGTATAAAATCCGGCAACATACAGAGACCGAACACAGCCACTGAGGAAGGAGACGAGTATAGTCCCCGAAACGCGTCTGGCGGTAACCTTCGGTCATCAGACTTAAACAGCCGGGCATATGTTGGATAACATCGACTAGATGGCCCATAAGTGAAGCGCTTCACTAAAGAAATCCACCGGCGGAATCCACAGCCTGCAAATAACCGGTTCAAAGCAGGTATTTCAACAAACACTGAAGCTCCGCACATTTGGAGACACGTGGAACGCCAAAAGAAATCAGCTCGAATATTGGGACCGCGTGTGTTACAGCTCCACACAGCCGTGTTCTAACAGAAAGATCAAAGATTCGGTATACCAACCGTACGAAAAATCTTTAACAAAGAAGCAACCTCACTACATAAGGACAGCTCGTGGGACGCCACGAATCGAAGCTGCTAACTGTGAGTAATAGCTACCGAGAGCTGAGTAAAATCTGTGCAATCACTGCTTGCTGTTATCTATCAAAAATTTACTCTTGGTAAGATTTAATATAGAAACCGTCTGTGTGCGGCATCACCAACATATACCATCGTATATTGAGAATAACAATATCAACTACTACCATCATCATTTTCTGCCAGATTAATGTGAGTCTGCACAACAATTTATATTCACGTTGAGGAACTTTGGACTCTCTTTTTTTCTTCCTTTTTTTCTACATGAACATTTTATAGCCTATTGAACAATTGTGACATTGTCGGATTAACATCAGTCAATATTAATTATTGTATTACTGTATCATACAGTGCCAATATTATAATATTATAATATTTTAATTTTTTATTTTATGCCATATGGTAATCCATGCTAGGATTTTTATACTTATAGTGTTTTATATTGTGTTAATAAATTGGTCCAATTTGGTATTGATTCTATATGTGACTCCATCTATCAGAGTGCCCATTCACTTTATATACAGTACAGGGAACAAAACTGTGGATTTAAGGGGTAATTGAATACACAGTGAAAAGTTGAAATAGGGCCAACAAGGTATAATTAATCACCACAATCCAATACTCCAAAAAAAATAAAAATACGACAGTTAACCTTTAAATTTATTAAATATAATAAGGATGCCCTCCTTTCCATTCCATGATGACTGGGAACCCCTGACGAAGAGACTGGAGTCTGGTTGGTTTAAATCGTGATTAAATTCGCAACTCTTCCGGGCTCCAAGCAATCTTGAAGCTTTGTATTCTTCTCATTGTCTGTCGCTAGTAGAGGCCTAAGCATGGCAGGCAGGTTCCCCCAGAAGTATCTTGCTGGATGAGCAGCCAATACCGCACTTGCATCAATCTTGACAGGATTCGGCTCCAGGTGTAGAGTAATTTTTTTTGGGAATGCTTTCTCCATCTCAACACCACGTCGTTGAATAAACAGAAGACTGTCCGATTCTCTCCTGTCTTACGCAACATTTAATTTTTATTATTAAATGTATTAAATATTTTAACATTCATTTTATTAAACCAAAACTTGATTAAAATTATAAGAAAGTATATTTAAATTTGCCAAAACTGGCCTAATAACTTAACTCAGCCTTACTGGTCGATGTTAGTGTCAAGAAGAATCGCACTCCTCTTACACCGTTGTCAGCTGATTCCACATAGATGTCTACAGAACCTGTTCTATTAACCCCTTAGGGACCGGGCTCATTTTCCCTTTAAGGACCAGGCCATTTTTTGCAAATCTGACCAGTGTCACTTTAAGTGGTGATAACTTTAAAACGCTTTGACTTATCCAGGCCATTCTGAGATTGATTTTTCGTCACATATTGTACTTCATGACACTGGTAAAATGAAGTAAAAAAAAAAACATTTTTATTTATAAAAAAATACCAAATTTACAGAATATTTGTAAAAAATTGCAAATTTCCAAGTTTCAATTTCTCTACTTCTATAATACATAGTAATACCTACAAAAATAGTTATTAATTTACATTCCCCATATGTCTACTTCATGTTTGGATAATTTTGGGAATGATATTTAATTTTTTGGGGATGTTACAAGGCTTAGAAGTTTAGAAGCAAATCTTGAAATTTTTCAGAAATTTTCAAAAACCCACTTTTCAAGGATCAGTTCAGGTCTGAAGTCACTATGTAAGGTTTACTTAATAGAAACCACCCAAAAATGACCCCATTCTAGAAACTACACCCCTCAAGGTATTTAAAACTGATTTTACAAACTTTGTTAACCATTTAGGTGTTCCACAAGAATTAATGGTAAATAGAGATACAATTTCAAAATTTCACTATTTTGGCAGATTTTCCATTTTAATTTTTTTTTTCCAGTTACAAAGCAAGGGTTAACAGCCAAACAAAACTCAATATTTATGGCTCTGATTCTGTAGTTTACAGAAACACCCCATATGTGGTCGTAAACCGCTGTACGGGCACACGGCAGGGCGCAGAAGAAAAGGAATGCCATACGGTTTTTGGAAGGCAGGTTTTGCTGGACTATTTTATTGACACCATGTCTCATTTGAAGCCCCCCTGATGCACCCCTAGAGTAGAAACTCCAAAAAAGTGACCCCATTCTAGAAACTACACCCCTCAAGGTATTCAAAACAGATTTTATAAGCTTTGTTAACCCTTTAGGTGTTCCGCAAGAATTAATGGAATATAGAGATACAATTTAAAAATTTCACTTTTTTGGCAGATTTTCCATTTTAATAATTTTTTTCCAGTTACAAAGCAAGGGTTAACAGCCAAACAAAACTCAATATTTATGGCTCTGATTCTGTAGTTTACAGAAACACCCCATATGTGGTCGTAAACCGCTGTACGGGCACACGGCAGGGCGCAGAAGGAAAGGAATGCCGTACGGTTTCTGGAAGGCAGATTTTGCTGGACTGGTTTTTTGACACCATGTCCCATTTGAAGCCCCCCTGATGCACCCCTAGAGTAGAAACTCCATTTTATAAATTATGGGATAGGGTGGAAGTTTTGTTGGTACTATTTTAGGGTACATATGGTTTTTGGTTGCTCTATATTACACTTTTTGTGAGGCAAGGTAACAAGAAATAGCATTTTTTTTTTGTTATTTACAACATTCATCTGACAGGTTATATCATGTGGTATTTTTATATAACAGGTTGTCACGGACGCGGCGACAGTTTTTGGGCGATTATCTTAGGTAGGGTATGATTTTTGTGTCATGAGATGACGGTTTGATTGCCACTATTTTGGGGTGCGTGTGACTTTTTGATCGCTTGCTATTACACTTTTTGTGATGTAAGGTGACAAAAAATGGATTTTTGAGGGGTCAGGTCATGTGATATTTTTATAGAGCAAGTTATTTCGGATGCGACGATACCTAATATGTATACTTTTTTTTATTTATGTAAGTTTTACACAATGATTTCATTTTTGAAACAAAAAAAAATCATGTTTTAGTGTTTCCATTGTCTGAGAGCCATAGTTTTTTCAGTTTTTGGGCGATTATCTTGGGTAGGGTATGATTTTTGTGGGATGAGATGACGGTTTGATTGGCACTATTTTGAGGTGCATATGACTTTTTGATCGCTTGCTATTACACTTTTTGTGATGTAAGGTGACAAAAAATTGTTTATTTAGCACAGTTTTTATTTTTTATTTTTTACGGTGTTCATATGAGGGGTTAGGTCATGTGATATTTTTATAGAGCCGGTCGATACGGACGCGGCGATACCTAATATGTATACTTTTTTTAATTATTTAAGTTTTACACAATAACAGCTTTTTTTAAAGTTTTTTTATTTTTTGGGCGATTGTCTCTGGTAGGGGCTAATTTTTTGAGGGATGAAGTTACAGTTAGATTGGTACTATTTTGGTGGGCATACGCCTTTTTGATCACTTGCTGTTTTACTTTTTGTTATTTAAGGTGACAAAAAAATTGTTTATTTAGCACAGTTTTTTTTTTTTTTTTTTTTACGGTGTTCATCTGAAGGGTTAGGTCATGTGATATGTTTATAGAGCCGGTCGATACGGAAGCGGCGATACCTAATATGTCAACGTTGTTTTTTTCCCTATTTTTTACCAATTGTTTTTTACATTATTTGGGAAAAATTACGTTTTTGTTTATTTTTACTTGAAACTTTTAATTTTTTGGGGGGAAAACTTTATTTTTTCAACTTTATTTTTTGTACCACTTTGGGACTTCAACTTTTGGGGGTCTAATCCTTTACAATGCATTCCAATACTTCTGTATTGGAATGCATTGACTGTATGAGTAATACAGTGAGTATTACTCATACAGCTTCCCGCCTGTGGGAACCAGGGGGCTGGATCTCACAGGCTTGTCACCGGAAGGCAGCGGCGATGCCTCAGGAAGGCATCGCGCTGCCTTCCATGCCATCGGGTCCCCCCTACAGCCCCATGGGGACCCGATGGCACCACTGCCGCCCGCAACATAAAAAGCCGCAAACCGCAGGTCTGAATTGACCTGCGGTTTGCAGCGATCGCCGACACGGGGGGGTCACAGGACCCCCTCCGCGCATTTAGCCAAGGTGCCTGCTCAACGATTTGAGCAGGCAACTTGTTCCGATCACCGCCCGCCCGCCGGGCGGCAGTGATCGGAAATACACATGACGTACCGGTACGTCATGTGTCCTAAAGAGGATAAATGTTTATACAAGTAGAGCCCCCGACAGAGTGGAGAGGGGGTCAGCAGTAAGTTTGTGTTGACGTCACTGATTATTTTGCCCTTCCTCTGATCCGTCAGAACAATAACGCCCAAAAAACAGATCCTGTCTGTTCCGCCTCGCCTTCACTCAGTCAGCATTTGGTCAGTAATCCATCAGTATTGCTAATAAAAACAGGAGTGAATCCAAAACAGAGATGACACGTGAATGGAATATGTCCATGTCTTCCGTGTTTTGTACCCACTCCTGCTTTTGGCCACCAAATCATAAGCCAATTCTGATGGGAACATACAGGCCTTACAGCTGCTACACAGACAGGGGGTGTAAAGTTAGTGTGTCCGATGTTAATGAAGAGATGAGGAAGTTAATGGAGGAGGTGGAAATTTTTATTTCCACCAAAATAATTCACAAAAGATTTTAGCGCATATCAGTGCAGCGCTTAATGTTGAATACAATTTTTTTTTTCACCCAAATATTCCAAAAGAAATTTTAGCGCATATCAGTGCAGCACTTAACGCTGAATACAAGATTTTTTCTGAAGTGAACAGGACGTAGCGGAGGAAGTAGGTCCGCGCTGGAAGAGCGAATCGCAGAACTCGTGCGGTTTCTGTGCTGCACAAAAGTCCCAATAGTGTCCAGTAAGCAATACCATGGTGTTAATTATTTCGCATTTTTGTGCAGGGTTAGTGCATAGTGTATTCACCTGTATTGGTGCGCCGCTCTTATGGACGTCATCACGTAAGTGCGCAGTGTGTGAAACGTAAATACAAAATTTTAACACAACGTAATTCGTTCCATACTGCAAAAAGGACTTTCCCACATATAACTGCAGCGCTGAAAGCTGAATATATCTTGATTTTTTTACAGAAATACGCCACTAAAGGCTTTACCTCATATAACTGCAACAGTGAACGCTGAATATATATATTTTTCTACGATATACATCAATAAATTTTTTCAAGATATAAGTGCAGCAGCGAATGGCGAATGTATATTTCTGTTTATACTGCAATACACCAGTAAAGGCTTTCCCAGATATAACTGCAACAGTGAACTGAGAATATATATTTTTTGTATAGCCCCTATACGCTTTCACCAGAAATAACTGCAGAAGTGACCTGAGAATATAGATTTCTTGTTGGACTGAAATAGGCCACTATACGCTTTCACCAGCAGTGCGGATGTATTTTTATTTTTTTTATGAAATAAGCCACTCTTTCACCAGAAATGAATGCAACCGTGCAGTGCGTTTAAATGTTTTGTGTATTACTGAAATACCGCCCTATGCTCTTTCACAAGAAATGACTGCAAATGATTTTAGCGTAAATAACACCCCTGCTTCAATCAATTTTTTGGGGAGGCAACTGGTATTTCACACTAGTAGAAATTATTTGTTCCAATAGAAATTATTTGTTCCAATAGCGTTTGTCACTATCTGTAGCGGGGGTAACGCAGCTAAACCGCAAACAAATGCTGCACTACCTAAATGCTCTATATAGAAAGTATATTATAGTTATATAATACCCCTGCTTCAATCAGTTTTTTGGGGGGCAACTGGTAAATCAGACCAGTAGAAATTATTTGTTCCAATAGTGTTTGTCCCTCTGTATAGATGCGGTATCTCAGCAGAACCGCACACAACTGCTGCACAATACAAATGCACCATATACATAGAAACATAGAATGTGTCGGCAGATAAGAACCATTTGGCCCATCTAGTCTGCCCAATATACTGAATACTATGGATAGCCCCCGGCCCTATCTTATATGAAGGATGGCCTTATGCCTATCCCATGCATGCTTAAACCCCTTCACTGTATTTGCAGCTACCACTTCTGCAGGAAGGCTATTCCATGCATCCACTACTCTCTCAGTAAAGTAAAACTTCCTTATATTACTTTTAAACCTTTGCCCCTCTAATTTAAAACTGTGTCCTCTTGTGGTAGTTTTTCTTCTTTTAAATATGCTCTCCTCCTTTACCGAGTTGATTCCCTTTATGTATTTAAAAGTTTCTATCATATCCCCTCTGTCTCTTCTTTCTTCCAAGCTATACATATTAAGGTCCTTTAACCTTTCCTGGTAAGTTTTATCCTGCAATCCATGTACTAGTTTAGTAGCTCTTCTCTGAACTCTCTCTAGAGTATCTATATCCTTCTGGAGATATGGCCTCCAGTACTGCGCACAATACTCCAAGTGAGGTCTCACCAGTGTTCTGTACAGCGGCATAAGCACTTCACTCTTTCTACTGCTTATACCTCTCCCTATACATCCAAGCATTCTGCTGGCATTTCGTGCTGCTCTATTACATTGTCTTCCCACCTTTAAGTCTTCTGAAATAATTACTCCTAAATCCCTTTCCTCAGATACTGAGGTCAGGACTGTGTCAAATATTCTATATTCTGCCCTTGGGTTTTTACGCCCCAGGTGCATTATCTTGCACTTATCCACATTAAATTTCAGTTTCCAGAGTTCTGACCATTCTTCTAGTTTTCCTAAATCCTTTTCCATTTGGCGTTTCCCTCCAGGAACATCAACCCTGTTACATATCTTTGTGTCATCAGCAAAAAGACAAACCTTACCAGCGAGGCCTTTTGCAATATCACTTATGAAGATATTAAACAAAATCGGTCCCAGTACAGATCCCTGTGGAACCCCACTGGTAACATGACCTTGTTTTGAATGTTCTCCATTGACTACAACCCTCTGTTGTCTGTCACTCAGCCACTGCCTAATCCACTCAACAATATGGGAGTCCATGCTCAATGACTGCAGTTTATTGATAAGTCTTTTATGTGGGACAGTGTCAAAAGCCTTACTAAAATCTAGATATGCGATGTCTACTGCACCTCCACCGTCTATTATTTTATTCACCCAGTCAAAAAAATCTATAAGATTTGTTTGACATGATCTCCCTGAAGTAAACCCATGTTGTTTTTCATCTTGCAATCCATGGGATTTTAGATGTTCCACAATCCTATCCTTTAATAGGGTTTCCATTAATTTCCCCACTATTGATGTCAGACTCACTGGTCTATAGTTGCTCGATTCCTCCCTACTACCTTTCTTGTGAATGGGCACGACATTTGCCAATTTCCAATCTTCCGGGACGACTCCTGTTACTAATGATTGGTTAAATAAATCTGTTAGCGGTTTTGCCAGCTCACCACTAAGCTCTTTTAATAATTTTGGGTGTATCTCATCAGGCCCCTGTGACTTATTTGTCTTCACCTTAGACAGCAAACTTAGAACATCTTCCTCTGTAAAGATACATGCATCAAACGATTTATTAGTCATTCTTTCTAGTGGAGGTCCTTCTCCTTTTTCTTTTGTAAAAACTGAACAGAAGTATTCATTAAGGCAGTCGGCTAGCCCTTTATTCTCTTCTACATACCTTCCGTCCTTTGTTTTTAATTTAGTTATTCCTTGTTTTAATTTCCTTTTTTCATTTATATATCTGAAGAATGTCTTATCCCCTTTTTTCATAGACTGAGCTAGTTTTTCTTCTGCCTGCGCTTTAGAAGTTCTTATAACTTGCTTGGCCTCTCTCTGCCTAATCTTGTAGATTTCCTTATCTTCATTGCTCTGGGTTTTTTTATAATTACAAAATGCTAGCTTTTTATTTTTAATGATTTGGGCCACTTCTGCTGAGTACCACAGTGGTCTCCTCCTTTTTTTGCTTTTACTTTATATAGAAAGTATATTATAAGTATATCGCACCCCTCTGTGTATCACACCTATCGATAGCACACCTATACCAGTCCTTAGAAGGACTTTTGTGGCCCTATTAGCCAGCGTTTGGTGTCCCTAACAGTCTGTCCCTGCTCCACACAGCAACCTCTCTCTACACTGGCAAAACACTGAATGTAAAATGGCCGCCAGATCAGGTTTATTTATAAGGTAGGGGGTGTGTCCATGTGCTGAAACGTCTCCATTGGCTGTCCTGTACCACCTGATGGATGTGTCATGGGTCAAAGTTCTTCACAATGTAAAAGAATATGGCGGGCGCGAATATCGCCATATGTTCACATGTACGGCGAATCACGAACGAGCAAATTTCGCCGCAAAACTAACTGCAAGGCCACCTCTAATGCCCACATTGTCCCCCCAGTAATATGCCCACATTGTGCCCCCAGTAACATGCCCACATTGTGCCCCCCAGTAATATGCCCAGCTGTGCCCCCCAGTAATATGCCCACATTGAGCCCCTCAGAAAAAAAAAACAACAACAACATACTTACCTTCTTCCTAGCAGCAGCAGGACATCGGCTGCTCTAGTCTGTGCGGGAGGCGGAGCCGAGGCTGACTGCCACCCGGCCCTGCCCCCCGCACAGACCAGAGGAGTGGAGAGCCGGCAGGGGGGAAGGATGATGAAGCAGGGAGCTGATGCCGGCGACGGCTCTCTGCTTTATTATGGCAACTGTCTGTGCTTCCTATGGATGCAGGGACAGCTGCCAGAAAGTGAGATATACCTCCCCCGTATCGGGACAGCCACTGTAATCCGGGACTGTCCCGCTGGGTCCCGAACGGTTGAGAGGTATGGTGTACGCCCAGGCGAGGCCCAGGCCATAACAGGTGTCTGTCATCCAGTACGGTCCGGGCCTCATTCTCCAGGGATGCAGAAACATTCCTACTGGACTGAGTAGAAGAGCCCACAGGCCGAGGATCATCCTCCGACCTGTCCTCATTACCTCACTGCATGGCACCTGCTGGGAAGAGCAGGATGTGCTTCGATCACTGGGAGAACAGGGCTAGGTGAGTTTTACAGATTTTTTTAGTTATTTACACCACTGGGGGCCTTCACTTATGTTGCAGGGAGCACAACTTTGAGGATGGAGTAAGGGGGCACTGAAAAGGCATAACTACTGAGCGGGCGGGGGGCGTAGGCAAGTGTGGGCGGTCTTGATTAGCCATGGGAGGAGGGTTATGGGGAAGTTGCTTGCGGGGTAGGGGACATTTTTGCTTTGGAGCCCGACCTTTTCTAGTTACGCCCCTCATAGAGGAACTGATTCATGTGCAGAAGGATGTGGGCCGGGATCTCTGAGTGGGATTATACTCATTCTGTCAGGACACCGAGATCTAGTGTCTAGGGCCTAAGGGGCATAACTACTGTGCTGGGCATTAAGTGGGTATAAGTAGTGTGTGGGAGCACTTACGAGGCATAACTACTATGTGGGGGCACTAACAAGTCATAACTACTGTGCGGGGGGCACTAACAAGACATAACTACTGTGCGGGGGCACTAACAAGACATAACTACTGTGCGGGGGCACTAACAAGACATAACTACTGTGCGGGGGGAACTAACAAGACATAACTACTGTGTGGGGGCATTAACAGGGCATAACTACTGTATGAGGGCACTACAGGGGCATTCTACTGTGTTGTTGAGTGGCCTGGTCATAGTGTTTCCTCACATGCAAACAGACATTTTAGCTGCAGCCCTCTGTCAAAATTGCAAAAAAAAACTAAAATGATAAGTAAAACAGTAAAATCCAGGCCCTGTTACAGAGAAGCAGGCACCACCCTCCCGGATTCCTGCACCTGCATTCCTGGTGAGTGAGTGCTTCCTGTATTAAGACGACACATAATAGCCTGGAGGCTGTAAGATGGTGGAGCATGCTTCTGCTGGAATTCGGGGTTATCATCATTTCCTCCATTGTTCCTGCAGTTTTATGCTGTTGGACTACGACAGCTCGCCCCAGGTTGTGAGCATTAGGCAAGCAAGATGCTGTTCATATTCTTATTGCACCTGTGATGGAGGCTCTCTGGAAATAGCTGTGATTCGCTATGTGCCCAAGTTGGATGGTGATGGGGCAGTGCAAGCAAAGGTACAATGGATGGTAATGATACGGTCCTGCCTATCATATGGCTTCATGGCTGAGCAGCCCGACAGGAACCCTCGTCAATACGCAGTATATGTAAGCATACCTTCCAACTTTTGGAAATGACAAGAAGGGATAACAGCAGCGGTTATGCACGCTGCAGCAAATTTTATAATACTAAGCCATGCGTCTGACTCTGCCTAATGCATATCTTTACACACCTGATCCCTTTAGTGCCCCCTCACAGAAGTTATGCCCAGATTGCGCCCACTCACAGGAGTAATGACCACATTGTGCCCTCCTTTAAGTAGTTTTGCCCACATTGTGCAACCTTTTATTAGGGCCACCTCTGATAATAATAAAAATCATTAAATAGTCACTTATCTGTTCCCCCAGTGATCAGATCACATCCTGAGTGCAGGTACGGTGTGCAGTGAGCCAGACCGACAGGGGAATTATATGTGAGGTCACGGTGTGAGCAGTAGGTGGGCCGAGGGTAATACAGTTCTGGTTACTCACGGTTATGTCATCCCTGGGCGGCTCGCACAAGTGATGAGGAGAACGGCACAGGAATTCTCTGGGGCACACACCGGTGTAAGGGACACAGGCCAGATGGTGGTTCGAGGTGCCCTTGATGGTCTGTATTAATGTGCCTATGGCAAGGTCCCTTGTAGTCGTGACGCCAGTACCTTTTATGGTGGTACAACCATTTACTGTAGTGTTAACTGAGGAATTGGAGACTGAGACAGGGATGGTGCAATCCAGCTTATAACTTTTACTGAACGTTGCTCCTGGTAACGGTTACATCCAAGTATTGAACAGTCTCTAGTACATTCAGATATGAAAACAGTCTTTAGTGCATCCAGATATGAAATACAGTCTTTAGTGCATCCAGATATGAAATACAGTCTCTCATGCAAACGGGGGTAGGATATTGTAAGTCCTCAGGCAAAACAGGCTCTTTGTCTTTTATATATATATGAAAGCTACTGCTTCAGACTATGCTTATAAAAGTCTTAGGCTGGTATTAACTCTCGCCTTATTCTAACCTGTATTGAAGGTGGTTTTCAGAATCCTTGAACCTCTGTTTCCAGTGCTTTTCTGACAGTTGGCCTAACTGTCCTCACGGTTTAAACTGGAGGTGTGGATGCCGGAAGCTGTGTCCTACACCTAATTGCAAAGGTGCCTGGGAAGCCCTTAAGTATGGCCGTTTGTAATCCTTTGACTTGAATAAAATATACTAATCCCCTTGAATACTTGCTGTTTGTAGCTTATCACTGGTCACCCCGGTCGAGCGAGCTGTAGAGGTAGATTTCTCACCTCTGGGCGGAATCTTGTAGGCTTTAACCCTGGACTGTGGAGCCAACAGGGAGAGAGCAGAGAGGCAGGAGGCCTCCCTCCAGCAGGCAGCTACATCATGGCTGCTCACTGACTAAACTAGTCCAGACTGGCCTAACTGGGCCTGAGCTAAGCTATACAGGGAGTGCAGAATTTTTAGGCAAAGGAGTATTTTGACCACATCATCCTCTTTATGCATGTTGTCTTACTCCAAGCTGTATAGGCTCGAAAGCCTACTACCAATTAAGCATATTAGGTGATGTGCATCTCTGTAATGAGAAGGGGTGTGGTCTAATGACATCAACACCCTATATTAGGTGTGCATAATTATTAGGCAACTTCCTTTCCTTTGGCAAAATGGGTCAAAAGAAGGACTTGACAGGCTCAGAAAAGTCAAAAATAGTGAGATATCTTGCAGAGGGATGCAGCACTCTTAAAATTGCAAAGCTTCTGAAGCGTGATCATCGAACAATCAAGCGTTTCATTCAAAATAGTCAACAGGGTCGCAAGAAGCGTGTGGAAAAACCAAGGCGCAAAATAACTGCCCATGAACTGAGAAAAGTCAAGCGTGCAGCTGCCAAGATGCCACTTGCCACCAGTTTGGCCATATTTCAGAGCTGCAACATCACTGGAGTGCCCAAAAGCACAAGGTGTGCAATACTCAGAGACATGGCCAAGGTAAGAAAGGCTGAAAGACGACCACCACTGAACAAGACACACAAGCTGAAACGTCAAGACTGGGCCAAGAAATATCTCAAGACTGATTTTTCTAAGGTTTTATGGACTGATGAAATGAGAGTGAGTCTTGATGGGCCAGATGGATGGGCCCGTGGCTGGATTGGTAAAGGGCAGAGAGCTCCAGTCCGACTCAGACGCCAGCAAGGTGGAGGTGGAGTACTGGTTTGGGCTGGTATCATCAAAGATGAGCTTGTGGGGCCTTTTCGGGTTGAGGATGGAGTCAAGCTCAACTCCCAGTCCTACTGCCAGTTTCTGGAAGACACCTTCTTCAAGCAGTGGTACAGGAAGAAGTCTGCATCCTTCAAGAAAAACATGATTTTCATGCAGGACAATGCTCCATCACACGCGTCCAAGTACTCCACAGCGTGGCTGGCAAGAAAGGGTATAAAAGAAGAAAATCTAATGACATGGCCTCCTTGTTCACCTGATCTGAACCCCTTTGAGAACCTGTGGTCCATCATCAAATGTGAGATTTACAAGGAGGGAAAACAGTACACCTCTCTGAACAATGTCTGGGAGGCTGTGGTTGCTGCTGCACGCAATGTTGATGGTGAACAGATCAAAACACTGACAGAATCCATGGATGGCAGGCTTTTGAGTGTCCTTGCAAAGAAATTTGGCTATATTGGTCACTGATTTGTTTTTGTTTTGTTTTTGAATGTCAGAAATGTATATTTGTGAATGTTTAGATGTTATATTGGTTTCACTGGTAAAAATAAATAATTGAAATGGGTATATATTTGTTTTTTGTTAAGTTGCCTAATAATTATGCACAGTAATAGTCACCTGCACACACAGATTTCCCCCTAAAATAGCTAAAACTAAAAACAAACTAAAAACTACTTCCAAAAATATTCAGCTTTGATATTAATGAGTTTTTTGGGTTCATTGAGAACATGGTTGTTGTTCAATAATAAAATTAATCCTCAAAAATACAACTTGTCTAATAATTCTGCACTCCCTGTATATACACTGTTACACTGCCCTATCTTGTGGAGAAACTAGTGTACTGCACCCTAACTAGGCCTGTGTAAAGGATCTTACACATAGAATCATATAGTGACATGGGAGAATATGACATGAGATGAAGTACAGCATACAGGCATAATATATGACAGTAAAACACAATTAAACTAGTTTGCAGTGCCCACGATCACGTAGTGGGACACTGCATACCCTCTTGTATAACATGTGTCGCCCCTGACACATCCAGGACAGGAATCTGGTCACCTGCAAGACACCAAAACATACGCCATATACAATCACCTCCAAAAAGAGCAAATTTAAATGTGGACTTTGCAATGTACCATAAAGACATTGTAGGCAAATGCGTCACATATAATATATATACACTGGTCTGGGTAAATAATGGGCGTTGACAATTTTCGGTGCTTGACGGGGAAACATGGGCGACGATCATAAGTAAGGGCAAAAATGTCCATGGCAAGTAATAAAGAGTCCCAATAAGTATTGGCATATATCAAAGTGCAAATATAATATATTTTAGCATATAAAACTTTTAAGAGATAAGTCAGTGCAATGATCACAGAAAATGTCCTTCTGGGCATATGGCTTAAAACATTATAAAACAAGTCCATAGCAAAATCCCAAATTAACCTGAAAAATGAGTTAAAGGGAAAACATGTGCAAAAACAGGCACAAATGCGATAAAGAAAATATTGTCCGACAGGGAATCCTGAAAAAGGCACAATGCGGGCATTGGTATCCAGAGTGACTTAAGGAACTGCCACTGGGCCGTGGGGAACTGGCAGCAGCTCACATTGTTGCAACAAAGGAACGCCTCTACGGGAACAGTTATTAAGATACACAGGTGCAGGTGTTGGCCTAGCAGGCCCACTAACAAGTAGGTGTCCATTCCACCCTGGTCATCATGGATGGTGAATCCAGGCTCTGCTTTTAACTGAGGCCAGTAGTTTGGGTCATATATGGGATTAACCCACACAACTGTACTTGCAGGTAAATAAACTGGAAAGGGACCCACCCATTGTGCTGGCTCTACAGGTTTTGGTGCAGATATTTTATGTGCACGGACCCGGCAGGCGGCATATGAAAGACCCTTCACAGATGCAGCAATCTTGGGAACAGCGATGGTAGATACTGGAACCATGAGAGTAGTAGTAGTAGGCTCTGATGCAGCAGAGTTAGTGGATAGGTCTGTGTCTTTTTCTGTTGCGGCTCATTGGTTGAGTCTGGGTCACAGCTGTTGAAGGGTTAAATAGAATAAGCTATATAATCTGTATGAATGACAGGGTGTTGGGTGACATCATACTAGAGGGTGAATGTATTTACATTAGCCTTATTTCCATATAAGGAATTGTTTCTATTCAGCACAATTGTATATGTGAACCACATCTGTTTCCTGTATGGATGTATGTATAAAGAAGCTGTATTCTCAAGATAAAATCAGAGCTGTTTCTAGGACCATACTGTGTGTGTGTCATTGACAGCTCTCCAGGCGCCTGTCATTGGGGATGAAGGCGGAATCAGGGTGCATACTGAAGAAGAACCCCTTCAGCTGGGGGCTCGTCCGGGATAGAACACACAGGAATTTGGTAAGTACGGAAACTCCCTGCCTTTAGGACTGGGAAGATTCCGGTGCTTTCCGAAAACTCTCTGTGGTTTCTATCTTGAATCCACTTCAGACACACTGAAAGGAACAGTATCTATCTTTAGGCAAGATAGACTTTAAATAGACTACTGGCCAAGTCTAAAAGATAAATTCTTTAGGGAAGGATTTAAAAGAGCAATTCTTTTGGGAAGAATTCAAATATTGTCTGCACCCTGGTTTCTCTTGTCAGCCAATTTCTATTGCTTCTTATCTGTCGCTTTCTTATGCTTTCTGTTATGTTATGATGTTATGAAGCATTAAGTAATTTTATTTTATGCTGAAGGTAAGCAGCAAATGATACTGTGAAAACTGTACTAACTTTATTGTGTGTGTCCTGGAGAACAGTAAGACGCCCCACCACTCTGGCGAGGGGAAACCCGCTAACCCAGAAACTGATGAATGCAAGTGATGGTTTTAAGGGATAATACTAACAGACAGTTGAGAAGGAAGTTGAGCATAGACATAAGTCCTCTCTACCCAGTTGACAGGAATTGTCGGAGCCTTTACGGTTCAGTACAGCCAGTCCTAGGGAGAGTTCTGCTCTGCCTCCGTCTCAATTAAGTTATAAGAAATGGGTGCTAAGCAAGGAAAGGTCTCTCCACCCCCTCCGTATGTAGGAGAAACATGTAAGGATTATGTAGCCCAGGTCTGTGGGACTGATTATTATTTAGTTACTCCCTGGGTGGATAATATGGCAGGATGGACAGAGGGGATGAAGAGTATAAATTCGTTCCCTCGGGAAGGGGGTAACGACACCTTCTATATGGACATGGTAAAAAGGTTATGTTTGGGTGACACTGAAGCTTACCCATATTATGGTCCAGACCCCCAGTGGGACATGCAGTATATGGAGCGGAAAATTGGCTTACTTATGCACCATATTGGTATGACAGACCAAATAAAAAGGTTAAGAAACAGAAGGCAGAGAACCAGGAGGCATATAAAAAGAAACATGAGTTAGAAAAAGAATTGACAAGGGGTTCGCTTCAGAAGCCCCCTCCTCCCTATTTATGAAATATCTCACAGATATAACCATCCGTTTCAAAAGGTGACTTAGATTTACTGGCTGGATATACTGCTACCAACATCCAACCACCTACAGCTCCCCAGCTCCCACAGCCACCTCCGCAGTTTCCCCAACCTATGCCTGATCAGAGTGGTCAGGATCCAGCGGCTGGTGCTGTTGGTGATGGAGATGTCATACCTCCCATGTGCCTTAGATCACAAAAGTATTTTCCCAAACCTGAACATATACCTCATCCTGATGAGGACAGTAACCTTGAGGAACAGTTCCCTTTTATGACTGTAGGGGACACCTTGTTAAAGAAACCTATTGAAGTAGATGATATTCATAAGATTGTTAAACACTGCCCTAAACCCTCTTAATCTTCATCTGGGACATTTCATTATTTGAAGAGAGTTTGTAAAGGGAGATGTCTGACTCAGGAGGATATGCGCCTAATAATAGATGGGATAGTTGGACACAATTCCCCCTGGGATTGGAGTAAGGTCCCCTCTATAAGCACTGTAGAGCCCCCGAATACGCCGGCTGGAAATTATAAATTAAATACTGAGGCAGGCATAGACACCATGTGGGAAGAAATTAAGTGTGAAATGGAGAGCTGTTTTCAGACTAGGTCCTCATTGCCGACTGCTGTAGCCTGTAAACAAAAATCAGGAGAGTCTGTTATAGACTTTAGGAAGAGGTTTAATGAAGTTTGGACTCTGGAGGCAGGAATGAGTATTCAGGATAATATGCATTCTATGCTCATTCAGACTTTCCTTATCAATCTACAGCCACATCTCCAGGTTACTGTTAAACAAATGATCTCCGAATGGCCTAGTCTTAATAAAGATCAATTCCAAAATAAGTTAATGGAGAAAGATGCGGCGGGTTGTTTTGAAATGGTAAGACCTAAAGAGGCCCATTACCAAACTCAGGATAGCAATTGTCCCTCGAATCAGCCCAATAGGGGAAGTGGCAGAAGAAGGGGTAGAGGGCCATGCTCTGGGAGAGGGGAGAATAATAGAAATCGTCCTGCAGGTTGCTTTATTTGTGGTAAGACTGACCACTGGATCAGT
Organism: Bufo bufo; assembly: GCF_905171765.1. Taxonomy (NCBI): domain Eukaryota; kingdom Metazoa; phylum Chordata; class Amphibia; order Anura; family Bufonidae; genus Bufo; species Bufo bufo. The sequence goes on from NC_053395.1 coordinate 7,561,138, forward strand.
CGATGCCCTTACCCACTCAGGCAACATGCCCTAAATGATACCCAAGCTCAAGGCACCCAACCATATCCACAAGCTCAGATCCGAGATCTTCCCCCCCCCCCCCCTTCCCCAGCCCCAGAATAATACCCCTCGTTTTCCCGTAGCCTGGGGGCAGCAGACATCTCAATGAGGATGCCCGGGGGACAGTATCCCAGCATTCACTCTCATCACAAACCACTATAAGGAATCACCACAGATTGTGTTAACCATAGAGGGACGTCCTCTCCCTTTTCTTGTGGATTCTGGTGCTACTAGTAGTACTACTATATGTGAGGATTATTATAGTGGTCCAAGAGAGAATGCTGAGCCCTCTGTGGGAATTAATGGGATACTGACCAGATCTTATAAAACTCCTCCCCTCTCGATCCAACTTCCATACAAGCACCAGTCAATGTTCACACACAGTTTTAGGATCATTCCAAATTGTCCTGTGAATTTATTAGGGAGAGATTTGTTTGTTCTGTTAAGGTTGCAGTTGGGGATTAGCAAGACGGGACACCTACATGTCACATTCTCAGTTATGCCCATTCATGTACCAAAGGGTAATTGATTTTTATATTTGGAATGCCAACCTCAGGATCCGCTACTTGATCCGGTTCCTCCTGAGGTTTGGGCAAATACTGACCAAGATGTTGGCCTTATCTCTTGTACACCATATAAGGCAATGCTTAAGCCCGGCGCTGCACCTGTTTATAATAAACAATACCCCCTTTCCCCAGAAAAAAAAAAGGGGATTGAGTCTATGTTGACGGAATTCCTAGAGGCAGGGGTTATTGAGGAACTTATTTCCCCCTATAATACACCTATCAACCTAGTGAGAAAGGCTGATAATACCTTTAGGTTTGTCCAGGATCTTAGAGCGGTAAATGCACAGATCATACCCATAGCCCCTGTGGTTCCAGACGTACCATCTCTGCTATCAGCTATTTCTGCCCATGCAGAGTTTTTCTCTGTTATTGATTTAAAGAATGCATTTTTTTCTGTCTCAGTGGACAAAGAGACACGGCCACTCTTTGCCTTCACATTTAAATTCCTCCAGTATACTTGGTGTAGAATGCGTCAGGGTTATGTAGACTCCCCAGTAGTCTACTCCATTGTCCTCCAAGCTACACTGCACCCTTGGACTGCCCCTCATGGTTCTGTCCTTCTACAATATGTGGACGATCTCCTCATATGTAGTTCTACTCGGGAGGCCTGCCAGGCAGACTGTGTTAGATTATTACGGTGGCTATGTGAATGTGGTCACAAAGTTTCTAGGAAGAAATTACAATGGTGTATGGAAAGTGTTGAGTATTTGGGCTTTGTTCTCGGTAAAGGTGAGAGAAAAATCAGCCATGCCAGAATTACCGCCATACTGGGTCTGCCCCGCCCACAAACCAAGAAAGACATGTTAACCTTTCTTGGCATGATTGGTTACTGCCGCCAATGGATTGCTGATTGCTCCTACTATGATAATATTCTGAGACAAGCCACTAATACTGATATGCCTGACTTCATTAAACGGTCTGATGAAATGTTACAAGCTTTTAGTCATTTGAAATGTGCAATGGTTTCAAGTCCTGGTTTGGGCCTACCCGACTATGGCGTGATGTTTCACTTATTTGCCAGGGACAATTGTAAAACATGGCGGGAGTCCTGGTGCAAGATCATGGAGGCAAAATCTGCGCTGTTGCTTTTTTCTCAAAACTGGTTCCCGTATAGGTTCAGGGCATGCCTGCATGTCTCAGGAGTTTGGCAGCCTGTGATATGGTCGCTGAGATGGCCACGCCTATCACCCTAGGTCATCCCACCACTCTGCATACCTCACACAATGTTCAGGCCCTATTGAAGAACATACATACACAACATATGTCAGCACAAAGACTGAGTGGATATGAAGTTTTGTTGCTATCTAATCCTCAACTTCATATCAAATACTCAGCACCCACATTTGGTCCAATGGCTATACTGAATGCCCTACTTGGCTACAAGGGAGTGCAGGATGATTTGCCTCCTTCCCATGCATGTACTGAACTTATACATGAACATACCTCACCTAGGCCTGACTGGACTCACCCATTGAAGGAGCACCTGATATTTTTGTGGATGGATCCTGTTCCCGCCCTAATGACAACACTTATCATGCAGGATATGCTGTGGTTCAACTCCCTGATGTTATTCTAGAATCGAATCCTATACCTTTTCAGTCAGCCCAAGCGGCTGAACTGATTGCCCTCACTAGAGCTTGTTGTCTTTTTGAGGGGAGAGATGTAAATGTATACACCGATTCCAAGTATGCCTTTGGGGTTGTACATGATCATGGGGTAATCTGGCAGAAGAGAAGCTTCATAGCTGCTGATGGGAAGCAAATCTCACATTCCACCCTAGTACATGATCTCCTGGCCGCCATCCAATTACAAAGAAAAGTTGCTATTATCCATTGTAAGGCACATACTGGTCTCCAAACGCACATAGCTAAAGGGAATGCCCTAGCTGATCAGGCAGCAAAAGAGGCTGCTATTAGAACAGCAGCAACAGTTCAAATGCCCTCCCTAGTTCCAGACATTACCCTTACTGACAATCTATTGCTAAGCCTCCAGGATTTGGCTACCAGTAGTGACAAAATAGAATCGCAGTCGGTAGGTGCAGTACAAGACCCTGATACGGGTCTTATCTGCAAAGAGGGGAAACCATGTATTCCAGTTGCAAGCGCCCTGATTTTAATTGCACAGTATCATGGTCTTGGCCATAGGGGAGCACAGGCAACTACTGACCTCATTCAGATTTTTTTATACCAAGTCTTAGATCAAAGGTACAATCTTATGTTTCACGGTGTATTATATGTCTCAGAAACAACCCAAATAATTCAAAGAAGGCCCAACACCAGCATCTGAATTACCCGACTTCGCCATTCACTCACTTACAAATTGACTTCACCCATATCCCAAAGACAGGAAGAAAGCAGGAGTATGCAATTGTAATTGTGGATATGTTCTCTAGATGGCCGGAGGTTTTTCCTACTACCAATGAAACCACACAAATTGTGGTAAAAATTTTGTTACAAGAGATCATCCCCAGATGGGGGTATCCTGTTCAAATTAACTCAGATAATGGCCCAGCTTTTGCGTCCAGGGTATGTAAGGATTGACTGGAAGTTCCACCTCCCTTATCACCCACAGAGTTCCGGGGTAGTAGAAAGGATGAATAGAACAATTAAAGAAAAAATAAGGAAAATTACTTGAGTGCCGTTCACTAATTGGAAAAAGTTCTTACCTATAGCCCTAGCAGAAATTATGATGCAGCCTAATAAGAATACTGGTTACTCACCATTTGAGGTCCTAATGGGAAGACCCTTCCCCACCCCTTGGGGTCCAAAGGCCCCTGTGATAGAAAAAGGGGATCTAGAAGTAGTACAGGCAGAATATGTGAGGAAACTTGTAGAAACTTTAGATCAAATTGAACGAGATATTGCTCGTGCCTCTCCTTTCTCTCCACAGGAACCTACGCATCCTTTCCAACCAGGAGACGTGGTAATAGTCCAGCGCCTGGCAAAAGGACGGAAACAGACTGAGTTCCCGTTTGGACCACCCACCCGAGTGGCAGCAGTCAACAGAACAACGATTCTCACAGAAGAGGCTCCAATCTGGATTCACGCTAGCAGAGTGAAAAGGGTCCCTGAGGTTTCTTCTCCGGTGACAGACAAAGACAAAGAGGGTGAAGCAGGTGTGAAATCCCTGAACAAAGAGGGGAGCTCAGAAGAAGTTTCCCTGAAAAGTGCCTTGCCACAGGCTGAAGATGATGACCCCACAATATTCTGGGAGATTTGTTTGTCTGCTGATAATGATTAATCTTTGTGTGATCTTACCAGTCTGGCTTATTACTACATGTATTTATCACCCAGAGGAGATGAGTTTCTTCTGCGGTGCACCAAATAATCAGTCAGTATATAAAAGAGCTCAGGAGCAAGATCCCTTGGCTCCCGTCCCCTTTTATTCTGAACAGAATAGTATAGTCAGGATGGCAAATGCCCTAAATGTTAGTTCATTGTGCCTTAAAGACTTACAGAGCCCACGGGATCTTATACAAACATGTGTTATTGCTGAGCCTACACCCGATGAATCCCTCCTTGAAGTCTGGTCGATGGCTAACAATACACAATCTTTTATTCCCTTGTATGACTTTTGTGGGGGTGTCAGAAATTAGGAAATAGCAGGGATAATATTAGAATAATTACTATTAATGTGACTGCAGCAGAGACTTGTTTTACCTTTTCCCAGGATATGACTTTATATTGTGATAGTAGAGACATAAAAAGTGGATTACCTAAGAATAGTGTATATGATTATATTGATGACACCTGTAAAAAGAATAGTAGGCTGGTTAGCTCCCTGAATAATTCCATGAGTTGTAATAAGACCATTGTGACTCCCAGTTTTATCTATAATATAATTCTCCCTAAGGGATGGTTTTTGTCTTGTGGTAACAGCACTTACAATTACATTCCTGCTAATGTTATTGGAGGTCCCTGTGCTTTATCCAGGCTGACTTTGGCCCTTCCCAGTCAACCCCCTATCAGGAGAGCTTACAGATCTGTTACCAAGACTTTATCAGAAAACTGTGACTACTTTACCCCTTCTCAGCCGTGCAGAATATACAACTTTGGGTGCCTCTATATTTGGAGTGCATGGACTGGCTATATATAATACTCGTACTATAAATTCTATTGCATGTGACTTGGCTAAGTCTCTGAATCACACCTCTATCGCCTTATCAGACGTGCTTCTAGATCTACAAGGCGTAAGAGGAGCAGTGCTAGTAACTAGATTTGCTGTGGATTAGCTGTTACTTAAACATAATATAGGATGTCAAGCTCTGGCGATGGATACAGGCTGGCTGGCTTCTCCAATACTGTGGGTTGCTAGAAGATGTTAAGCTTGATGAATGCAGCTCTCTCATGGTAAGTGGTCCGGGTAGGCTCAAGTTGGACCTCTGGCTCAGTTTCTGGGAGAGAAATATCATCTGAGTCCTCACAATTTTCTGGCTTAGTGTAGTGTACGGGGACGGTAATGCCCGCCACTACAAAAGGGTCACTTTGTGTGCTGTCGTGTCCCCTTATTTATGGGGAGGTTGGTTATAACTTGTAATTGAATGTGATGCTATGTATTTCCCTGTTACTGTGAAACTTGCATGTACAGGCCTGCTAGGGGTGTCATTCCAGCTCTTAGTCATTAGAGGGAGCTAGGGAGCCCTAGTTTATATAAGGCCCAGTCAGGGTAAGGAAGGAAGTCTAGTCTAAAGTCAGTCTACAGCAGTTGGAGTTTAGACTATGTCAGAGACAAGTCCAGGCCTGAAGCCTGCGGACCAGGATAGGGTATTGCGGTCCCTGTAACCGGGTTCCAAATCCAAGGAGAAGGTTCCCCTCCTGAATTTATATATGCAGAAGCAGGAAGACCACTGTTAAACAGCCTGGGAGTTCAGAAGTTTCTAGAGCCTGAGGAAGCTGAGAGAGACAGAGGCAAGCCAAGAAAAGCAAGAGGTACTCAAGACAACAGAGAAGGTACTTTATAAAGATAAAACCAAGGATATACGCCAGAGCTAGGGCATTGGGCCTTGGAGAAGATTTTCTATGTTCCAGGATCAGACAGGAATAGAGTGCAAGCCGCCTGTACTGCAAGTCCTGTGTTTAACACTCTGAAGTCACCTTGCTATTTACATATACATTGCCTGCATCAACTGTATTGAAAAATCGACTGTATGCAAAGGAACTGCGCTTCCGTTAATGTCCCTATATGATACCTACTAAAGTTTAAGTTCTGCTTTAACATCACGTGGTCCCTCAGTTATCCCTGCTATCAGCAACGGCGTGCCACCGTTTAATTGGCACTGGCGTCACGAACATTTCTCATCATCATCTGCCCTTGCAGAGAGTCAGCCGTACCAGGTTAGTGACTATTGCACTACAACACCCAGGAACATTTCTAAACATAACTTGAGTACGCTGCATTAGGCCACGGGCGAGTCATCCCTGTGGCATACTGACCCCTCAGGCCCTCAGCAAGGGTGAATTCCACTTGTTCCCCCTCCCGGAGGTTATGCATGTACCCGGGTAAGTAACTCCGCTTGACGGACCTTCTGTTCACATATAGGTCCCGGCCAGTAGTGAGGTCTTTTATGAATCCAAAACCCCGGTCCTTGTCAAAAGTAATGACAGTGCCCGACCTCCGTTCCAGGCGGGGCTGACAGTCTCTAGGGTTTTCATGGATGGCTTTTGCAACTTCTTCAAAGTAAATTTTAGTTTGAGTCATTTTGCGCACCTCAGTGGTGCGTATCTCTTCCATCAGAGCAGGCCACAAAGGACTCGGCCTGGGAAAGATGTCACATGGCTGCCGGCAGGGGTAGGGCGGCATCCTCGATCCCGGAAAGTATGCAGGTGGCTCACCCATTTCTTGTCCTGTCCCGGACTTTGGCTCTCTGGATGCTGGAGTCTCTCTGGTTGCTCCGCTCTCTGTCATCTTTGGTTACGCAGTTTCCTTCAACTTGTCATCTCTTGCACGCCCCCTAGGTACTCCAGTATAGGGGATGCAGCACATATATTGTCCATGCAAATGAGGTTTATGGCGTGGCAGAAATACGATTCCCGCTTCTCAACACAGTGGCGCCAATATTTTCCCACTTTGAGAGGGGGTGTAACTTAGTTTTTCCCGCCTGGCTGCTCTGTGATGGCGCAGCAAACAATTACAAGTCCTTTAGGTGGCCATTTTAAGTGCAAAGCAGGCCATTCAAATAAAGCAAGCAGCGCTATTAACTTTTGAAAAATCCACAATTTTGCAGTTTTAAAAATGTGGTTTTGTAGTAGAAGTGTAGCGCAATACATGCAGACAGTCTCTAATCAGCCCAAACAATCCTTTGGACCAATAAAAGCTATCAAACAGTTGGGGCTCATTCACAATAGGCAGGCTATATGGGCGCAGGGGTTGCAGATCCTGTTCACACAGTTCATTAAAGGCACAAAGGAAATTAATCCTGTTCGTGACGCCAAGATTTATTTGATGCAGTGAGCCAGACCGACAGGGGAATTATATGTGAGGTCACGGTGTGAGCAATAGGTGGGCCGGTTATGTCGTCCCTGGGCAGGCTTGCATAAGTGATGAGGAGAACGGCACAAGGATTCTCTGGGGCACACTCTGGTGTTAGGGACACAGGCCAGATGGTGGTTCGAGGTGCCCTTGATGGTCTGTATTAATGTGCCGATGGCAAGGTCCCTTATAGTCATGATGCCAGTACCTTTTATGGTGGTACAACCATTTACTGTAGTGTTAACTGAGGAATTGGAGACTGAGACAAGGATGGTGCAATCCAACTTATAACTTTTACTAAATGTTGCTCCTGGTAACAGTAACATCCAAGTATAGTACAGTCTCTAGTACATCCAGATATGAAATACAGTCTCTCATGCATACGGGGGTAGGATATTGTAAGTCCTCAGATAAAACAGGCTCTTTGTCTTTTATATATATGAAAGCTACTGCTTCAGACTAGGCTTTTGAAGTATAAAAGTCTTAGGCTGGTATTAACTCTCGCCTTACTCTAACCTGTATTGAAGGTGGTTTTCAGAATCCTTGAACCTCTGTTTCCAGTGGTTTTCTGACAGTTGGCCTAACTGTCCTCAGGGTTTAAACTGGAGGTGTGGATGCCGTAACTGTGTCCTACACCTAATTGCAAAGGTGCCTGGGAAGCCTTTAAGTATGGCCGTGTGCTTTCCTTTGACTTGAATAAAATATACTAATCCCCTTGAATACTTGCTGTTTGTAGCTTATCACTGGTCACCCTGGAGGAGCAAGCTGTAGAGGTAGATTTCTCACCTCTAGGCTGAATCTTGTAGGCTTTAACCCTGGACTGTGGAGCCAACAGGGAGAGTGCAGAGAGGCAGGAGGCCTCTCTCCAGCAAGCAGCTACATCATGGCTGCTCTCTGACTAAACGTCAGGGAAAGACTGCCCTAACTAGGCCTGAGCTAAGCTATATATACACTGTAACACTGCACCATCTTGTGGAGAAACTGGTGTAGTGCACCCTGACTAGGCCTGTGTAAAGGATCTTACACATAGAATCACATAGTGACATGGGAGAATATGACATGAGATGAAGTACAGCATACAGGCATAAGATATGACAATAAAACACAATCAAACTAGTTTTAGGTGCCCACGATCACGTAGTGGAATGCTGCACGGTGCGGTCACACATCTGCTGGTCTGTGTAGGAGACTCACGCGCTAATTCATGGGCCGGCACACTCTGCTATCGTGATGTGTGATTGTGCCTACTGGGGTGCGTCACAAAGAAAAAAAACACAATGCAGCAGCACTCTGCAAACACACAACGTACAATAATGCCACAGTCATAGAAAATATTCTGGTGCTAATGCTGCGCTTATTTTGTAAATTTGAGATTCTTGGCAAATACATTTTGTCCAAAAATCTTTGTGCCCGACTGCCGGCGTCAAGGTGATCTCTATAAAACTGGAGTGAGCCACACCTCCTGGAGTCAGCGCACCTCCATGAGTCAGCCACACCTCCTGGAGTCAGCCGCACCTCCATGAGTCAGCCACACCTCCTGGAGTCAGCCACACCTCCAGGAGTCAGCCACACCTCCTAGAGTCAGCCACACCTCCTAGAGTCAGCCACACCTCCTGGAGTCAGCCACGTCTCCAGTAGTCAGCCACACCTCCTGGAGTCAGCCACACCTCCAGGGTTCAGCCGCACCTCCAGCGCAGTACAACTGCAAGAAAAAGGGGGTCAGTCAGCACATCCCAATGCGCAGGTGCACGCCACCATGGCTAGAAACACGAAGAAAAAAACACAATGCAGCAGCACTCTGCAAACACACAAAGTACAATAATGCCATAGTTATATAACTCATTGGAAGCTGTCTGGCACCAGGAGAGGTATAGAGTGGGCTCAGCATACATGTTGGTACCTGCGTTCCCTGTATTCAATGGAGTCTATTATGGCACATAACAGGTATTGATTAGTGTCAGGTTCATGTCCTATAGAGATCACCTTGACGCTGGCAGTTGGGCACAAAGATTTTTGGACAAAATGTATTTGCCGAGAATCAGAAATTTATAAAATAAGCGCAGCATTAGCACCAAAATATCTTCTATAACTATGGCCGTATTATTGTACTTTATGTGTTTGCAGAGTGCTGCTGCATTGTGTTGTTTTTCTTCGTGTTTTTAGCCATTGCGGCGTGCACCTGCGCATTGGGATGTGCTGACTGACCCCCTTTTTCTTGCAGTTATACTGGGGTGCGTCGGCAGCTGAGTTAAATGTGGGGAGCGGACGGCTGTGTCTGCGACCTATGAAACATACCGCAGCTATCCCAGGACCATGGGACAGCCAACAAAAACCAGTACTGTCCCACTGGATCTGGGACGGTTGGGAGGTATGTGCAAGAGCGTAGTGTGTAGGGAGCAGTGATGGCCAGTTTGCATTGCTCGCCCGCGAACATATGAAGGCTGCCATCTTTTTTCACAAGTCCGGCGAGGCACAGGTAAGTCCTTACCTTTGCCTGTGCGCGAGCCGGTCTGAAAACAAGTGCGATCAGCGGGAGAAGGCAGTTCCGAAAACAGCCACCGGGGGCCTTCATCGGGCTGTTCTCGGAACTGCCTGCTCCCGGTGATCGCACTTGTTTTCAGACCGGCTCGCGCACAGGTACAGGTAAGGGCTTACCTGTGCCTCACCGGACTTGTGAAAAAAGATGGCAGCCCGCATATGTTCGCGGGCGAACAATGTGAACTGGCCATCACTGGTAGTGAGCTCTATAAGGTCTATGTGGAGGCAATCAGTCCTGCTCACATTCTATGACAGGTTGCTGGCGGCCACTTTAAACCATTCTCGGAGAACCCCTTTAAATGGGGCTACACGTCTAACCAACTGGAGCAGAGTATAGAAGGGAGCAAGTACTCTGTGTAAGGCTGGGGCCACCAGTGACTCGGGCCCCAGCATGTATTGTATGACCAAAGATCTCAGCATCGGGATGTGACTGCACACTGGAGCATAATGACAGCAGACAGGACTGCGGTGCTGAGACCCCTCAGTCTCAAGAAAATAAACCTTCACGATTTCTTACAACTGTCAGTTTGCACATGAAACAAATTGCGAGTCGCAAAGCGACCCTATTCACTTTTTAGTAGGTTGTGATGGACAGTCATGTCCCGATGCAGTGATCTTCAGCCGTGTGTCATTTGACCTGCATTGTGGTGCAGCGTGTGATCTGCAACATAAATCAATATATAGTGCTGTAGACTACTGAAAATTGTGCCCCCTGGTGCAGGAGGCTGAGAGCAGAGGAAAACCTGACCGTAGAGACTGTGTGTAGACCCAGGGCTAAGGGAGAAAATATGATCACATAATGAACCAAATCTGGAGGGAGAGTGACCATAGCCTCATCTACCACCCATCCGAGCCATGTGAAACTGCACCTGAATCTGCACTCAAGAAGAAGGGCGCCTTTCCTGGTGAAGACTGTGAAGCGGTTCTGCTGCATTGTGTGAAGACTTTGTTGTTGCAGTGACCTCTCATCACCATTCTTCCATGACCACCACCCCCCCTTCCTTCATTGTCATTTCTCTTCTTACATGACTTCCCTGAACACATAGAAACCTGCAATGTGGTCCAGATGAACCAGAAAAACCAGATGAGGTTCTTTACTCCTGAAATTAGCAAAAAATTGAACACAGCGGCTCTACCTCTCAACCGAATGAATCAGGGTGCACATCTCTCGGTCCACCCAAACCGTCTGGACAAAATAATTAAACAATGAAAAATGAGGGGCACTCCAATTTGGGAAAACAAAGCAGCAAGTACTCGTGCGTATGTCAATAATCACACATATTTAATATACAGAGCCAATACATAAAATAAAAACATCCATAGAATAAAACAATGTATACAATAAATAAGGACCTCAAATATCGCAGGGCAATCGCAAATGTTCATAAGATATATTTTCCAACAATCGCCAAAAGTGTCCGTTAGGCGACTCCACTTATAAATAGTCGCAGGAGATGTTTGCAATCCTAGAGCATAAGTTCTTGTCTCCAACCTAATGGAGGCTCCAACTGACTCGCATAGGGAGCGTTAAATATCAAGGCAGAAACAACCACGCACTGTCCAGATACTGTCCCGCTAGCTTAATCGGATCGTCAGATATAATAATCGTGAAGGATATCTCTTACCATATATCGTCAACAGCTCGATCTTTCACTCAAAGTTTTCTGCCGATCTTACCCTACGCGGCGTCCCACGTGGTATGGAGTCTTAAACGTGACGTCTCACGTGACTCCTCGGCTTGGCAGCTGTATAGTATCGGATACTCCTTACGATCCTGCCTCTTATTCGAGACAATATGAATAGTTCATATAAGAGAATCCTCGCGACTGTATCCTTCCTCAGATCCTAGTTTAACGGGGAACGGCTCACTGTCCCAACAGACCCAGACGCGTTTCAGGGTATACACCCCTTCCTCAGTGGTGGTGACAGTGAACACTTCACAACCTTTTATACCTCTCCAAAGGTAAACTTTGGGTGGGACTGGTCTAATTAGAACATTCGAAACGTCCGATCTGGAGTCCTATTCCCATTTTTAATTCCATGAGAGCCAGACTAATACCCCACATATTATTGATCCACCTCTAATACTTACATCAGATGGTCTTATAAAAAAGGGGTTCTATATCACTCCCTAACTAACCATCACAACAAATATACTACAGTATATAATATAAAAGACACTTTATAAAACCTCCATAAAATATATATAAAATATACATAAAATATACGGCTCTTACATAACAGGCGCATCACTCTAATATCAAAACATATAAGAACATATATAAATGCAAAAACGCACAAAAAATGCATATGCGGTTTGGTGCGTTTTCACCGCGTTTTCAATGCGTTTTTCACAGTAATACTGCAGACCACACCTGGGAGGTCTTGACATCAAATAGAGGGATTCTGCCCCATCATAATTCTACACAGGGCTTCATTGAGAGTGTGAAAGGGAGGAGAGCCGGACAGGGAGGAAGGAGCAGAGTGCTGATAAACAGCCAGACTCTGGACCTGCGTCACCACCCGGCTCACCCCCCATCCCTCAAAGAAATCCAAATAGTTCCCATTGAGGCCCCTAGGAATCAGGGACTCAAACTCGAAGATGCGACGGGACTCCTGTCTGGACATAGAGGCTATATGGTTCCCACCTCTCCAAGGTTTCTTCACCCTCTCTAATGCAATGAATGTCAGGGAGGAAGGATCACAGCTATGTACATCTTTAAAATGCCTAGAAAGAGAGTGTAGCACATAGCCCTTCCTGATATTACCCATGTGCTCTGCCACCCTCTTCTTTAGCGTCCTTTTTGTCCTCCCTATATATTGTTTTTGACATCCACATTGTAGTAGATAGATAACGTCAGTTGAATCACAGGTCAGACATTCATTAATGTCTAACCTGAACGCATTCTGAGTGGAGGTGACACTAGTTATTTTCCTTGCAAAGTTAGTAACTTTGCAGTTGCCACACCGTCCACATCTATGGAAACCTCCAGTCGCTAACCAATTTTGACCTTTGGATAAACTCTTCCTATCCACTTTCAAGGTGGGTGCTACTTTTGCCGCCAGATTCACTGCTCTTGTATAGGTAATCCTAGGGTCTTTAGTAAGGGAGGACCCTATAATCTTGTCATCAAGAAGGAGATACCAATATTTCCTGATGATTTTTTCTACCTGTCGATATTGTGAATGATAAGGTAAAATCATCCTTATCACCTCCTCCTGTGGGGGTTTACATTTCGGGGTAAAAAACTCCTCCCTATTCATATCCCTGACTTTTTCTAGGGCTTTCTCAACAGTCTGTACTGGATATTCTCTATCCACAAACTGTTGACTTAAAGACACAGCTTCTTCTTCTTAGAATTGTCGTTGGTCGGTACAATTACGTTTCAGTCGCCTAAATTGGCTGACCGGTATATTTAATAGCCATCTTGGCAAATGGCAACTTGAAAAACGTATAAAGCTATTCCTAGCTACCTCCTTGACAAAAGTGCTACACTTGATCATACATCCTTCTATCTCTATGTTGATCTCCAGAAATTCCACTTCCTTATCACTAATCTTCGGGGTAAATGTCAGGTTTCTCTAAATTGTTGTTAATTTCCGCCAGAAATTAATCTAGGGACTCCCTTGTACCCTTCCATATGAACAGGACATCGTCAATATATCTCCGCCATAGCACCAGATCCGCCCCCAACCTGCTTAACAAAAATATGATATTTTTATTTTTTCTGTATTATTTTTTTATTCTACAGAAAGGAGGGTGATTAAAAATTTTTATTTTTTATTTTATTTTTTATATATTTTTCTGTTTTTGTAGCCAGTTTAGGAGGCTACAACATTCAGTATTTTTTTTTTGTTTATCCAATATTATCACACTCATGCATACAGGAGCATGGTAATATGTGAATTGCTCATTTCTTATGTTGGCCTGCCACCTGCTGGACAACATAAAAATTGCAGCTCTAATATGGGGGTCTAATATGCTTCTGGGTTTTTCACACTTGATAACAGCATCTAACAGCAGCTTTAATAACCTGGATTGGCATCATTGCCGGTCGCAGTCATTACCTGCGGGCCTCTGCTGTTTACACATTGCTCAAGTACCGTACATGTATGGCACTGGTAGTGAAAGGGTTAAGGCTGGGTATGGTATTAGTGGCATGAGGGTGCAAAATTAGTAGCAGTGGTCGCAACCTGGCGTTGCAGTAGATCAGCTGTTTATGGGTGGTAGTAGTAGTAGTAGTAGAGGTGGATGCAAAGTGTTAATAGTGCTGGCAGTAGGGGATCAGAAGTACAGAGTGGTAGCTACGATGGTGGTGGTGTTGGTGGTGGGTGGCAAAAACAACAGCAGCTGTTATATGGTACGATTGTGGTCCCAGTTTTTAGGAATGCCGAGTGGTATGCTGAGGCCTGATATCTTTGTATCACAGTGCTTCTACCTGGGTACTGTCACTCCCCAGGGCTAGACTCCACAGCAGTCAAAGGGAGTTGGTAGAATAAGTCAAGTCCAGACTTGGTAAAGTTCCATGGTTTTGCTTGAATAAACTTGCATCTAACAATACTTGATCTTTCTATTGGCTCCAGCAGGCTAAGGGTAAACCGGCAGGTGCTTTATCTTTCTCTGCTGCACTAATCTCTGGCTTCAGTCTGGTTACTGGACTTTCTAGCAGCTCTGGTACCTTTGAGAGGGGTGCCTTTGGTTGTTGACCCCCTCGTAATACTCAGTCTATGACCTTCCTGGAGTTTTGGTGCTCTATGAGCTGCTTCCCCTGGAGGACTCCTGCTGCAGGAGGAGGGAGCTCCCCTCACTGCACCATGTCTGCTCTCCTTTCAACTCCAAACTCAAATCTAGCTTTCTGAAACCCCCTCCCTTAGTAGAAATCAGGACTAGCCCACTTCTGCCCAAAAGGGTGGGAGAATGGAATGGTTTGTTCTAAGAGCTCCCTCCGCCAGATCCACTTCCACCTGCTAGACAACCTGGCACAGTGCATAAAATACAATACATAAGTTACATAGCAATATTATAGAGGAACAGTATCAAAGGACTTGGAATCAAATACACAGATTACATTATTTGTTAGACATTAGAGACAGTAGCAGGGTGTAGGAATGGTAGTGCCCCATCTGGGGTACTACACATTCCCGTATTTAAAACCAAGCCGTTCTCGGCTTGTACTTAGGGTTAAGTGCAAGGGTTCCCCTTAAGTGCTGCTTTATACTACTTACTGTTACCATCCCATGTTCAGATGCTGCAACCCTCACACTACATTGACAATACATATAAGCTGTAATAGCGATGGCTCCCTACACATATTAGGTACCTCTCTGCTTTGCTGAGTAGGGTGTCTATGGCACCATTTCCCTCTCGGTGAACCCAGAGGACAACAACTGCACAAGGCGATCATTCTTAACTCTCTTTGTGTATACCAAGCTCTAGTACCACAGAAAGCGTGGGAGTGTAACTACTCAGTAATCCGGCCACTATACAATGATGAACTTCCTTTTGTGTATACCAAGCCTCAGTACCACTGGAAGTGTGGGGGTGTCATTACTCAGTAATCCCGTCACTATACAATGAAAGCCTGTAAGGCCAGCTTTTCCGCCATATTGCTGAGGCTCCTCCCAAATAGTTAAGTCCGCGGAAGGTAATATATCAATTTGGGAGCATGTTGCTATGGGCAATGGCAAAATAATAGGCGCGTGTCCTCTTTAAGAGTTGCAGCAGCTGCCCAATATAGGGGAATATGGTGCTTTGTAAGGATGGCCCCAGACAGTCTCTAGCAAGGTTAGTTTCCTCAGCAGTGCTCACTCAGACCTTCTGGACATTGATTCTTCAGGTCCAGTGAAGCTGGAACTGGATTTTCCCTTCTCCAAGATGGCTGCTGCTTTTACTTCCTGTAGGGTATAATTGGTTTCTTTGTCCCCCTGGGAACTTGAACTCAGCACTTTAGTTACCCCTGCTGTAAGGACGGTTCCTCTACGAAGGCGGGCTGCTTGTGTAACACCCCAGAGTGGTGTTACCACTCCTGCACCCTGCTACTGTCTTTAATGGGCTAACACAATGTCTTCTTATGTATTTTTGTCCAGGTCCTCCACAATCTGCATTCCTAATCTTGTTATGCAACTGTTCATATGTAATGTGCCTGGTTCACCAGCAGGTGGCAGCAAACATGGCAGAGCTGTATTAAGATAGAGTGGAACTTTCCATTCCATTCTAACCCCACTCTGGAGAGAAGTGGGCTAGTCCTACTTCCTGCAGGAAGGGTGGGGACCAGTTAGTTCCAGTTTAAGTTTTCCCTAGACTGGGGAAGGGTGTGCAGGGGCGCATCTTTTCTGGACGTGCCCATGCCAGCCAGAGCACCTTAAGCTTAAAGCCTCAGGAGCCAGGAGAAAAGTTCCCTGGCATAACCTAGAGTCAGACTACAGAGAAGAAGTGCAGCCTACAGAAGAAGCTGAGTTATACAGGCAGCCTGTCAGTACAGCAGAGTCGGAGAGGAACAGATATAGCAGAGTTGAGTTTGCCTAGCAGTTTAATGCTAAAGCCTGCTGGGACCAAGACAAAGCCTGTAACTGTGGGAAGAAACGTTTATTCAAAGTAAAGCTGCTCTTGAACTTCACCTCAAGGTCTGGTCTCAAGTTCTTTACAATCCCTCAATTATTCCCCCTATTTATTGCTATGGCGCCAAAGCCTGGGGTCCAGCCGTATCCAGGTAGGAGCACTGTGACACACATAAAGATATATTTTAGACCGCAACATACCACATACATATGTACACCTGGGTTCCACTCACCATCCCAATCCGGCTCCCAAGTCCTGTCTAACACACAATCATCATTACCGGACTTCTCAACCTCCCTGTTACTTTTATCAGACTGTGATAGCTCATGTTCAGCTCCTTGGCCCACCTCTAGATTCCCCGCTCTGAATGGGCCACCACTGCCACTACCTCCACCCTAGCTACTAATACTACCACCAGCACAGCTGCCCATGGGATCCTTCGCCTCCACTTCCAAAAGCTGACTTCTCTCTAAAAAGTCAACAGGGAAACTCTCAAGACTATCTGCCTGATTGTGCGGTGGGGTTCAGTAGCTCTTCTTAGGTAAATAAAAGAAGGCGCACAACTAGGAGGGTGCAGTGTAGACACAGAAAACCCAAATGAAAGGCTTTGTTGGGTCAGAAAGGATGAGGAGCAGGAGGGCCGCTCTAACCCCCGGCTCCAATGTACAGTGTCAGACTCAGAAGACACTTTCTCCTCTAGGATAATGTTGTTCCTTTCAGGAGCCAGGGAGAACTGTGGCTTACTACTACTACTACTACTACTACTACTGGTACCGCCTACATGACCTGCGCCACTGCTACTAGCCACATTCTTACTTTTGGAGGATAAGGTCTGGGTCTTATGTTTGGAAGTGGGACCCTTCCGCTTCCAAACAATTCTAAGTTGTGGTGGTGGGCGGCTTACTGTACACAAACAGTCAGACAACCTATGGAACTGTTTGGATTCTATGCAACTAAAAAACAAAGTGTTTTTTTATTTTTTATTGTTCTAATCCCTTTCTACTAAACTACAAAGAGTTAAAAAAAAGTTCTAATCCCTTTCTACAGAATACACTTAAGAAGACAATGCTTTTGAGAATTTACTTGGTGAATGAAGTTGGAACTTGGCACCTGTTACAGATTTTCGTCTAATCTGACTTATATCTGCATTCAAATACAAAGAATCAGAAAAAAACACAACTGCAAAAAAAAATTGTTCAACCAGACGTCAAAATAATTTCCCCAACAATTGAAATGTATGGATTATTTACTCCAGGCATATCTGTGGTACTTACTGCACTCACTTAGTTATAATTAACTGACTGGCTGCATCCACCCCCCAAATAACTGTCAAACTTTGGTAATTAAAAAAAAAAAAGGTCCAATACAGCGTCAGGTGTAACTTTCTACTTTTTCCGCAAACGTGCACTCACTTATATAAACTGTGACTACTATGGGATGCACTACAAGGGCCAGTCAGCCCCACTTCTTCACCGCCCAGCTAGGCAGCTCCTGTCCCTAAGTTATCCCTTGTCTCCTTAGTTATTCCTGAGCTTTCCCTCCCTGCTAAAATACCCACTACCCAATGCTTCTCCTTACCACTACTAGCCCTAAACTCTCCCTAATCTATCCCCCAGCACTAGATAATGGCTCCATAAATGATTGTTAGTTGTCCTCCTGCAGAGATGGTCCTCACTGCTTAAAAGACTAACCACACAAGGAAAATCCTGTAGCTGTTTACAGGCTCCTCACATCTGTAGTCCACACTGATTGGCTCATAGAGGATGCTTGTGAGCCAATCAGGGCAAGCCCTCCCCCCAGTTCTTGTCTGCGTCATGGGACAGGGCTTCTTCTTCCTACCTGGTGCTTTTGCCCACTGTCAAAACCTCAGGAAAATGGCGCTGAGTGCTGTTTTACTGGATTCATCTAAATAAAACCAGAAAAAATTCTGGTTTGTTTCGGTGCCTAAAAATCGGAAATTCAAAACAAATTTTAGAATCGGTGAATAGATTCACTAATCTCTACTGAGAACACTAGGATTGATTGGACTGGACGTATTTGGTGACACACAGCAGAGGGAGGATTTAAAGACGACAAACTAAGTTGTTATAATATGAAATCTACAGTTTCACTGTATTTTTACTCTGCAAAAGTTGACTTACTATCAAGAGAGGTGAGAGAATGGTGGGACTGGTTGAAGCTAAGCAGGAGGTGACAATACCCCCTATAGCTAACAGAGGAGCAGCTCTGACCTTCTAACACAGCAGGTGTTGTGGCAGCAGAAGACTATGTTGGGTTCAACCCTTGTGAACCGATAACCAAAAAGTGAGAATGTGCGGAGCAAATAATTCCAGAATTGGTTTGAAGACTAAAGATGATGAGTCTCAATTAGTGATGATTGAGCATGCTCGGCCGAGCACCTATATAGCACCCAATAAAACATGTTCGGCTCATTCGTAGTGAGGGAGAGCTGAGCATAGGAAGGGACAGACAGTGTAGGGAGTGTAATTGAATATTTTTTTTTGTACAAAAACATTTCAGAGACCCAAAAGTCCTTGTAAGGACTATTGTGTGTGACAGCAGCAATATATGTTTGTAGCGCAACCTGCACTAAATTGCTCAGTGTTGGGGAGAGCTGTGCATAGGAAGGGACAGACAGTGTAGGGAGTGTAATAGGAAGATTTTATAAAAAAAACTTTTCAGAGACCAAAAAGTCCTTGTAAGGACTATTGTGTGTGACAGCAGCAATATACAGTAAATTTTTAGCGCATCCTGCGCTAAATACCGTGTAATAGGCCGCTGTGGACAGTTAAAATTTCTGCGCCACATCTCCTGTTTAAAGTGTGCGCATCCCTAAAATATCAGTGACATCCAGTTTACTTTTTACGTAGACTATGTCCGCTAAAGAAAATTACATTAGCTGTGCCAAATCTCCAGTGTAAATTGTGCGCATCTAAAAAATATCAGTGACATCTAGTGTACTTTTTTCGTAGACGGTGTCCGCTGCAGAAATAGACGGTGTCCCCTATTGACAGTGACATTACCAGTGCCACATCTCCAGTGTAACTTGTGCCTGCCTTACACCAACATCTGTCCCATAACATCACACGTGCCCTGACCAGCGCAGTTAAAGGATTTAAAGGGTTTCTATCACTTTGTATCACATATTTAGCTGTCA
This sequence comes from Bufo bufo, assembly GCF_905171765.1. Classification (NCBI taxonomy): domain Eukaryota; kingdom Metazoa; phylum Chordata; class Amphibia; order Anura; family Bufonidae; genus Bufo; species Bufo bufo. The sequence goes on from NC_053395.1 coordinate 7,580,486, forward strand.
GACACTAGCGATCTGCTAGTGTCTGCTCTGGCCAACCATCCTACTATAATCGCTTGTGGGGCAGCGGTTTTGCTAAAAAACGAACTTTTATAAATATGCTAATGAGCCTCTAGGTGCTATGTGGGCGTCATTAGCACCTAGAGGCTCCGTCTACCTTCATACACAGCCACCGCCCAGCGCGTCCCTCCAGCCCGCCCATGTCCTGCTGAATGCGATCCTCCGTGTGACGCAGCGGACGAATTCTCGCGCATGCGCCGTGCGCGGCTGTATTCGGCGCATGCGCATTGAATGTCTGCTCCCAGCTCAGACGTCTCAAATGCGCCGAATACAGCCGCGCACGGCGCATGCGCGAGAATTCGTCCGCTAGCTCAGACATCTCAAATGGGCCGAATACAGCCGCGCACGACGCATGCGCGAGAATTTGTCCGCTGCGTCACACGGAGGATCGCATTCAGCAGGACATGGGCAGGCTGGAGGGACGCGCTGGGCGGCGACTGTTTATGAAGGTAGACGGAGCCTCTAGGTGCTAATGACGCCCACATAGCACCTAGAGGCTCATTAGCATATTTATAAAAGTTTGTTTTTTAGCAAAACCGCTGCCCCACAAGCGATTATAGTAGGATGGTTGGCCAGAGCAGACACTAGCAGATCGCTAGTGTCTGACAGCTAATTATGTCATACAAAGTGATAGAAACCCTTTAATAGGGTACTTATTTCAATAACATGGGCTCTTAAGATTCCTGTATTGTTATTTATCGTCACTACCTCCCCGAGTCGGGAGTGGGTAATTGTCATGGTCTTACCTTCTTGCTGTTCTCCTTCGTTTGACATGTGCTGGCGGCCATCTTGGTTTCTGGGTTTCTTGTAGCCTTCCACCCTGCGGCTCCTCCTTCCCACTGGGAGGAGCTGGATGCCTAGCTCATATATATAGGAGGTCTGTGGCTTCAGTTCCTTGCTTGGTCCTCTTGTGTTCACATGCTTCTAAGACTGCTGCTGCTTCTGGTTCCTGATCCTGGCTTCGTCTGACTACCCTGCTGGTTCCTGATCCTGGCTTCGTCTGACTACCCTGCTGGTTCCTGATCCTGGCTTCGTCTGACTACCCTTCTGGTTCCTGACCTCTGGCTTCGCAAAGACTCTGCTCGGTTTCACCATCCGTTTGGACTTTTGCTTTACAGCTTTATTTTCAATAAAGCCTTCCTATTTTCACTTATCTCTTGTTGTACGTCTGGTTCATGGTTCCGTGACATTAGGACCAAGCCATGAATTCTGACGGTACAGGGCCATCCTCGCTACCCACGCTGGTTGCCAGACTTGATCAGCAGGATCACCTGTTGGATCGGTTCGCTGTGGCGTTGCAAACCCTGCTTGAACGCACGGCTCATTTCGCTCCCGTTGCCGATGGGTCGGTTGTCGCTCCTGGGCTCGCTCCTACTGCCGCTCCGGTTGTTGCGCCAGAGTCTACCCCGACACCTGTTGTTGCGCCTGCGGTGTTTCGGGGTATGACCGGTTCTGCCCCTCTTCCACAGCGCTTTGGGGGAGAGCCAACTCAGTGCCGAGGTTTCCTTAACCAGGTGGGCATTTATTTCGAGTTGCTGCCACATGCCTTTCCCACTGAGAGATCAAAGGTGGGCTTCTTGATCTCGCTGCTCTCGGACAAGGCCTTGGCCTGGGCCAGCCCTTTATGGGAGAACAACAATCCGGTGGTTGCCGAGTTTTCCGGTTTTGTTGCTTCTCTTCGGAAGGTATTCGATGTGCCGGCTCGTGCTGCCTCTGCTGCGAAGCTCCTTATGTCCATCAGACAGGGTTCACGATCCGTAGCTGAATACGCCATTGAGTTTCGTACCCTGGCAGCAGAGGTGGGCTGGAATAATGAGGCTCTGGTCGCTGCTTTCTCTCATGGTCTCTCGGATGCCTTGAAGGATGAGGTTGCAGCTAAGGACCTACCAGTTGAGCTCGAGTCTCTTATTTCTTTCCTGATTTTGATTGACACCAGACTCAGGGAGAGACCTTCCTTTAAGGAGAACCTGCGGAGGTCTTCTATCAGATTGGTGCCTACGTTTGCTGTCCCACCCGTGCCTCCCTCTCCTCCCACGCCTCCTGGGGATGACTTGTCTGGGGGTGAACCCATGCAGCTGGGGTTTGCTCGCCTGTCCGAGGGGGAGAGGGCACTCCGGAGACGCGAGGGCCGATGCATGTACTGTGGTCTCGGTGGGCATTTTCGGTTGGCATGTCCGAACCGTCCGGGAAAACGCTCGTACCTGAGATCCTGTCGGGGGCAGATCTTGGGTGGAGTCTCCTCGTCCCCGGTTTCCCGTGTTGACAAACCACTGATCACTGTTGTCCTCTCCTGGGTCGGGGGCTCGGTGACGACCCAGGCGTTGGTGGACTCTGGTGCTGGTGGTTTGTTCATTGATAGTGTGTTCGCTGCCGCCAATTCCATTCCTCTGCAGGCTCGAGGTTCCCCACTGGCTCTTGAGGCGATAGACGGCAGACCCCTTCTGCCGCCACACGTGACTCATGAGACCCTTCCAGTGGGGATAGCCATTGGTGCCGTTCACAGAGAGTCGGTCTGCCTCCAGGTTATTTCGTCTCCACACTACTCGGTGGTCTTGGGGTACCCCTGGCTCCAGAAGCATAATCCGACTTTCGATTGGAGATCGGTCGAGATCCTCTCGTGGTCACCGCAGTGTGGGGCTAGTTGCATCCATGGGTCTGTCAAGTTGCTGTGTACTTCCTCGGACTCTCTGTTGCCTCCTGAATACGAGGAGTACCGGGATGTATTTGATAAGGTGCGCGCGGTTGCCCTACCTCCGCACCGCCCATACGATTGTGCCATAGAGTTACAATCTGGTGCCGTTCCTCCTCGTGGCAAAGTCTATCCACTGTCGGTAGCGGAGAATGAGGCCATGGAGGAGTACGTGAGGGAGGCGCTTTCACGCGGACACATTCGCAAATCTTCGTCCCCGGCAGGGGCTGGATTTTTCTTTGTGAAAAAGAAGGGCGGTGAGTTGAGGCCTTGCATCGATTACAGGGGTCTCAATCGCATCACGATCAAGAACGCTTACCCGATACCCTTGATTTCCGAGCTGTTCGATCGCCTTAAAGGGGCCACGGTCTTTACCAAACTCGACCTGAGGGCGGCATATAACCTGGTAAGGATCAAGGCGGGCGATGAGTGGAAGACCGCGTTTAACACCAGGACCGGTCATTACGAATCCTTGGTTATGCCCTTTGGGTTGTGCAATGCGCCCGCAGTCTTTCAGGAATTCATCAACGATGTTTTCCGTGACCTGTTGCAGCAGTGTGTGGTGGTCTATTTGGATGACATCTTGGTATATTCTGAATCCATGGAGGCCCACATTCTGGATGTCAGACGAGTGTTGCAACGGTTACGAGAGAACAAGCTGTTCGGTAAGCTTGAGAAATGCGAATTTCACCGATCCCAGGTAACCTTCTTAGGTTACATCATTTCCGCTGAGGGGTTCTCCATGGATCCTGAGAAGGTTTCGGCTGTCTTACAGTGGCCCCAGCCCAGTGGTCTTCGTTCCCTGCAGCGCTTTTGGGCTTCGCCAATTATTATCGGAAGTTCATCAGGGACTTTTCCATGCTGGCCAAGCCTCTCACGGATCTGACCAGGAAGGGCAGTAATTCCCAGGTCTGGCCGCTCGAGGCCATCCGAGCTTTTGAGGCCCTAAAGTCCGCCTTTGTGTCGGCTCCGATTCTGTCGCATCCCAACCCTGGGTTGCCCTTTGTCCTCGAGGTGGACGCGTCTGAGACGGGAGTAGGCGCCCTTCTGTCTCAGCGTAGAACACCAGAGGGTCCTCTGCTTCCTTGTGGGTTTTACTCCCGGAAACTGTCTTCTGCGGAGTGCAACTATCAGATTGGTGACAGGGAGTTATTGGCCATCGTGCAGGCCCTTAAAGAATGGAGGCACTTGCTCGAGGGTTCGGTGGTTCCGGTTCTCATCCTGACGGACCACAAGAATCTGACCTACCTTTCTGAGGCCAAGAGATTGACACCACGTCAGGCCAGATGGGCTCTGTTCTTGTCACCTTTTAATTACGTGGTCTCCTACCTACCCGGTTCCAAGAACATCAGGGCGGATGCCTTATCACGGCAGTACTCCGAGCTGTCCAGGGAGGAGTCGATTCCGACTTCGGTCATACCTCCGAATCAGATCCTGGCCGCCATTCGCACCAGCCTGACCTCTCCCCTGGGTGAGCAGATTTTGGCGGCTCAATCTGGTGCTCCCTCTGGGAGACCCAACGGCAGATGTTTTGTGCCTGAGGAGTTGCGCACTCGGTTGTTGCGAACCTACCATAACTCCAAGATCGCGGGGCATCCTGGAAAGAATCAGCTGTCCTGGGCTGTTTCACGTCTGTTCTGGTGGCCTTCCCTACGTTCCGACATCGCCGCATATGTAGCGGCATGCTCCGTTTGTGCCCAGAGTAAGTCCCCTCTGCACCTTCCGTTGGGCCTTCTGCAACCCATAGCCACCGGGGAGCGCCCATGGTCACACCTGGGGATGGATTTCATTGTGGACCTCCCTGCATCCCGAGGCCATACGGTCATTCTCATGATTGTGGATCGGTTTTCCAAAATGTGCCACTGTGTTCCTCTCAAGAAGTTACCCTCTGCACAAGAGTTGGCCACGATTTTTGCCAGGGAGGTCTTCCGGTTGCACGGTTTGCCCAAGGAGATTGTGTCGGATCGGGGGAGTCAGTTTGTGTCCAGGTTCTGGCGCGCCTTTTGCTCCCAGTTGGGGATTCATCTCTCCTTCTCCTCGGCCTACCACCCTCAGTCCAATGGGGCCGCAGAACGATCCAATCAGGCCTTGGAGCAATTCCTTCGTTGCTATGTCTCCGATCACCAAGACAATTGGGTTGACCTCCTGCCTTGGGCTGAGTTTGCCAGGAACACGGCAGTGAACTCTTCCTCTGGGACGTCTCCCTTCATGGCCAATTATGGGTTCCAACCTGCCGTGTTACCGGAGGTATTCTCTCCCCAGGATATTCCGGCTGTGGAGGATCACCTTTCCGTCCTACGTGCTTCTTGGGTACAGATCCAGAAGTCCCTTGAGGTCTCTGCACAGCGCCAGAGACTCCAGGCTGATCGCAGACGAGCGCCTGCTCCTTCCTACCAGGTCGGAGACCGTGTATGGTTGTCCACCCGCAACCTCAACCTTCGAGTGCCCACTCCCAAGCTGGCGCCTCGCTTTGTTGGTCCCTTCCGAGTGCTTCGCAGGGTAAACCCGGTAGCCTATGCCCTTGCGCTTCCTCCTGGCATGCGGATCTCCAACGTGTTTCATGTCTCCCTGTTGAAGCCACTGGTGTGTAATCGTTTCACTTCCTCGGTTCCTCGGCCTCGTCCGGTCCAAGTGGGCAATCGTGAGGAATATGAGGTGAGCAATATCCTGGACTCACGCCTGGTCCGCGGTCGGTTGCAGTTTTTGGTCCATTGGCGTGGTTATGGTCCAGAGGAGCGTTCCTGGGTTCCCTCCGCAGATGTCCATGCTCCTGCCTTGCTCCGAGCCTTCCACGCACGCTTCCCTCAGAAACCGTTTTGTGCTCCGCGGAGGAGGGGCCCTTGAGGGGGAGGTACTGTCATGGTCTTACCTTCTTGCTGTTCTCCTTCGTTTGACATGTGCTGGCGGCCATCTTGGTTTCTGGGTTTCTTGTAGCCTTCCACCCTGTGGCTCCTCCTTCCCACTGGGAGGAGCTGGATGCCTAGCTCATATATATAGGAGGTCTGTGGCTTCAGTTCCTTGCTTGGTCCTCTTGTGTTCACATGCTTCTAAGACTGCTGCTGCTTCTGGTTCCTGATCCTGGCTTCGTCTGACTACCCTGCTGGTTCCTGATCCTGGCTTCGTCTGACTACCCTGCTGGTTCCTGATCCTGGCTTCGTCTGACTACCCTTCTGGTTCCTGACCTCTGGCTTCGCAAAGACTCTGCTCGGTTTCACCATCCGTTTGGACTTTTGCTTTACAGCTTTATTTTCAATAAAGCCTTCTTATTTTCACTTATCTCTTGTTGTACGTCTGGTTCATGGTTCCGTGACAGTAATTGGCACGCCTGCTGCTTTCCTTGGATGTGGTAGCCGTTTCTCTAGCTCCCTCTCCGGAATCAAACCCTGATTCCCCGTGCTCACCATGGTAGGCACAGAAAGTTAACATCGAAAGTTGATAGGGCAGACATCCAAATGGATCATCGACGTCACAGGAACGTGCGATCAGCCAGAAGTTATCTAGAGTCAACAAAGTGGCAGCAGACCTCGCCCATAATGTTTTTGATGGTCAGCTCACCTGCAGGCCCTCGCATATAATGTTTTACAGGGTCAGCTCACCTGCAGGCCCTCGCATATAATTTTTTAGAGGGTCAGCTCATCAGCAGGCCCTCACCTACAATCTTTAACATGGTCAGCTCACCAGCAGGCCCTCACCTACAAGTCCAGCCTCACTATCCAAGAGTCTGGTCAACACAATCCTCACCACCGGGGGTCACGTAACTAATTAGCACAGAGGAGTCTTGTTCGTTATCGGAATTAGACAAAATCGCTCCACCAATTAAGAACGGCCATTCACCACCACCCACAGAATTGAGAAAGAGCTATCAATCTGTCAATCCTTTCCGTGTCCGGGCCGGGTGAGGTTTCCCGTGTTGAGTCAAATTAAGCCACAGGCTCCACCCCTTGTCTGTCAATTCCCTTAAGTTTCAGTTTTGCAACCATACTCCCCCCGGAACCAAAAGACTTTGGTTTCCCGGAAGCTGCTCGGCAGGTCATGGAAATAACGCCGCCGGATCGCCGGTCGGCATCGTTTACGGTCGTAACTAGGACGGTATCTGATCATCTTCGAACCTGCGACTTTTGTTCTTGATTAATGAAAACATTCTTGGCAAATAAATTTGCTGTGGTTCGTCTTGCGCTGGTCCAAGAATTTCACCTCTAGCGGCGCAATACAGATGCCCCTTGCCATCCCTCTTAATCATGGCCCCAGTTCTGAGAACCAACAAAATGGTTGGCAGCACTTGCACTTTATATACAAGTAAATATACAGGAAGGAATGTTTCCTAAAAAAATTTCCTCTAAAATCTATTTTCTCTTCGGTTTTGTACGTATTATTGTCAGTCTGTAAAAGTGGCGTACTACTCGGACAACATAGTTCCCAGCAGCGACCTGGGAGCCCAAGATGGATCCAGACATCCTCCCCATGCTGCTACCGAATCATTTAGGTTGTGTTTCCATCAATTTCTGACCTTTTCCTGTGAATCAGACACCCTCCCTTCTTCAGAGCAGGGGGTGCCTGGTTTAATGCTCGGGTTCTCCAATTGACTTCCATTATACTCGGATGCTCCATAGAGCACCCGAGCAACCCAATGTGTTCGGCCAGTGCACCCGAGCATCCGAGCACTTTGGTGCTCGATCAACACTAGTCTCAATGTATAAAGAAGAGACTATGACGTAGACCCCACAACTCCGGATTCATCTAGCATGTACTCTATGGTTTGGTGCTGGTGGTAATGTAATAGCACAAGCAGGGATACTTTGGTATTCCTTCACACTATATTATGCCCCAACTTTCTGCTGGCCATCATGGATGTCCATTTTATGGAGCAGTCCACCCATTGTCTATTGCCCATTTCCAGTATTGTAATGCTCCATGTCACAAAGCACACACCACTGCTGGTTCCATAAACGTGACCCATGGCTGCCCACAAACATCTCAATTTGGTACAGAATCTTTATGGAACCATAAAGCATGAGTATAGAGCTGAACTTGCATCATCTTCATGATTTTATCCTATCAATATGGACCAGAATGTTTTCCCAAGACCTGGTAGAAACTATGACCTGAAGAAATCAAGTGTCTCTGATAGTTAAAGTAGTCTCACCTCCTATTAGAAAGATGGACCTAACAAAGTGGTGGTCACTGAAGTTTCTCCATTGTAACATGTTCTTCTTAGATCTCTTTGTTGGCAAAGTTTCAGATTTTAGAAATCAAGGTTGTATTGCTTAGCTGTAACCGAATGCTACAAAGAATGACATAGTTACTTCAGTTGAGACTCATGAAGTCCATCATCCAGTGCTAAGCCATTTATACCCCTCAGCACCATTACTACCTCCTAGGGTTAGGCACTCCATAGTGTGACTGATCTGACTGTAAAAAACCCTTCCCTATATTCTTTTTTTTTTCTTTAATACACAATGCAAAAGAAAAGATAATTTGGCAAGACAAAAATCCGGATTCCTTAATACACAATCTGCTGAGACAGTCAATATGATAAAATACAATAGACAAAGACAATACAGAACAAGTAAATAGTCTGTTCTATTTCAATTTCGTATCATAATTGATCCAGATTATTTGTCACCTGAATTGACATACATCCCCTCCCCTTGGTGGTCCTCTCGGTGCACGCTGCTAATGACGGTTGCTCTCATCTCTCTCCCCCCCCCCCCCCGCTAACCCCCCCAGGCAACGACGACACTCATCCACTGCCAGCTAAATATTCCTCAAACCTCTCAATCCTTGCCAGTACGTTTTTCCACTCCATAATGTTGGGTGCTCTTTTTGAACCCCACTCTCTCGCAATAATCACTCTTGCCACCATAAGGCCTCTTAACCAAACTCTTTTTTTCTTTTTATCTCTAATCAGTATTGGCATATTACCTAGAACGGCAACTTCCGGTTTATATGGAAGGGATATTAAGGACTCTGCACTTAACACGTGGAAAACCCTAGTAGTCATGTGTTGATAACAAAAATCTGTGAATTCATGTTTTGTGGTAATAAAATATTCCCTATTTTGTGTAGCTTCAAATGTGTGTTTCAGTTGGTGATATCGATACCGACTCATTAAATCTAAATTCGTTCCAGGGCATAGTTCTAATAGTGATCTTATTTCCCATTCTTAATTAACTGTGATACGTAAATAATGCCGTATTTTTCCCAGTGTTTGTGTTCTGTGATTGATTGAAATTCTCTAATATTACTGTTGCACCACAGAGGTGAAAAATGTGCAGTGTTCAAGATTCCTAATATTCCTTTTATTTTTCCCCAAGCCAAGTCAACCATTCGACATATTGGGAATTTTTTCCCTTTTTTTTTAATAAATCCAGTCTCCAATATGCTAAATATATAAGTAATATCCCTGGAAGAAAGGAACCGATAGCCCTCCGTCCTCCTCCGCTAGCCAAAGATATTTTTGTTTTAGTTTTACCCTTTTTCTTCCCCAGATTAAGTCGTTCAGCAGCCGTTCCAAATGCTTGAAGAAACGATCCTGTATCCAAACTGGGCAGGCTGCCAAAATATACAAAATCTGGGGAAGTAGCACCATTTTTATTAGTGCGATTTTGTCCGCCTGTCCTATCGATAACTTCTGCCAAACGCTAATTTTATTCTTGCATCTAGTCAACAAGGGAGAGACATTCAGTCTCGTAAAATCTAATATACTTGCGCTCATCTTTACCTCTGAATATTCCGTAGATTTTAGTACCCTGATTCCTAGGGAGTTCAATGGAGTTGCCTGATTTAGCGGTAGCAATACTGATTTAACCCAGTTGATTTTATATCCCGAAAATGTCACTAAACTTATTTATTAGTTCCATCAGATAAGACAACTGGGATATTGGGTTCTCCAAAAAAATTAAGATGTCATCAGCATACATACTTCCCTATATTCATATCTCCCATTTCTTTCAAATTGAACAAGCCTAATATTTACACATGTACAGGACCGGCCACTGTCATGGGGAGCACTTACTTATTGGCACAATGGGTAGCATTCAGTACCCACAACATTGAGATCAGTGGGAGAGGGGTGGGTATAGGGACCATGCTGCTTCCAAAGGATCAGGAATGGAAAGGAGCACAATGCTGCTGGCTGAGGGTAGGGATGGGAAAGGGAACAATGCTGCTGCCAGTGGTGCTGGACTTTGGTATTTGTTTAGCCCTGCAGGGTAGTTGCATTATGATTAGAAATTAGCGAATTTTCCAAAAATTTGATTCGCCAGTTCGCCAAATATTTGTAAAAAAATTTGGTTCGATCCCAATATATTTGCATCAAATTGTGTTAAAAAACTGCTATTTTCTGGCTGTGGAGAGCCTCTATAGCGGTGTAGAACACTGTGCCTTGCAGTAACACGCATAGGGAGTCTGCTTTGATAGTGAAATAATACTGTGAGTCCGTATGACCTGCAGATGACAGGCGTCGCTATTAGAATCACTGCATACTTTACTTATTTGGGCAGTCACGGGGCCAAAACTGACCAAATACCTCAAGTATGAACTCAGCCTTACAGGTGGATGTTAGCGCCAAGAAGAAGCGCACTTATTTTTGTTAAATAATATGTGATATAATATTAATTGATATTTAATATAAAGTATGTATTACATGACACACACACCATTTATAGTAATACACTTGGCAATGGGAGGTCTGTATGGGAACGTCAAGAACTATATTTGAAGTCTACCATATATGACAATGTATAAGCCCATACATTAGTAAAGACACGCCTGTATCTATGGTATAAATGACTGACAGGGACAGACAAGGGGTGGTCTTCTTACACTCACTCTCAAGTCTGTTGTTGGTTCCTGGAGAAGATGAAGGGAAGACACATGGAGCTTGAGAAAAGGATTCCTGACCTTTAACAATGATACTTCAAGGACTATCAACATTCACTCATAGACAATAGATTAAGACTTTTCCTAAACTATTTCTGTAAGTAATCAACTCTTATGAAGACTGAAAATAAATAGCATTATTCATTTTTTATATAACTCTTGTTGAATCCTGGTGAAGAGTCCTCCGGATGTTCTTTACTCCAAATAAGCATACACTAGATTTGGAGAGGATTACCAAATCAGGTTGATACATTTTTCATACTTAAATATTTTACATAAAGAGACTTATTACACTTTTACACCGTCGTCATCTGATTCCACATAAATAAAAAAATTGCCTCATCTGTGAGACCAGGTGTGGGCTACACAAACTACCACTATGTCTATAACTGAAATCAAAGAAGGGCAGCAGTGTTAATAAAACTTAACTTTTACTATAAATCCATTAAAAGTGGGAGAACCTATAATACATTCCCCTCTTGATACAGGCCTCAGAGTAAATAGACGCCTATGATTCTCAAACCCTGCAACAAACACGTGTAGTGCTAAATGAAAATAGCGTGGCACCAGCAAATACACATAATCCTTACCAGAAGGGGTATATGTGACTCCTGATATAATGAAGCAGTCAATCGGGGCTTACTACGATCTTGCTCCCGGTAGGTTTTCCCTCACCCCCCCAGTATGAAGAGATAGGGTTCTGGAGTAGCTCACCGGTTGCAGTGATGCAGGTTGCCGATATCTTGGAGTCAGTATGTGTTATGTTGCAGAGGTGCAGAACAAGAAAACCAAGGGCACAAAAGCCCAACCACTAAATATAGTAAAGGGTGTTTAGAAACCTATAAAGATGTGCTGAAATGAGCAGATATATGTGACCCAACGCGTTTCATCTATTTATATTTAGCCCCAGATTCATCAGGGGACACGGGGCTAGTGTTTCCTGACTTACCTACATCAGGGGAATAGTTAGTCCCGAATACACTAAGGTGGAGTGTATGGTCGCACCTCCAAGTAGAATGGCACCCTAATAGATGTCATATGGAGGAACACCGGATATTTACAGGTGTTCCTACCTGTAGATGAATACCCTCATCTTAGGGTGCCCTTTTGTGCCCTTGGTTTTCTTGTTCTACACCCCATAAACATAACAGATACTGACTCCAAGATATCGGCAACCTGCATCACTGTGACCGGTGAGCTACTCCAGAACCCCTCATACCGGGGGGGGGGGGGGGGGGGTGAGAGAAAACCGTAGCAAGATCGTAGTAAGGCCCGATTGACTGCTTCATTATATCAGGAGTCAGAATAGACCCCTTCTGGTAAGGATTTGCTGGTGCCACGCTATTTTCATTTAGCACTACACGTGTTTGTTGCAGGGTTTGAGAATCATAGGTGTCTATTTACTCTGGGGCCTGTATCAAGAGGGGAATGTATTATGGGTTCTCCCACTTTCAGTGGATTTATAGTAAAAGTTAAGTTTTATTAACACTGCTGCCCTTCTTTGATTTAAGTGATTCCACATAGATGTCTAAAGAACCTGTTCTATTAAACGCTCATACAAGTAGAGCCCCCCGACAGAGTGGAGAGGTGTCAGCAGTAAGTTTGTGGTGACGTCACTGATTATTTTGCCCTTCCTCTGATCCATCAGAACAATAACCAAATTAACTGAATTCCATTATCCTTTCATTGGTGAATTATTTTTTTGTGAAACAGGCTTTTTTCGGGAGAATTGGGTTATTGTAGACCTTCTTTTGCTGTATGAACCTAATTACGTCGTCGTGGGTCCCACAGTAAACATAATGAAGACGCTGATGACAACACACCAGCAGACTTTGCTCTTACCATCCATTCACAATTAAATCAAGCAGCTTCAGTAAATTGAAAATATTCATATGTTTTTATCTGCTCTGTCAGCATTTGATTTCCACAGCACACAACATGACAGGAGAGCCTCTGCTTTGGAGTCCAAGTCCAGTTTCTTAAGATCAGGAGTTCCATCAGAATTGTGCGCAACATTCTTGCTCCCTGTGCAAAGCCATAACAAAAGGACTCGGTAGGCATACACATCAGAGGAGGCTGAAGCAGTAAACAGCGGGAAGCAACTAGAGGTGGCTGAACTCTGCTGCTCTGTATCTCTTGTGAAGTCAATGTCTCCAACTTTGCTCCTCTCACGATTTACAGCAAATACATTATTTTTATGTAGAAATCCAGGAATTATGTTGGAGGCATGTAGTGTATGCAAGCCATGTGCGACCCCTCTCATCACTCTCACACTGTTCTGCACCTGGTTTGCCTGGGCGAACAGAGTCACACTAAAGGCTACACTACACGAAAGGCTTTTCAACACATAACATCGGTTCATACAGAACAAAGTCTACAATCACCAATCAATTTTCCCAAAAACATTTTTTACCACTTTTACACTACACTAAAGGCTTTTCAACATATAACATCGGTTTATACAGAACAAAGTCAACAATCACCCATCAATTTTCCCCAAAAAAATGTTTCACAATTTTACACTACAGTAAAGGCTATTCAACATACACTGCCTGTCCAAAAAAAAAAGTGGCCACCTGGATTTAACTAAGAAAATAGTTATGAGCCTCCTATTGGATAATTACTGCATGGGCGATTATCTTTCAGCTGGCAACAAGTTATTTAACCCCAACTGGTGCAATGAGTTGCTTCTCATCCTGAATGATGGGACTGAACAGCTGTGTAGCCATAAAAAAAAACACTAATCAGTGAGGCAAACCAGAAAAAAAGGCTTCAATTTGCTAGGGAGCATAAAGATTGGACTCTGGAGCAATGGAAGAAGGTGATGTGGTCTGATGAGTCCAGATTTACCTTGTTCCAGAGTGATGGGCGCATCAGGGTAAGAAGAGAGGCAGATGAAGTGATGCCCCCATCATGCCTAGTGCCTCCTGTACCAGCCTGTGGGGGCAGCGCTATGATCTGGGGTTGCTGCAGTTGGTCAGGTCTAGGTTCAGCAACAGTATGTGCTCCAAGAATGAGCTCAGCGACCACCTGAACATACTGAAGGACCAGGCTGCTCCAGCAATGGATTTTTTCTTCCCTGATGGCACGGGCATATTCCAAGATGATAATGCCAGGATTCATCGGGCTCAAATTGTGAAAGAGCGGTTCAGGGAGCATGAGACATCATTGTCACACATGGATTGGCCACCACAGAGTCCAGACCTTAACCCCATTGAGACTCTTTGGGACGTGCTGGAGAAGGCTTTGCGCAGCGGTCAGACTCTACCATCATCAATGCAAGATCTTGGTGAAAAATTAATGCAGCACTAGATGGAAATAAATCTTGTGACATTGCAGAAGCTTATCGAAACAACGCCACAGTGAATGCGTGCCGGAATCAAAGCTAAAGGCGGTTCAACGAAATATTAGAGTGTGTGACCTTTTTTATTTTGCTGGTGACTTTTTTTTTTGGACAGGCAGTGTATAGCATCGGTGTACACAAAATAAAGTCAACAATCCCCCATAAATTTTCCCCAAAACATTTTTTCCCACTTTAAGGGTTGATTCACAGGTCCGTATGTGTTTTGCGGATACGCAAATTGCGGATCAGCAAAACACGGACACCGGCAATGTGCGTTCTGCATTTTGCGGACTGCACATCGCCGTCACTCTTATAGAAAATGCCTTTTCTTGTCTGCAATTGCGAACAAGAATAGAGCATGTTCGATTTTTTGGCGGAACGGAAGTGCGGATCCGGAAGTGCAGATCTGCGAATGCGGATGTGGACAGCACATTCAGGCCCCATTGAAAATGGATGGGTCTGCACCTGTTCCGCAAAATTGCGGAACGGATGCGGACCCATTTTGCAGACGTGTGAATGGACCCTTGCACTATACTAAAGGCTTTTTAACATATAGCATCGGTTCATACAGAACAAAGTCTACTATCACCAATCAATTTTCCCAAAAATAACACAAGGACTCGGTAGGCATACACATCCGAGGAAGCTGAAGTTGGTTGACCCAATTTTATTTCAGCAGCAGTAAACAATGGGAAGCACCTAGATGTGGCTGAACTCCGCTGCTCTGTATCTCTTGTGAAGTCAATGTCTCCCACTATGCTCCTCTCGTGACTTACAGCAAATACATTATTTTCATGTAGAAATCCAGGAATTATGTTGGAGGCATGTAGTGTATGCAAGCCATGTGCGTGCCCTATCATCACTCTCACGCTGTTCTGCACCTGGCTTGCCGGGGTGAACGGAGTCACATTAAAGGCTAAGCAAAAAAAGGAAGAAGGGGTCCAGCTCGATTAAAATGTTACCTTTATTTTTCAGTGCGGGTAAAAGCCAGTTACATGTTTCGGATCAGGAACAATAGCGATCCTTCCTCATGACATACACATACTGAGGAGGAGGTTGGATATATAGCGCCTCCACCTAGAAACAGGTGGACGCATTAACTACAAGCTCCTCCTCAAATGGAATTAACAACACATGCTGAAAGGCATGCACAATTAAACCCTCTGTATAAGGCTCCATTCGCACGTCCGCAAAAGGGGTCCGCATCCTTTCCACAATTTTGAGGGAGGGTGTGATATACTATGTGGACTGGTTGGCTTGTGTGCTTTTTACGGTGCATTCACATGACCATATGCAAAACGCGGATGTGCAAACAATACAGATGACCTCCATGTGACATCCATGATGCATCCTTTGTTTTTGCGGATCCTTTGTAATAATGCCTATTCTTGCCCCCAAACTTAAAAAAAGAGGACATGTTCTATCCTCTTTGCGGGGCTATGATAGTGTGCTGTTTGCATTTTTTGCAGACCCGTTAAAAAGAATGGGTCTGTATCCTATGCGCTAAAAATGTGATTCGGATGCCCACCAGAAATACAGTCTTGTCAATTGGGACTTTCTCTCAGCCCACCTTTGCTGCTTGTTCAGATTCTCCACATGGAGTCAAACAACCCGACCCCAGCTCGGATTGGTCCTGCTGACTTGCGTTGGATTAATAACACAGATCTGCAAAAAAAAAATTTTTCAAGATCTGTTTTGGTTATTCCACATAATCTTTATGTTTTTTGGTGCTCTGAATCCGAAAAATGACCTCCATTTTGTCATAGGACAAATTGTCCTGACAATTTAGGTAACTATGTTAAATAAGGCAATACCTCAAAATAAATGGAAATTGACTTATAAAATTAAAGTTTTATTACAATTTTTTCATGAAAATCCTTTTTTGAACTGAAATGAGCTCACCTACACACACTAAACTTGATTCTTGTTCCCTGTGAGGCTCCTCTTGGTGCATTTACGCTTGCGAGTAGCATCTGGAATGTCTCTCTGAAGCATCCAACAGTATTCTGCCATCATTGTAATGCTCCATTTTCCCTGGTATCTCCTTTCCATCTCTTTAATGTCATGGTGGGACTGGAGGAAATGCACTTTCAAACTCATCAGGCAACCTAAAGCTTGAAATGCTTTCAGCATTTGTCTGACGATCTTTTTGTAGTGAGGATCTTTGTTATTGCCTAAAAATTTCTGTACGACTTCTTTAAATGCAATCCACCCTTCTTTTTGAGGGTCCGTCATGGTATTGACAAACTCTTGATCAACTATAAGCCTTCTAATGTCTGGGCCAACGAACACACCTTCCTTCAATTTTGCCTCCGACAGGCCTACTTGGTGACCAAGTATTTGAAGCATTCTCCATCTCTTGGAAGTGATTTTATGAATTGCTTCATTAATCCCAATTTTATGTGGAGAGGTGGTAGAACTTTATGAGAAGGTACCAAAGTTTCTCGGAGGACATTTTTTTCACCGACTGTTAGCACCCTTGGCTGCCAACTCTTCTTGGTCCAGTGATTTTGTCGTTCTCGACTGTCCCATAGACACAAAAAACAAGGGTATTTGGTATACCCAGCTTGTTGCCCGAGCAGCATGCACAAGACCTTCAAGTCCCCACACACTTGCCAACCATGGTCTTCATATTTAAGTTTACGAAGAACCAATTCCAAGTTCTCGTAGGTTACCTTAAAGTGTTCGGAATGACCTACAGGTCTGGAAGCGTATAAACCACCGTTGTGGAGTAAAACTGCTTTGAGACTTCTTTTTGAAGAATCTATAAAAGACGCCATTGGGCTGAATCATATTGGATTTTATGTATATATTGCTCATTTACAGTGCTATTTTTTTTTTTACATAATTCGGACAACCCCTTTAAGGTTTTTTGGACATTTTATATCTTAAATGCACTTATGTGAATTAATTAAAAGTAATTCGGACTTTAAATTTTGTTAAAAACCCATAACATAAAAGAAATACCAAAAATGTTAAAAAAATATATAAATTTGAAGACAATTTAGCATTTTGTGGCAAATCATGACGTCTAGGATTTTGTTTTCAGCACACCAAAATACATGGAAATTAGATTAAAATAATCAAACTGACCTGTGAATACAGAAAGGAATTTTAGGTAAAAACTTTATTGAAGGTTTTATGGACGATGATGATTTACTTTATAATTTATTATAACAAGATTACCAATCTCTATAAGGAACATGAAATCACCAGACACAACATCTACATTGAGGAAGATGATGGATATAAGCTACAAATGATGACTAATAATGTCACCAGGCACAGAACTGGCCATCTGGGATCTGGGACGCTGAGGTTCCCTGAACATTTCACACTTGGCTCTGGAATATTTGTCAGTTTGGCGAATGTCATATCGGGAATGTTTTCTTGTATCCATGACTGGTATGATGGCACCAGGGTATACACCGATGGGAAGTTTGGAAGAGCACAACCAACTGCCCAACTTACAGCTCCAACCTGGTACCAGACACCTCTAACCTTACACACCAGAGGTCCTCCAGAGTCTCCCTGTAAGAAAGCCCAAAGTACAACATTAAATGCAAATAAAAGTTTCACTATACTGTATGTAAATGTCAGTGATATAAACCAAACCCAAATATAGAATGTGCTCACTAAATGTCATTACATTACAACATCCTGTATTATTCTCCAGAGCTGCACTCACTATTCTGCTGGTGGAGTCACTGTGTACATACATTACTTATCCTGTACTGATCCAGAGTAACATCCTGTATTATACTCCAGAGCTGCACTCACTATTCTGCTGGTGGAGTCACTGTGTACATACATTACTTATTCTGTACTGATCCTGAGTTACATCCTGTATTATACTGCAGAGCTGCACTCACTATTCTGCTGGTGCAGTCACTGTGTACATACATTACTTATCCTGTACGGATCCTGTGTTACATCCTGTATTATACTCCAGAGCTGCACTCACTATTCTGCTGGTGCAGTCACTGTGTACATACATTACTTATCCCGTACTGATCCTGAATTACATCCTGTATTATACTCCAGAGCTGCACTCACTATTCTGCAGGTGGAGTCACTGTGTACATACATTACTTATCCTGTACTGATCCTTGGTTACATCCTGTATTATATTCCAGAGCTGCACTCACTATTCTGCTGGTGCAGTCAGTGTGTACATACATTACTTATCCTGTACTGATCCTGAGTTACATCCTGTATTATACTCCAGAGCTGCACTCACTATTCTGCTGGTGCAGTCACTGTGTACATACATTACTTATCCTGTACTGATCCTGAGTTACATCCTGTATTATACTCCAGAGCTGCACTCGCTATTCTGCTGGTGCAGTCACTGTGTACATACATTACTTATCCTGTACTGATCCTGAGTTACATCCTGTATTATACTCCAGAGCTGCACTCACTATTCTACTGGTGCAGTCATTGTGTACGTACATTACATTACTTATCCTGTACTGATCCTGAGTTACACCCTGTATTATACTCCAGAGCTGCACTCGCTATTCTGCTGGTGCAGTCACTGTGTACATACATTACTTATCCTGTACTGATCCTGAGTTACATCCTGTATTATACTCCAGAGCTGCACTCACTATTCTGCTGGTGCAGTCACTGTGTACATACATTACTTATCCTGTACTGATCCTGAGTTACATCCTGTATAATACTCCAGAGCTGCACTCACTATTCTGCTGGTGCAGTCACTGTGTACATACATTACTTATCCTGTACTGATCCTGAGTTACATCCTGTATTATACTCCAGAGCTGCACTCACTATTCTGCTGGTGCAGTCACTGTGTACATACATTACTTATCCTGTACTGATCCTGAGTTACATCCTGTATTATACTCCAGAGCTGCACTCACTATTCTGCTGGTGGAGTCACTGTGTACATACATTACTTATCCTGTACTGATCCAGAGTACCATCCTGTATTATACTCCAGAGATGCACTCACTATTCTGCTGGTGCAGTCACTGTGTACATACATTACTTATTCTGTACTGATCCTGAGTTACATCCTGTATTATACTGCAGAGCTGCACTCACTATTCTGCTGGTGCAGTCACTGTGTACATACATTACTTATCCTGTACGGATCCTGTGTTACATCCTGTATTATACTCCAGAGCTGCACTCACTATTCTGCTGGTGCAGTCACTGTGTACATACATTACTTATCCTGTATTATACTCCAGAGCTGCACTCACTATTCCTCTGGTGGAGTCACTGTGTACATACATTACTTATCCTGTACTGATCCTGAGTTACGTCCTGTATTATACTCCAGAGCTGCACTCACTATTCTGCTGGTGCAGTCACTGTGTACATACATTACTTATCCCGTACTGATCCTGAATTACATCCTGTATTATACTCCAGAGCTGCACTCACTATTCTGCTGGTGGAGTCACTGTGTACATACATTACTTATCCTGTACTGATCCTTGGTTACATCCTGTATTATATTCCAGAGCTGCACTCACTATTCTGCTGGTGCAGTCACTGTGTACATACATTACTTATCCTGTACTGATCCTGAGTTACATCCTGTATTATACTCCAGAGCTGCACTCACTATTCTGCTGGTGCAGTCACTGTGTACATACATTACTTATCCTGTACTGATCCTGAGTTACACCCTGTATTATACTCCAGAGCTGCACTCGCTATTCTGCTGGTGCAGTCACTGTGTACATACATTACTTATCCTGTACTGATCCTGAGTTACATCCTGTATTATACTCCAGAGCTGCACTCACTATTCTACTGGTGCAGTCATTGTGTACGTACATTACATTACTTATCCTGTACTGATCCTGAGTTACACCCTGTATTATACTCCAGAGCTGCACTCGCTATTCTGCTGGTGCAGTCACTGTGTACATACATTACTTATCCTGTACTGATCCTGAGTTACATCCTGTATTATACTCCAGAGCTGCACTCACTATTCTGCTGGTGCAGTCACTGTGTACATACATTACTTATCCTGTACTGATCCTGAGTTACATCCTGTATAATACTCCAGAGCTGCACTCACTATTCTGCTGGTGCAGTCACTGTGTACATACATTACTTATCCTGTACTGATCCTGAG
Organism: Bufo bufo; assembly: GCF_905171765.1. Taxonomy (NCBI): domain Eukaryota; kingdom Metazoa; phylum Chordata; class Amphibia; order Anura; family Bufonidae; genus Bufo; species Bufo bufo. Next base: position 7,600,580 of record NC_053395.1, read on the forward strand.
TTACATCCTGTATTATACTCCAGAGCTGCACTCACTATTCTGCTGGTGCAGTCACTGTGTACATACATTACTTATCCTGTACTGATCCAGAGTAACATCCTGTATTATACTCCAGAGCTGCACTCACTATTCTGCTGGTGGAGTCACTGTGTACATACATTACTTATCCTGTACTGATCCAGAGTACCATCCTGTATTATACTCCAGAGCTGCACTCACTATTCTGCTGGTGCAGTCACTGTGTACATACATTACTTATTCTGTACTGATCCTGAGTTACATCCTGTATTATATTGCAGAGCTGCACTCACTATTCTGCTGGTGCAGTCACTGTGTACATACATTACTTATCCTGTACGGATCCTGTGTTACATCCTGTATTATACTCCAGAGCTGCACTCACTATTCTGCTGGTGCAGTCACTGTGTACATACATTACTTATCCTGTATTATACTCCAGAGCTGCACTCACTATTCCTCTGGTGGAGTCACTGTGTACATACATTACTTATCCTGTACTGATCCTTGGTTACATCCTGTATTATATTCCAGAGCTGCACTCACTATTCTGCTGGTGCAGTCACTGTGTACATACATTACTTATCCTGTACTGATCCTGAGTTACATCCTGTATAATACTCCAGAGCTGCACTCACTATTCTGCTGGTGCAGTCACTGTGTACATACATTACTTATCCTGTACTGATCCTGAGTTACATCCTGTATTATACTCCAGAGCTGCACTCACTATTCTGCTGGTGCAGTCACTGTGTACATACATTACTTATCCTGTACTGATCCTGAGTTACATCCTGTATTATACTCCAGAGCTGCACTCACTATTCTGCTGGTGCAGTCACTGTGTACATACATTACTTATCCTGTACTGATCCAGAGTAACATCCTGTATTATACTCCAGAGCTGCACTCACTATTCTGCTGGTGGAGTCACTGTGTACATACATTACTTATCCTGTACTGATCCAGAGTACCATCCTGTATTATACTCCAGAGCTGCACTCACTATTCTGCTGGTGCAGTCACTGTGTACATACATTACTTATTCTGTACTGATCCTGAGTTACATCCTGTATTATATTGCAGAGCTGCACTCACTATTCTGCTGGTGCAGTCACTGTGTACATACATTACTTATCCTGTACGGATCCTGTGTTACATCCTGTATTATACTCCAGAGCTGCACTCACTATTCTGCTGGTGCAGTCACTGTGTACATACATTACTTATCCTGTATTATACTCCAGAGCTGCACTCACTATTCCTCTGGTGGAGTCACTGTGTACATACATTACTTATCCTGTACTGATCCTTGGTTACATCCTGTATTATATTCCAGAGCTGCACTCACTATTCTGCTGGTGCAGTCACTGTGTACATACATTACTTATCCTGTACTGATCCTGAGTTACATCCTGTATTATACTCCAGAGCTGCACTCACTATTCTGCTGGTGCAGTCACTGTGTACATACATTACATTACTTATCCTGTACTGATCCTGGGTTACATCCTGTATTATACTCCAGAGCTGCACTCACTATTCTGCTGATGCAGTCACTGTGTACATACATTACTTATCCTGTACTGATCCTGAGTTACGTCCTGAATTATACTCCAGAGCTGCACTTACTATTCTGCTGGTGTAGTCACTGTGTACATACATTACTTATCCTGTACTGATCCTGAGTTACATCCTGTATTATACTCCAGAGCTGCACTCACTATTCTGCTGGTGCAGTCACTGTGTACATACATTACTTATCCTGTACTGATCCTGAGTTACATCTTGTATTATACTCCAGAGCTGCACTCACTATTCTGCTGGTGCAGTCACTGTGTACAGACATTACTTATCCTGTACTGATCTTGAGTAACATATTGTATTATACTCCAGAGCAGCACTCACTATTCTGCTGGTGCAGTCACTGTGTACATACATTACTTATCCTGTACTGATCCTGAGTTACATCCTATATTATACTCCAGAGCTGCACTCACTATTCTGCTGGTGCAGTCACTGTGTACATACATTACATTACTTATCCTGTACTGATCCTGAGTTACATCCTGTATTATACTCCAGAGCTGCACTCACTATTCTGCTGGTGCAGTCACTGTGTACATACATTACTTATACTGTACTTATCCTGAGTTACATCCTGTATTATACTCCAGAGCTGCACTCACTATTCTGCTGGTGCAGTCACTGTGTACATACATTACTTATCCTGTACTGATCCTGAGTTACATCCTATATTATACTCCAGAGCTGCACTCACTATTCTGCTGGTGCAGTCACTGTGTACATACATTACATTACTTATCCTGTACTGATCCTGAGTTACATCCTGTATTATACTCCAGAGCTGCACTCACTATTCTGCTGGTGCAGTCATTGTGTACATACATTACTTATCCTGTACTGATCCTGAGTTACATCCTGTATTATACTCCAGAGCTGCACTCACTATTCTGCTGGTGCAGTCTCTGTGTACATACATTACTTATCCTGTACTGATCCTGAGTTACATCCTGTATTATACTCCAGAGCTGCACTCACTATTCTGCTGGTGCAGTCACTGTGTACATACATTACATTACTTATCCTGTACTGATCCTGAGTTACATCCTGTATTATACTCCAGAGCTGCACTCACTATTCTGCTGGTGCAATCACTGTGTACATACATTACTTATCCTGTACTAATCCTGAGTTACATCCTGTGTTATACTCCAGAGCTGCACTCACTATTCTGCTGGTGGAGTCACTGTGTACATACATTACTTATCCTGTACTGATCCTGAGTTACATCCTGTATTATACTCCAGAGCTGCACTCACTATTCTGCTGGTGCAGTCACTGTGTACATACATTACTTATACTGTACTTATCCTGAGTTACATCCTGTATTATATTCCAGAGCTGCACTCACTATTCTGCTGCTGCAGTCACTGTGTACATACATTACTTATCCTGTACTGATCCTGAGTTACATCCTGTATTATACTCCAGAGCTGCACTCACTATTCTGCTGGTGCAGTCACTGTGTACATACATTACTTATCCTGTACTGATCCTGAGTTACATCCTGTATTATACTCCAGAGCTGCACTCACTATTCTGCCGGTGCAGTCATTGTGTACATACATTACTTATCCTGTACTGATCCTGAGTTACATCCTGTATTATACTCCAGAGCTGCACTCACTATTCTGCTGGTGCAGCCACTGTGTACATACATTACTTATACTGTACTTATCCCAAATTACATCCTGTATTATACTCCAGAGCTGCACTCAATGGGGTAGGTTTACTAATCCTATGAATGGTGTAATCTTAGATGGCCTTTCTAGACGTGCACCAGATGCATCACAGGGGCTCAGGTCGGATTATATCAGAGCACACAATAATCAGGTTGGGCTTAGGGGACAAAACCAGGTGCAGGTCAAACACACAGAAGAGGTGCAGATCTTTCCATCATACCTGATCTCTGTGGAGGCTTCACCACTGGTTTTGTTTCACAATAAGTGATGGAAATAACTGATCAAATAACTAAAGTGTGAACTTGGCCTAAAGGTTTGACTCAGTTTGAGACAGAATTTTTCTCCAAATTTTTGGCACAATTTTGGTGCTAAGTGTTGTGTCTCATGCCACTCCCTGTCCCAGTAAGCTGCGTCCCTTCTCATCCAGATGCAGATAATTCATTGAAAGCTAGATGCATCAAACATTGGCACAATTGAGGCCAGAATCCTGGAGCTGCTCATTAGTAACTGCTCTATGATAGATGGACACAGTGCTGTTTATGAAGACGGATTCTAAATGTGAACTGGTACATGCAGAAGCAAGTGTGAACGAGGTACCTGGCAGCTGCTTTTCTTTCCTTCTATGAATCCGGCACATATCATGTCATCTAGGAGTATGGCATTACTGGGTGCATTACCCTCACGAAACATCTTCCTACATCGCTCAAGGTCTATCAGTGGAGCCTCCACCTTCTGAAGGGTCATAGGTTCTGGCAGATCCACTGGACATTAAAATAATGTGTAAGTTATTTTTATGGAAATCCTTATATATATTAATAAATTGGTAATGTTATCTCTAATGTATTCTATACAATACTGCCTCTCATATAAAATGATGAAAGCACATATAACACTGCCTTTACTTTTTTCATATAAATGATTTAGGTACAGATAGTACTGCCTTCCTGTTTCTCCCTGTAAATACGTGCAGATAGTACTGCCCCCCTGTCTATCCATGTAAATGATGTAGGTACAGATAGTACTGCCTCCCTGTCTATCCATGTAAATGATGTAGGTACAGATAGTACTGCCTCCCTGTTTATCCATGTAAATGATGTAGGTACAGATAGTACTGCCTCGCTGTCTATCCATGTAAATGATGTAGGTACAGATAGTACTGCCTCCCTGTTTATCCATGTAAATGATGCAGGTACAGATAGTACTGCCCCCCTGTCTATCCATGTAAATCATGTAGGTACAGATAGTACTGCCTCCCTGTCTATTCATATAAATGATGTAGGTACAGATAGTACTGCCTCCCTGTCTATCCATGTAAATGATGTAGGTACAGATAGTACTGCCTCCCTGTTTATCCATGTAAATGATGCAGGTACAGATAGTACTGCCTTGCTGTCTCTCCATGTAAATGATGTAGGTACATATAGTACTGCCTCCCTGTCTATTCATATAAATGATGTAGGTATAGATAGTACTGCCTCCCTGTTTATCCATGTAAATGATGTAGGTACAGATAGTACTGCCTCGCTGACTCTCCATGTAAATGATGTAGGTACAGATAGTACTGCCTCGCTGTCTATTCATATAAATGATGTAGGTATAGATAGTACTGCCTCCCTGTTTATCCATGTAAATGATGTAGGTACAGATAGTACTGCCTCCCTGTCTCTCCATGTAAATGATGTAGGTACAGATAGTACTGCCTCTCTGTCTATTCATATAAATGATGTAGGTACAGATAATACTGCTGGGAGCTGCATATCGATATGTATCACTGGCAGAAGTCCTGTTCATCGAATATCAAGTGTTCCTCACCTCCTGATGCAATGTTTCCCCAGCCGGTTACCCAGCATTCCATGCCACAGGGGAAGGTGACGGAGGAAGCTGGCAGAGAGATGGGCATGATGTACTTGTTGTAGGTGACCGTACTGGAGAGCTTCAGAAGAGCAATGTCCCCTCTGCTGGCCACTTCACCGGTGTACTCGGGGTGAATGATAATTTCCTTCACAGAGACCTTAACTTCATGTTCATTGGAGTAAGATCCCAGTTTGTATGCACCCAATCGCAAATAATAATAATTCAAATTAGAATTTCTGTGGAATGAAGAAAAGATATGGAAGTGTCTGTTATCTATAGGTGAGATGGGAATACTGATCACTTCTGTATGACAAACCATATGATTACGATATCTGAATCTATGGTCTTCAGACCTCACATTGTTCAATCATCTGAACAAACCACCTATATGGCTTAGTATGGTAGACGGACATGGCCCTGTTGGGTTCTCTCTAGTGATGAGCGAAGTTTTGAAAAATTCAATTTGGTCGATTTACTGAACTTTGACAAGAAAATGTATTTGTTACAAATTAATTTGTCATGATTCGCAATAAATCAGGTATACCCAGGCCACTGTGCCCAATCAAATTCATCCTACTTGGTGGCCCAATCTCAGTGTGAAGGCTTGGAAGTTAAACTGCAGACATATTGCAGGGATAGTGTATCGCTGTGTGCAATACGTTCTAGTGCACCCACATTCATCGTTAATCCGTTCTCTAAGTACGGTGACGTCAGAATTACAGGTGTAATTTATCGCCGTCTGCATCACTGTGCAGTGCACCAAGATTTAAAACTAATACTTTCTGTTAAATAAAAATAAAAGCATACAGCAGCCTTCAGTAAAGCCAAAAAAAACATGCACACCCCTTAAGTGCAATGGCTTCTTAGTGGAGCAAAATAAAGAAATGGGGGCAGAGCCAATAAAGTAGTGGAGAAAAAAAAATTCTCTTAATGCATGATGTGACCAAAAACATGCTTATTCCCTTACGTCCTACCAGCAGCACAGATGGGGTTAACTGCCCCTGTGGACTGGTAGGACCGGCGGAATTTTAATGAGCCAAAGAACCAATAAACGATCTTCAGCTCCCTGAAAGGGAGGAGATCACCCCCCAGCCCACCGTGTTTTTTTCTGTCCTCTGGACAGGTGGACTGGCGTGTCGCTCCCCCTCTGGGAGCTGAAGAGTGCTTAGGGGCTCTTTTTTTCCTTAAGCTAAAGCATCGCTTTTTCTTGGTCCCAGTGCCTTTATTTTAGGCCTGATCGCGGCGATTTTTGTCTCTGGGGTACCGTCGGGGAGGGGGGTATCCCCTCTCCTCTTCTTTCATCTCAGTATGCGGTGTCCGTCTCTCCACTACCGCATGTGTGCGGCGCTATGGGCGCCGCCATCTTCCGGAAGTGACGCGCACTAGGTGCGCTACGTCACTTCCGGTTTTCCGGAGCGATGCGGTGAGGTTTAAAAACTCACCATTTCTATTAAACTGTCTCCCTATAAAGACATCCTGGGATCCAGGATTAATCTGGGGAGACATTTAGGACAAGCTGAGCCAGTATAGGCTCTGTTATCTCTCTGGGCTAATTACGATTAAGGACCCGCCCAGGGGGCGGGGATTCCTCCTTTTAAGCGCCCAGAGCCTATCAGTTAGTGCTCTGGTTGCGTCGCTTTCACAAGTTAGCTCCAGAGTTCCCTGTGCCTTGAGATATTCTTGTAGTATTGCTTGGCTTGGGTTTTGTTGTTCCTCTTTTCACAACTCTAATTTCTTCTAGTGCTGGTGGGCCCCCTTAAGGTCTTGTTTCTCCACCTCCCTGTTTTTTTATTTCCAATTACAGACTATGGCTTCCCCTAAGGATCCGGATCAGCGGAATGCTGGGGCCAAGAGGAAGCATTTGGCGTGTTACGAATGTAACACACCCTTAGACGACAGCTGTCCTTACTCCAGATGTAAGAGTTGTCGCACAGCATCCACGGAACCCACGATGCAGGAAATGTTCCAGTGGACAAATACATACGTGGATGATTCCATTAAGGGAGTGGTACGGCTGCTTAATGAGAGGCTACCAGGTCCCTCTCAGACTCCCATGGAGGTGGTCGCACCGGTCGAAAGACCTACCCCCTGTTCTGTGGGGTCTTCTTCTGAGGAAGAAGAATTTACTTCTTGCTTTTTCCCTCCAGAAAAGACGCAGAAGTTACTCAAGTCCATCAGGTCGGGGGACCAGGATGTTGATATGGGGGAGTCTTCCGATCCCGCCGGACGGACACAGCGTGTCTTTAGAGCGGATGAGACCCTCCTCTCTGTGATGCGCACAGAGTGGAGAAAGCCTGAGAAAGGTCCAGTGCTCACCAGAAAATTCAAACTCATGTACCCGATGGCTAAACCCTTGGTGGAATCGTGGGGTTCCGTTCCCAAGGTGGACATGGCTATAGCTAAGTTGTCCCGGCGCACTCTAGTCCCTGCAGACGATGGGTCTAGTCTGCAGGACCCTCTAGACCGGAGGGCAGAGTGCACCCTTAGAAGGAGTTACGCGGCGGCTGCTGCCTCCGCATCAACTTCAATTGCGGGCACGGAGGTAGCCGCCTATTTACGCTCCAAGCTCAACCAAATCCAGACGGACGTGGATCAGAGCGTATCAAGGGATGACATCCTGGCAGCCTTCAAGTCAGCCAATCTGGCTATGGACTTTCTGGTCGATTCCACCCAGATGCAGCTGAAGCTGGCCGCCAAAACTATGGCCCTAGTTTCAGCTGCCCGCAGACCACTTTGGCTGAAACCGTGGATCGCGGACAACGCGTCCAAGTTCAACCTTTGTGGGCTCCCCTTCGAACCGGATAGGCTATTCGGGTCCGAATTGGACAAGATAATGGAGGGGCTCTCCGATAAAAAGGGGAAGCAGCCCTTTCGGGGACGCCCCAGACAGGAGAAGAAAGGCGGAGGTCATCCAGGGCAGCAGTCTAGGGCAGAGATTGGGAGGGGCCATCTCGTAAATATTCGAGACGCTCCCGCAAACCCACCAGGGAGGCAAAACCCTCCTGACTATGGGCCTCCTCGAGGCTCTTGGATAAACCCTGCTGCCCCTGCAGTGTCTCCTCTAGATTTTCCCGTACCCCTCCCCCAGATTCCCGTGGGGGGCCGTCTTTCCCATTTCAAAGACTCTTGGAGCCGGTTGATTGCAGACCCCTGGGTCCAGGACATAGTTTCCGTCGGGTACCGGGTAGATCTTATCTCTCTCCCCCCAGAGAGATTCATCGCCACACGAAACTTCGGGTCTGCCAAACAAGTGGTCCTAGAATCTTACATTCAGGACTATATCTCCAAGGGAGCCCTAGAGGAGATGCCGGCAGGGGAGAGGGGCCTAGGGATTTATTCACCAGTGTTCCTGGTTCCCAAAAAGACGGGAGATCTCCGGATGATCATCGACTTGAGATTTCTCAATCGATTTATAAGAAAAACAAGGTTTCGCATGGAAACCATAAGGTCAGTCAGCCATATCCTCAACCTCGGGGATGTCATGGCTACTCTGGACCTCAAGGATGCGTATCTTCACATTCCAATCCATTCCACGTCCCGGAAACTCCTCAGGATCGCGGTCCAGATTTCAGGGGTTCGCAGGCACTTTCAGTTCGCCGCGCTTCCCTTCGGAATCTCTTCTGCCCCCCTTATCTTCACCAAGGTGGTGGTGTCGGTGGTGGCAGCTTTGAGACTTCAAGGACTGACTATTATTCCTTATCTGGACGATTGGCTTTTCATAGCCTCTTCAGTTCCGATCCTTACCCACCATCTTCAGATCGCAATTTCCTTTCTCCTCCGCCTGGGCTGGATTATCAACTGGCAGAAGTCGAATGTGAGCCCATCGACTTCAATCCATTATTTAGGATTCGTGGTCGACTCTGTGGAGATGTCCCTCCGGTTGACTCTAGAAAGGAAAGCGCGGATTCAGGACCTGGCAAAGGTCCTTTATGTCCCTCGTCGAGTCTCTATCCGGACTCTCATGAAGATGCTGGGGCTCATGTCAGCGGCTGCGGACGCAGTCCCTTGGGCACTATGGCACCTCCGTCCTCTTCAGTCGGAGGTCTTACACTTATGGAATGTCAGCCTTGCGGGGCTAGATTCCCTATGCTCCCTGTCCGGTCAAACCCGGAATTCCCTCAGATAGTGGTTTCAGCTACCAGCAGGGAAGTCTATGACCCAACCAGCTTGGGTCATATTGACTACAGACGCGTCCCTTGTAGGCTGGGGCGCTCACCTGGACGGATCCCCAGTACAGGGATCTTGGTCCCCCCTGGAGCGGCGTCTTTCTTCCAATCTTCGCGAGATGCGAGCTATCCGGCTAGCCCACCTTCACTTCGCCCCTCAGATTCGGGGCAAAGCAGTGAAAGTCCAGTCAGACAATATGACTGCGGTTCTCTATATAAACAAACAGGAAAGCACAAGATCATTGCCCCTTCTGTCAGAGATCGGGTGATTCTCCGGTGGGCAGAGACAAACCTTTCCCATCTATCTGCCATTCATATTCGAGGCTCCCTCAATATGATAGCGGACCGATTAAGTCGAGGATTACCGACCATGGAGTGGTCTCTGCATCCGGAGATCTTCAGGCAGCTAGTTCACAGATGGGGTATGCCAGAGGTGGATCTCATGGCGACCAGGTTCAACGCCAAGGTGCTGAGGTTCTGTTCCCTGTACAGGGAAGACAACCCCCTGGCGATAGATGCTCTGTCGATACCGTGGAGGTTCAGGCTGGCTTACATCTTCCCTCCGTTTTCCATGATACCGAGGGTATTGATGAAAATCCGTCAGGATCAGGCCTCGGTAATAGCCATCATACCTTTCTGGCCCAGGAGATCCTGGTTTACCCAGCTCATTCAGATGAGTCGGGGACAATACTGGAGACTCCCCCCGGAGCAGACCCTGGTGTCGTGGGACACTCACCTCTGCCCAGATCTGCACAGGTTCAACCTGACAGCCTGGAGGTTGATCAGTCCCTTCCCAACATAGAAGGGCTTTCCGAGTCGGTCCTGAGAACTTTATCGCATTCCCGAGCAGAGTCTACAAAGAAGGCCTACTCCAGGATCATGAGAATCTTCGTGGCATGGTGTGATTCCAGACAGGTGGCGTCTGCAGATCCGCCCCTTCCTGCGATACTACAATTTCTTCAAGATGGATTAGATAGAGGCCTATCTCCAGCTACCTTAAAGGTACAGGTTTGTGCCATCTCGGCCTGTCTCAACAGGCCACATTCTCGGGACCCACTCATTAAACGCTTCCTGAAGGGAGCTGAAAGACTAAAGCCTACTATACTGAAACCTATCCCCCAGTGGGATCTTTCAGTAGTGCTCAGGGGGCTAGCATCTCCCCCCTTCGAGCCCTTGGAGGAGGTAAATTTCAAATTTTTGACTTTAAAAATGGTCTTTCTTCTGGCTATAGCTTCAGCCAAAAGAATCTCTGAATTGCAGGCTTTCTCTGCAATTCACCCGTACATTATTTTCTTACAGGATAGAGTACTCCTGAAGTTTTTACCATACTTCAGGCCTAAGGTGCCTACCTTCCAAAATATCAATCAGGTAATCTCTTTACCAGTTTTGTTTACAGCCTCCTCCTCTGATACTCCAGCTAGAGACCCGCTGGATATTTCAAGATGCCTCCAGATCTATGTGGATAGATCTAGAGAGTTCAGGGTAGATGAGAATCTCCTTATCCTGTTTGCCGGTAAGTCTAAAGGCCGTAAAGCGTCTAAAGCTACCATTAGTCGCTGGATCAAGGAGGCCATTAAGGAAGCTTTCGTCTCCCAATCCTTAGATCCTCCTGAGTTTGTGAGAGCCCATTCTACTAGGGCGGTCTCCACCTCGGTTGCGGAGAGAAGACTTCTCCCCTTAGAGTTGATCTGTAAGGCGGCCTCCTGGAGCTCTGAGTCAACCTTCATCTCCCATTATAGGATAGATGCTAGGATGGCAGAGTTTTTGGCCTTTGGGCCGACTGTTCTTAGTTCTGCCAGGCATGAGGACCCTCCCTAGGGGATTCTTCTTGCTATCTCCCCATCTGTGCTGCTGGTAGGACGTAAGGGAATCGTTAATTTCTAACGATAATTTGTTTTCCCTTAGTCCTAACAGCAGCACACAAATATCCCACCCTAGATACATTATGCTTGTTAAAAACATGGTGGGCTGGGGGGTGATCTCCTCCCTTTCAGGGAGCTGAAGATCGTTTATTGGTTCTTTGGCTCATTAAAATTCCGCCGGTCCTACCAGTCCACAGGGGCAGTTAACCCCATCTGTGCTGCTGTTAGGACTAAGGGAAAACAAATTATCGTTAGAATTTAACGAATAATCCCTTCTATTAGCTGTAGATTTACTGTGCGTCAGTATTTGTCTACTTTCACACTCGCGTTTTTGTTTTCAGTTTGTGAGATCCATTCAGGGCTCTCAAAAGCGGTCCAAAACGGATCAGTTTTGTCCAAATGCATTCTGAATGGAAAAGGATCCACTCAGTATACTTCACTTTGCATCAGTTCAGTCTCCATTCCGCTTTGGATCGGTTATGAATGGATGCAATCGGTTGTATTATCTGAACGGATCCGTCCACATCCGCACAAAACGCGAGTGTGAAAGTAGCGTATTTATAGGTCACTGTTACCGCCAGGTCTAATTTATTGCCGTACACTTAACCGTGCAGTGCCCCAAGATTCAAGTAGTGGCCATATGGTCGAGTGGGGAGGGGGCAGTAAGGTTGTGTTCATATCATTGTTTATTTTTCCGTTCTTCTGATATGTTAGAATTACAGAAAACAAAAAAATACAAACAAACCTATATTTTGAGCACGGATTCAGGCGGTCAGCATTTGATCAGTAATTCTAAGCCAAAAGCAGGAGTGGGTCCAAAACAGAGATAAAATGTCATAAAAATATTTGCATCTCTTATGTGTTTTGGACCCACTCCTGCTTTTACCTTAAAATACTGATCAAACACAAAAGCAAAAACTGACCACGTGAAAGAAGACTTATGGTCAGATTGCATCTGTTTTGGTCATTTATGTCTCAAATCAGGAAAAAAGTATGCAGGATTTTGAAGGTCTCTTCCAGATGGTCAGTATTTGGAGAGTATTTTGCATCAGTATTTGTAAGCCAAAAAAAGGAGTGGATCCAAAACAGAGGTAAAATGTAATGAAATTATTAGCATTGTAGAAAGGCACAAGGGACCATCATAGATGGAAGATATGTGTCACCGAGGTTCCTGGCCTCGGTGAAGTAGGAGTCAGTAGTGTAAATGTCCGCAGCAGTTGCTGATGGACACTTTGATAGTTAGCATAGCTGTGAAAAGCTAATCCGGGCCGGCTCTTACTGGGAGCAGCCAAAGTGCAGGGAGGGTTGGCTGTTCCCCATGGTCCAGGCCGGGTTTTGACGGGCTTACAAAAAGTCAGCCAGCAGGGTCAGTGGTGTGATTACCTGGCTGATGGTGGAGCTCTGTGTAGCTGTGTGTTTTTGGAGCCAAGTGAAAACCAGAGGGTCTCTGCCGAGAGACAAAGGACAAAGGACAAAGCAAGGTTCACATCCACTCCGTGGGGAGTACGGTACTGTGCCCTAAAACTTTCTATGTGATTTTTCAGATTAAAGACTGAACTGTTTTTCTTTAAGTGTCAGCTGAAGTAAGCTGATCACTGCCGCCTGTTGAATTGTGGTGTGCCAACAATAAAAGACATTTATTACTTTGATTTCCACCACTAAAAGGCTACTGTGTATTTATCTGAAGGCTACCATTTGGGAAATCCCTACAATTGGTGTCGGATGCGGGAACACCCCGGATTGCTTGAAGCAACAACAAGTTAAATGTCAGAAGCTGTTTTTTTTTCTCTGGTTGGACTCTTAACCACCTCCGGACCGCCTAACGCAGGATCGCGTTCCGGAGGTGGCAGCCCTGCGCACAGTCACGCATATATGCGTCATCTCGCGAGACGCGAGATTTCCTGTGAACGCGCGCACACAGGCGCGCGCGCTCACAGGAACGGAAGGTAAGAGAGTGGATCTCCAGCCTGCCAGCGGCGATCGTTCGCTGGCAGGCTGGAGATGTGTTTTTTTTTAACCCTAACAGGTATATTAGACGCTGTTTTGATAACAGCGTCTAATATACCTGCTACCTGGTCCTCTGGTGGTCCCCTTTGTTTGGATCGACCACCAGAGGACACAGGTAGCTCAGTAAAGTCCCACCAAGCACCACTACACTACACTACACCCCCCCCCCCCGTCACTTATTAACCCCTTATTAGCCCCTGATCACCCCTGATCACCCCATATAGACTCCCTGATCACCCCCCTGTCATTGATCAACCCCCTGTAAAGCTCCACTCAGACGTCCGCATGATTTTTACGGATCCACTGATAGATGGATCGGATCCGCAAAACGCATCCGGACGTCTGAATGAAGCCTTACAGGGGCGTGATCAATGACTGTGGTTATCACCCCATATAGACTCCCTGATCACCCCCCTGTCATTGATTACCCCCCTGTAAAGCTCCATTCAGACGTCCGCATGATTTTTACGGATCCACTGATAGATGGATCGGATCCGCAAAACGCATCCGGACGTCTGAATGAAGCCTTACAGGGGCATGATCAATGACTGTGGTGATCACCCCATATAGACTCCCTGATCACCCCCCTGTAAAGCTCCATTCAGATGTCCGCATGATTTTTACGGATGCACTGATAGATGGATCCGATCCGCAAAACGCATCCGGACGTCTGAATGAAGCCTTACAGGGGCATGATCAATGACTGTGGTGATCACCCCATATAGACTCCCTGATCACCCCCCTGTAAAGCTCCATTCAGATGTCCGCATGATTTTTACGGATGCACTGATAGATGGATCCGATCCGCAAAACGCATCCGGACGTCTGAATGAAGCCTTACAGGGGCGTGATCAATGACTGTGGTTATCACCCCATATAGACTCCCTGATCACCCCCCTGTCATTGATTACACCCCTGTCATTGATCAACCCCCTGTAAAGCTCCATTCAGACGTCCGCATGATTTTTACGGATGCACTGATAGATGGATCGGATCCGCAAAACGCATCCGGACGTCTGAATGAAGCCTTACAGGGGCGTGATCAATGACTGTGGTGATCACCCCATATAGACTCCCTGATCACCCCCCTGTCATTGATCACCCCCCTGTCATTGATCACCCCCCCTGTCATTGATCACCCCCCCTGTCATTGATCACCCCCCCTGTCATTGATCACCCCTCTGTAAGGCTCCATTCAGACATTTTTTTGGCCCAAGTTAGCGGAATTATTTTTTTTTTTTCTTACAAAGTCTCATATTCCACTAACTTGTGTCAAAAAATAAAATCTCACATGAACTCACCATACCCCTCACGGAATCCAAATGCGTAAAAATTTTTAGACATTTATATTCCAGACTTCTTCTCACGCTTTAGGGCCCCTAGAATGCCAGGGCAGTATAAATACCCCACATGTGACCCCATTTCGGAAAGAAGACACCCCCAGGTATTCCGTGAGGGGCATATTGAGTCCATGAAAGATTGAAATTTTTGTCCCAAGTTAGCGGAACGGGAGACTTTGTGAGAAAAAAATTTAAAATATCAATTTCCGCTAACTTGTGGCAAAATTTTTTTTTTTCTATGAACTCGCCATGCCCCTCATTGAATACCTTGGGGTGTCTTCTTTCCAAAATGGGGTCACATGTGGGGTATTTATACTGCCCTGGCATTCTAGGGGCCCCAAAGCGTGAGAAGAAGTCTGATATCCAAATGTCTAAAAATGCCCTCCTAAAAGGAATTTGGGCACCTTTGCGCATCTAGGCTGCAAAAAAGTGTCACACATCTGGTATCGCCGTACTCAGGAGAAGTTGGGGAATGTGTTTTGGGGTGTCATTTTACATATACCCATGCTGGGTGAGAGAAATATCTTGGTCAAATGCCAACTTTGTATAAAAAAAATGGGAAAAGTTGTCTTTTGCCAAGATATTTCTCTCACCCAGCAAGGGTATATGTAAAATGACACCCCAAAACACATTCCCCAACTTCTCCTGAATACGGTGATACCACATGTGTGACACTTTTTTGCAGCCTAGGTGGGCAAAGGGGCCCATATTCCAAAGAGCACCTTTAGGATTTCACAGGTCATTTACCTACTTACCACACATTAGGGCCCCTGGAAAATGCCAGGGCAGTATAACTACCCCACAAGTGACCCCATTTTGGAAAGAAGACACCCCAAGGTATTCCGTGAGGGGCATGGCGAGTTCCTAGAATTTTTTATTTTTTGTCACAAGTTAGTGGAAAATGCTGATTTTTTTTTTTTGATTTTTTTTTCATACAAAGTCTCATATTCCACTAACTTGTGACAAAAAATAAAAACTTCCATGAACTCACTATGCCCATCAGCGAATACCTTGGGGTGTCTTCTTTCCAAAATAGGGTCACTTGTGGGGTAGTTATACTGCCCTGGCATTCTAGGGGCCCGAATGTGTGGTAAGGAGTTTGAAATCAAATTCTGTAATAAATGACCTGTGAAATCCGAAAGGTGCTCTTTGGAATATGGGCCCCTTTGCCCACCTAGGCTGCAAAAAAGTGTCACACATCTGGTATCTCCGTACTCAGGAGAAGGTGGGGAATGTGTTTTGGGGTGTCATTTTACATATACCCCTGCTGGGTGAGAGAAATATCTTGGCAAAAGACAACTTTTCCCATTTTTTTATACAAAGTTGGCATTTGACCAAGATATTTATCTCACCCAGCATGGGTATATGTAAAATGACACCCCAAAACACATTCCCCACCTTCTCCTGAGTACGGCAATACCAGATGTGTGACACTTTTTTGCAGCCTAGGTGGGCAAAGGGGCCCATATTCCAAAGAGCACCTTTCGGATTTCACAGGTCATTTTTTACAGAATTTGATTTCAAACTCCTTACCACACATTTGGGCCCCTAGAATGCCAGGGCAGTATAACTACCCCACAAGTGACCCCATTTTGGAAAGAAGAGACCCCAAGGTATTCGCTGATGGGCATAGTGAGTTCATGGAAGTTTTTATTTTTTGTCACAAGTTAGTGGAATATGAGACTTTGTATGAAAAAAATAAAATAAAAAAAATCATCATTTTCCACTAACTTGTGACAAAAAATAAAAAATTCTAGGAACTTGCCATGCCCCTCACGAAATACCTTGGGGTGTCTTCTTTCCAAAATGGGGTCACTTGTGGGGTAGTTATACTGCCCTGGCATTCTAGGGGCCCAAATGTGTGGTAAGGAGTTTGAAATCAAATTCTGTAAAAAATGACCTGTGAAATCCGAAAGGTACTCTTTGGAATATGGGCCCCTTTGCCCACCTAGGCTGCAAAAAAGTGTCACACATCTGGTATTGCCGTACTCAGGAGAAGGTGGGGAATGTGTTTTGGGGTGTCTTTTTACATATACCCATGCTGGGTGAGAGAAATATCTTGGCAAAAGACAACTTTTCCCATTTTTTTATACAAAGTTGGCATTTGACCAAGATATTTATCTCACCCAGCATGGGTATATGTAAAAAGACACCCCAAAACACATTCCTCAACTTCTCCTGAGTACAGAGATACCAGATGTGTGACACTTTTTTGCAGCCTAGGTGGGCAAAGGGGCCCATATTCCAAAGAGCACCTTTCGGATTTCACTCGTCATTTTTTACAGAATTTGATTTCAAACTCCTTACCACACATTTGGGCCCCTAGAATGCCAGGGCAGTATAACTACCCCACAAGTGACCCCATTTTGGAAAGAAGAGACCCCAAGGTATTTCGTGATGGGCATAGTGAGTTCATAGAAGTTTTTATTTTTTGTCACAAGTTAGTGGAATATGAGACTTTGTAAGAAAAAAAAAAAATAAATCATCATTTTCCGCTAACTTGTGACAAAAAATAAAAAGTTCTATGAACTCACTATGCCCATCAGCGAATACCTTAGGGTGTGTACTTTCCGAAATGGGGTCATTTGTGGGGTGTTTGTACTGTCTGGCCATTGTAGAACCTCAGGAAACATGACAGGTGCTCAGAAAGTCAGAGCTGCTTCAAAAAGCGGAAATTCACATTTTTGTACCATAGTTTGTAAACGCTATAACTTTTACCCAAACCATTTTTTTTTTACCCAAACATTTTTTTTTTATCAAAGACATGTAGAACTATAAATTTAGAGCAAAATTTCTATATGGATCTTGTTTTTTTTGCAAAATTTTACAACTGAAAGTGAAAAATGTAATTTTTTTGCAAAAAAATCGTTAAATTTCGATTAATAACAAAAAAAGTAAAAATGTCAGCAGCAATGAAATACCACCAAATGAAAGCTCTATTAGTGAGAAGAAAAGGAGGTAAAATTCATTTGGGTGGTAAGTTGCATGACCGAGCAATAAACGGTGAAAGTAGTGTAGGTCAGAAGTGTAAAAAGTGGCCTGGTCTTTCAGGGTGTTTAAGCACTGGGGGCTGAGGTGGTTAAAGGGCCAGTAGCCTAAATTACTGAATGGATTTTTTTTTTGTTGAAAGGAAGTTTTTCAATTGATGTCTTGGGTTAAAGCAGCAGCGGAGCTTCAACAAGAATCAATGAAAATGGAGGATCTTATCAAGCAGATGGTGCAGAGCAATCTACAGCAGCAACAGGCATTAGAGCAACAACGGCAGGCTAATGCCCATCAGCAGGAGACGAACCGCCTACTGGCGGAGCAAATTGCAACCCTAAGAGAGAGGGTGGCCGCACAACCAGCGGGGTATGTGGCTGAACAGAATGTGGGCGGAATAAAAAACGTGCAATCTGCCTTACAAAAAATGACCGCAGAGGATGACGTAGAAAAAGGGACTAAAAGGGACTAAAACCCCCCGGGGTGGACGTTATGAGGCCAAGAGTCTATCAGAACCAACGCCACGACCGTCCTTAAGAGAGGTCATCTGCTGGAGGTGCCGTGGCCTGGGACATATGGCAGCCCAATGTCCCATCAGCCCAGAACAAATGGACTGTTCTGTGGGGAGACGAACCTCACTGTTTGCGTGTAGTGCGGTTCCTAATGTTGAGGGAGGACTCCCTTTTTGTACAATTAATGTGAATGGCAACCCCACAAAGGGACTTCTGGACTCGGGGAGCCTGGTCACGCTCCTAACAGCCAGTATTCCTCATAAGTTGGTTCCTGGGAAGACCTTGGGAGTCACCTTCATTCATGGTGATACCAAGGTCTACCCAATAGCCCAGGTGACCTTAAAAACTGAAGAGTGTACGGTATACCACCAGGTAGGGGTAGTGCAGGGGTTGATGCATGAGATGATCATTGGCCGAGACTGTCCTGTGTTCTGGGACCTGTGGGCCAAGGCAGTACCGCAGCAACACCCTGGTGCTGCAGACAGCCCCGTGCTCCGTGACCCTGAGATAGTCCCTGACTTTCCGTTCTCGGCCATGGTAGGTGAGAATGAGGAAGAGTCTGCCCTTGAGGAGATGGTCCCCGACTTAGAGGTGTCTCGGGGAAACTTTGGGACTGCTCAGTTCCGAGATGAGACTCTAAAAGGGGCCTTAAACAATGTGGGGGTAGTAAATGGGGCACCTCAAGAGCCAGGGGCAGACGAAAGGTACCCTCACTTTGCAATGAATGAAAACTTGTTGTACCGGGTGACTAAAATCCGGGAAGAATTAGTTGAACAGCTCGTGGTTCCTAAAGCATACCGACGCATGGTAATGGACCTGGCACATAACCATGTATTAGGGGGACACTTAGGGGCTGAGAAAACGCTTGAAAGGGTTTTGCAGAGGTTTTATTGGCCCGGGTGTTACAGAGAAATTAAGGATTACTGCCAATCCTGCCCTATGTGCCAAGTAACCTCTCCAGTCGCAAACTTCCGCAGCCCTCTAATACCATTACCAATTATCGAGATACCATTCGAGAGAATTGCGATGGATTTAGTCGGGCCTTTGGTAAAATCTGCAAGGGGGCACCAATATATATTAGTGGTAATGGATTATGCTACCCGATACTCGGAGGCGGTGCCCTTGAGGAAAGCTACCTCTAAAGTTATAGCCAGAGAACTGTTTCAGATTTTCTCCAGAACAGGGCTGCCCAAGGAGATCCTGACTGACCAGGGGACCCCGTTCATGTCCAGGGTCATGCAGGATCTCTGTAAAGTATTAAAAATTAACCAGTTGCGTACCTCAGTGTACCACCCACAGACAGATGGCCTGGTGGAACGCTTCAATAAAACTTTGAAGGCCATGTTGAAAAAAGTGGTTGAGAAAGATGGCAGAGATTGGGATTACCTGTTGCCTTATCTACTGTTCTCAATCAGAGAGGTACCCCAAGTGTCAACAGGTTTCTCGCCTTTTGAGTTGTTGTATGGAAGGCATCCACGAGGCCTGTTAGATATCGCTAAGGAGACCTGGGAGAGTGAGGTCACGCCTTACAAAAGTGTCATTGAACATGTGACTACATTGCAGGAGCGAATAGCTCAAATGACACCTATTGTGAAAGAGCATATGCTCCAAGCACAGGAGGCGCAAGCGAACGTATACAACAGGACCGCCCGTTTTAGACAGTTCAGTCCTGGGGACCGTGTTTTAGTCTTAGTCCCCACAGTGGAGAGCAAGTTCCTGGCCAAGTGGCAAGGGCCCTATGAGATAACTGAGAGGGTGGGCGAAGTTAATTACCGGGTATATCAGCCAGGTAGGAGAAAGCCCTATCAAATCTACCACATCAACTTGTTAAAACCATGGAAGGATAGGGACCCTCCTGAGAGCCCATGTCTGTTGACCCAACCAGACGCCACCATCGACAATGTAAAAATTGCCGAAACCCTGTCCCCTTCCCAAAAATACCAATGCCGGCTCCTGTTACAGCAGAATAGGGACTTGTTTACAGAAACCCCTGGCTTAACCAAGGTCGTGGAACATGAAATTCTAACGGAACCTCAGGCGCGAGTAAATTTAAAACCGTACAGGATACCTGAGGCCCGAAGGGAGATAGTTTCCAAAGAGGTCCAGAGAATGTTAAAACTGGGGGTAATTGAGGAATCCAAAAGTGGGTGGTCTAGTCCCGAAGCCCAATGGAGAATGGCGATTTTGTAATGACTACCGAAAATTAAACGACGTGTCCAAAGTAGATGCTTATCCCATGCCCCGGGTGGATGATCTCATTGAGAGACTAGGGCCAGCTTGATACATAACGACCCTGGATCTTACAAAGGGATACTGGCAAATTCCATTGTCGAGAGAAGCTAGGGAAAAAACTGCGTTTGCTACACCGGAAGGGTCCTTCCAGTACGTTAGGATGCCATTTGGGTTGCAAGGGGCCCCTGCCACCTTCCAGAGAGCTATGGACCAAATCTTACGCCCACATCGGGAATATACGGCCGCTTACTTGGATGATATAGTGATCTTCAGTCAAGATTGGGAGAGTCATCTCAGTAAAGTTCAGAGCATCCTAGATGCACTACGAAAGGCCGGGTTCACTATAAATCCAAGTAAGTGTGCCATGGGGTTGGAAGAGGCTCGATACTTGGGATATATCGTAGGAAGAGGTATAATAAAACCCCAAGTAACTAAAGTGGAAGCTATCCAAAAATGGCCCCGCCCACTTACCAAGAAACAGGTCAAAGCCTTTCTCGGTATTGTGGGATACTACAGGAGATTTGTTCCTAAGTTTGCAGAAATAGCAGTACCCCTGACCGACCTTACAAAAGGGGGAAAGTCTGCTGTAATCAAGTGGTCCCCGGAGGCTGAAGAGGCCTTCCAAAAACTTAAGTCCGCCCTCTGTAGACAGCCCATCTTGGTAGCCCTTGACTTCTCCCGGGACTTTATTGTTCAAACAGATGCATCAGAAGTAGGCATAGGGGCAGTAATGTCTCAAGTCATAAATGAGGAGGAACATCTCGTGTGTTACCTCAGCAGAAAACTGTCCCCGGCAGAGCGGAATTACTCTATAATTGAAAGGGAATGCTTAGCCATTAAGTGGGCCCTTGATTGTCTCCGATACTATCTCCTGGGACGGAGATTTACACTGGTCTCGGATCATGCCCCTCTGCAATGGTTAAGAGAGAAAAAGGGTAAGAATGCCCGTGTCACCCGTTGGTTTCTAGCTCTACAGGACTTTAGGTTTTCGGTAGAGCATAGGCCGGGAAGGCTACAAGAAAATGCGGATGCCCTATCCAGAGTACACTGCATGTTTGCTGGAGTTGCCCAGACCCCCGACTCTGGGCAGAGGGGGGGGATATGTAGAAAGGCACAAGGGACCATCATAGA
The DNA here is from genome assembly GCF_905171765.1 of Bufo bufo. Lineage (NCBI taxonomy): Eukaryota > Metazoa > Chordata > Amphibia > Anura > Bufonidae > Bufo > Bufo bufo. The sequence continues at coordinate 7,621,950 of NC_053395.1, forward strand.
TGGAAGATATGTGTCACCGAGGTTCCTGGCCTCGGTGAAGTAGGAGCCAGTAGTGTAAATGTCCGCAGCAGTTGCTGATGGACACTTTGATAGTTAGCATAGCTGTGAAAAGCTAATCCGGGCCGGCTCTTACTGGGAGCAGCCAAAGTGCAGGGAGGGTTGGCTGTTCCCCATGGTCCAGGCCGGGTTTTGACGGGCTTACAAAAAGTCAGCCAGCAGGGTCAGTGGTGTGATTACCTGGCTGATGGAGCTCTGTGTAGCTGTGTGTTTTTGGAGCCAAGTGAAAACCAGAGGGTCTCTGCCGAGAGACAAAGGACAAAGGACAAAGCAAGGTTCCCATCCACTCCGTGGGGAGTACGGTACTGTGCCCTAAAACTTTCTATGTGATTTTTCAGATTCAAGACTGAACTGTTTTTCTTTAAGTGTCAGCTGAAGTAAGCTGATCACTACCGCCTGTTGAATTGTGGTGTGCCAACAATAAAAGACATTTATTACTTTGATTTCCACCACTAAAAGGCTACTGTGTATTTATCTGAAGGCTACCATTTGGGAAATCCCTACAGCATCTAATGTTGATCGAGCACCAAAGGGCTCGTGTGCTCTGGCCAAACACATCGGTATGCTCATGTGCTCTACCAAGCACAATGGAAGTCAATGGGAGAACCCCAGGCACCCCCTGCTTGGAAGAGAAAAGGGTATCTGGTTCACAAAAAAAGGTTAGAAATTAATGGAAACCTCATCAAAATGGTTTGGAAACAGCATTAAGAGAATAGCTGGATGTGTCTTGGACTCCTATTATCTACGACATGCAAAAGACAACCACACAAAGGCTATATGCCAAAAGCCATGTAAGTGCAAGCCATTAATCTATCCATGAGACAGATAACAGTCAGCATACCTTACAATGGCAGCCTTGTGCACTATGAGACATTCCACACCAGCTCTCATCTGACTGGGAGCCAGTAAGCCTCAAAGTTACTTCAGATCGGTTGGATGGCTTGGGTGGACCTGCGCACATAGATCAATATTATTAGGGAGACAAAAAGTTTTCTGATTGTACAAACATAATATTCAATAACATTTCTATACAGCTTTGTCATGTAAAAACTAATTTGCATAAACATGGGCATATGGGAAAGACAGCTGAAAAATCATTTGCATGGAAAATTTGTGATCTACACTACTCATGAACAGCGCCATCTATTGGTTTCATAGTCTTATGACAAGACTCATATTGCTCGTATTGCTCAAGTACTCATTTGCATGGAAAATTCACAATAAAAATTAGCGATTAGAATATTCACGATCTACACTACTCAGGAACAGCGCCATCTATTGGATTCATAGACTTGTCATAAGACTATGAAACCAATAGATGGCGCTGTTCATGAGTCATTACAAGCAGGGCAATAGTCCTCAGATACACCCTATCAAGCTTATATTACTGCAGATAAAGTGCTAGAAGATGTGTGAATGATAGCAGCAATCCGATATACACCTCAGTGTTAGTGTAGGCCAGGGATGCTCAACCTGCGGCCCTCCAGCTGTTGCAAAACTACAACTCCCAGCATGCCTAGACAGCTTACAGCTATCAGCCTACAGCAGGGCATGGTGGGAGTTGTAGTTTTACAACAGCTGGAGGGCCGCAGGTTGAGCATCCCTGGTGTAGGCTATTATAGGCTGAGCGCTACACGGTGTGTGGACTCTGTTGAGCAGTGTGCCCCACTTACTAGCGCTCCAACAAGATGAACAGGGCCATCTATTGGTTTCATAGTCTTATGACAAGAGTAATAGTCTTGTCATAAGACTATGAAACCAATAGATGGCGCTGTTCATGAGTCATGAACAGCGCCATCTATTGGTTTCATAGTCTTATGACAAGACTGATACTCTTGTCATAAGACTATGAAACCAGTAGATGGCGCTGTTCATGAGTAGTGTAGATCGCAAATTTTCCATGCAAATGGTTTTTCAGCTGAAAAACAAGGCAGATTCTGCTCATTCGCATGTCTTTCCCATATGCCCATGTTTATGCAAATGAGTTTTTACATGACAAAACTGTATAGAAAGGTTATTAAATATTATGTTAGGACAATCAACTTTTTGTCACCCTAATGATATTGATTTAGGTCCACCCAAGCCATCCAACAGATCTGAAGTAACTTTGAGGCTTACTGGCTCTCAGTTAGATGAGAGCTGGTTTGGAATGTTCACAAGGCTGCCATTGTAAAGTATGCTGACTAAGCCTGTCATCTGTCTATAGCATGTCGTAGATAATAGGAGTCCAAGACATATCCAGCAATCCTCTTAACGCTGGTTCCCATCCATTTCGATGGGGTTTCCATCAATTTCTAACCTGTTTTTGTGAACCAGACACCCTCTCTTCTTCAGAGCGGGGGGTGCCTGGCTTGATGCTCGGGTCTCCCATTGACTTTCATCATATTAAATTGTACTCAAGCACCCACAGTATTCGGCCGAGCACTCCGATGTGCCGAGCATAGAGATGCTCGAGCCGAACAGCAGTTTGGCCGAGCATGCTCGCTCAACACTATTAGCATCTCATCTGTGTCGTGGACCCACTCCTGCTTTGGGATTACCAATTCTGATCAAATACAGTGACCAAATACTGATTGTCTGAAAGATGCCTTATGCTTAATTTGCATGCAGAACTTTAATGACCTCTTTCAGACAGTCAGTATTTTGTCAGTGTTTTTGACATCAGTAATTGTAAGCCAAAAACAGTGGGTCCAAAACAGAAATGAAATGGAATTATTAGCATCTCATCTGTGTTTTAGACCACACCTGCTTTTGGCTTAGAAATAGAGATGGCCTTGCGGTTCGCCCTGCCGTCGTTTCGTTGCGAATTTTGCTTGTTCGCGATTTGCCGAACATGCGAACATATGGCGATGTTCGCTTGCGCCATATTCTTTTGCATTGCGCCGAAGTTTGACCCAAGACACATCCATCAGGTGGGACAGGACAGCCAATTGAGATGTTTCAGCACATGGACACACCCCCCACCCTATAAAAAGAACATGACCTGGCAGCCATTTTACATTTAGTGTTTTGCCAGTGTAGGGAGAGGTTGCTGTGTGGAGCAGGGACAGGCTGTTAGGGACACCAAGCGCTAGCTAATAGGGCAACAAAAGTTATTTTAAGGACTGGTATAGGTGTGCTATCGATAGGTGTGACTTACTGAGGGGTGTGATATATTTACAATATACTTTCTAACATAGACAGTATATTATAGTGGATTTGTATTGTGCAGCAGTTGTGTGCGGTTCTGCTGCGATACTGCAGCTACACAGAGGGACAAACGCTATTGGAACAATTAATTGCAATGGCTGTGACATACCTGCTTCCACAAAATACTGATTGAGGGGTTCTATATTCCTGCTTCTACAAAATACTGATTTAGGGGTTCTATATACCTGCTTTCACAAAATACTGATTGAGGGGTGCGATATACCTGCTTTCACAAAATACTGATTGAGGGGTTCTATATTCCTGCTTCTACAAAATACTGATTTAGGGGTTCTATATACCTGCTTTCACAAAATACTGATTGAGGGGTGCGATATACCTGCTTTCACAAAATACTGATTGAGGGGTGCGATATACCTGCTTCTACAAAATACTGATTAAGAGGTCCTATATACCTGCTTCCACAAAATACTGATTAAGGGGGTATTTTTGGGAGCCTGTACTCCACTGGCCTACAGTAAAATTTGTATCTTCAGTGAAATAGTCACAAGTTATTTTCTGTCAGGTGAATGCCTAATTTTTGTGGCCTGTACTGGCCTACAGTAAAATGTTTATCCATTGACCGCCTAATTTACCTCGAGCCACATAATCACAAGTTCTTTTCTGTCAGTTTAACCGCCTCCGGACCGCCTAACGCAGGATCGCGTTCCGGAGGCGGCAGCTCCAGGCAGAGTCACGCATATACACGTCATCTCGCGAGACGCGAGATTTCCTGTGAACGCGCGCACACAGGCGCGCGTGTTCACAGGAACTGCAGGTAAGCGAGTGGATCTACAGCCTGCCAGCGGCGATCGTTCGCTGGCAGGCTGTAGATGCGATTTTTTTTTTAACCCCTAACAGGTATATTAGACGCTGTTTTGATAACAGCGTCTAATATACCTGCTACCTGGTCTTCTGGTGGTCCCCTTTGCTTGGATCGACCACCAGAGGACACAGGTAGCTCTGTAATAAGTAGCACCAAGCACCACACTACACTACACCCCCCCCTGTCACTTATTAACCCCTTATTAACCCCTGATCACCCCATATAGACTCCCTGATCACCCCCCTGTCATTGATCACCCCCTATCATTGATCACCCCCCTGTAAGGCTCCATTCAGATGTCCGTATGTGTTTTACAGATCCACGGATACATGGAACGGATCCGCAAAACACATACGGACGTCTGAATGGAGCCTTACAGGGGGGTGATCACCCTATATAGACTCCCTGATCACCCCCCTGTCATTGATCACCCCCTTGTAAGGCTGGGTCCATTCAGAGGTCCGTATGTGTTTTGCGGATCCACGGACCGGATCCGCAAAACACATACGGACGTCTGAATGGATCCTTACAGGGGGGTGATCAATGACAGGGGGGTGATCACCCCATATAGACTCCCTGATCACCCCCCTATCATTGATCACCCCCCTGTAAGGCTCCATTCAGACGTCCGTATGTGTTTTACAGATCCACGGATCCATGGATCGGATCCGCAAAACACATACGGACGTCTGAATGGAGCCTTACAGGGGGGTTATCAATGACAGGGGGGTGATCACCCCATATAGACTCCCTGATCACCCCCCTGTCATTGATCACCCCCTTGTAAGGCTCCATTCAGACGTCCGTATGTGTTTTACGCATCCACAGATCCATGGATCGGATCCGCAAAACGCATACGGACGTTTGAATGGAGCCTTACAGGGGGGTGATCAATGACAGGGTGGTGATCACCCCATATAGACTCCCTGATCACCCCCCTGTCATTGCTCACCCCCCTGTCATTGATCACCCCCCTGTAAGGCTCCATTCAGACATCCGAATGTGTTTTACGGATCCATGGATCAGATCCGCAAAACACATACGGACGTCTGAATGGAGCCTTACAGGGGGGTGATCACCCCATATAGACTCCCTGATCACCCCCCTGTCATTGATCACCCCCCTGTCATTGATCACCCCCCTGTAAGGCTCTATTCAGAAATTTTTTTGGCACAAGTTAGTGGAAATTGATTTATTTTTTTCTGTTTTTTCTTACAAAGTCTCATATTCCACTAACTTGTGTCAAAAAATAAAATCTCACATGAACTCACCATACCCCTCACGGAATCCAAATGAGTAAAAATTTTAGACATTTATATTCCAGACTTCTTCTCACGCTTTAGGGCCCCTAAAATGCCAGGGCAGTATTAATACCCCACATGTGACCCCATTTCGGAAAGAAGACACCCCAAGGTATTCGCTAAGGGGCATATTGAGTCCATGAAAGATTGAAATTTTTGTCCCAAGTTAGCGTAAAGGGAGACTTTGTGAGAAAAAAAAAAATTAAAATCAATTTCCGCTAACTTGTGGCAAATTATTTTTTTTTCTATGAACTCGCCATGCCCCTCATTGAATACCTTAGGGGGTCTTCTTTCCAAAATGGGGTCACATGTGGGGTATTTATACTGCCCTGGCATTTTAGGGGCCCTAAGGCCTCCTGCACACGACCGTTGTGTGCATCCGCGGCCGTTGTTCCGTTTTTTGTTGTTTTTCGCGGACCCATTGACTTTCAATGGGTCCGTGGAAAAATCGGAAAATGCACCGTTTTGCAGTCGCATCCGTGAACCGTGTTTCCTGGCCGTGAAAAAAATATGACCTGTCCTATTTTTTTCACGGCCAACGGTTCACGGACCCATTCAAGTCAATGGGTCCGTGAAAGTACACGGATGCACACAAGATTGGCATCCGTGTCCGTGATCCGTGGCCGTAGGTTACTTTTTATACAGACGGATCCGAAGATCCGTCTGCATAAAGCTTTTTCATAGCTGAGTTTTCACTTCGTGAAAACTCAGAACCGACAGTATATTCTAACACAGAGGCGTTCCCATGGTGATGGGGACGCTTCAGGTTAGAATATACTAAAAGAACTGTGTACATGACTGCCCTATGCTGCCTGGAAGGTGCTGCCAGGCAGCAGGGGGCAGCCCCCCCCCCTGTAGTTAACACATTGGTGGCCAGTGCGGCCGGCCCCTCCCTTCCTCCCTTGTAGTTAACTCATTGGTGGCCAGTGGGCCCCCCTGTAGTTAACTCATTGGTGGCCTGTCACTTACCAGTAGGAGGAGCTCCCGGCCGGACGCAGAGATCGCAGCTCGCAGGTAAGTATAATGGTTCTACAAATTGCTAAGTAACCATGGCAACCGGGACAGCAGTAGCGTCCTGGTTGCCATGGTTACCGATCGGAGCCCCAGCGATTAAACTGGGACTCCGATCGGTACTCTCCGCTGCCACCAATGATAGGGGGGGAGATTTTAATTAGGAGGGGGAGGGAGGGGAGAGGGCCCACTTACCACCAACGAGTTAACTACAGGGGAGGGAGGGGGGCCGGCCGCACTGGCTACCAACGAGTTAACTACAGGGGGGGCCCACTGGCCACCAATGAGTTAACTACAAGGGAGGGAGGGGGGGGCCGGCCGCACTGGCCACCAATGTGTTAACTACAGGGGGGGGGCTGCCCCCTGCTGCCTGGCAGCACCTGCCAGGCAGCAGGGGGCAGTCATGTACACAGTTATTTTAGTATATTCTAACCTGAAGCGTCCCCATCACCATGGGAACGCCTCTGTGTTAGAATATACTGTCGGATTTCAGTTTCACGATGTAACTGAAATCCGACGGTATATTCTAACATAGAGGCGTTCCCATGGTGATGGGGACGCTTCAAGTTAAAATATACCATCGGATTGGAGAAAACTCCGATCCTATGGTATATTAACTCCTGACTTTACATTGAAAGTCAATGGGGACGGATCCGTTTGAAATTGCACCATATTGTGTCAACGTCAAACGGATCCGTCCCCATTGACTTGCATTGTAATTCAGGACGGATCCGTTTGGCTCCGCGCGGCCAGGCGGACACCAAAACGACTTTTTTTTCATGTCCGTGGATCCTTCCAAAAATCAAGGAAGACCCACGGACGAAAAAACGGTCACGGATCATGGAACAACGGAACCCCGTTTTGCGGACCGTGAAAATATATTGTCGTGTGCAATAAGCCTAAAGCGTGAGAAGATGTCTGGGATCCAAATGTCTAAAAATGCCGTCCTAAAAGGAATTTGGGCCCCTTTGCGCATCTAGGCTGCAAAAAAGTGTCACACATGTGGTATCGCCGTACTCAGGAGAAGTTGGGCAATGTGTTTTGGGGTGTCATTTTACATATACCCATGCTGGGTGAGATAAATATCTTGGTCAAATGCCAACTTTGTATAAAAAAATGGGAAAAGTTGTCTTTTGCCGAGATATTTCTCTCACTCAGCATGGGTATATGTAAAAAGACACCCCAAAACACATTGCCCAACTTCTCCTGAGTACGGAGATACCACATGTGTGACACTTTTTTGCAGCCTTTTTTTTTTTGTCACAAGTTAGCGGAAAATGATGATTTTTTTTTTTTCTTACAAAGTCTCATATTCCACTAACTTGTGACAAAAAATAAAAACTTCCATGAACTCACTATGCCCATCACGAAATACCTTGGGGTGTCAGTATACCGAATTGTATCTATAAAGGGTTAACCGGAAGTTAACCTCCCCTTGTCACGTGCGGTATCCGTCTGCGTACAGGTACGTTCGTGATATACTCCACTGCAGCTCGTGCTTTGCACTTAGATGCCTGTTCATGCAGGTTGTGCTCAGGTTGAGAATGTTTATGCCTCGATTCAGGCTCTGATTGCACAGCGTGCAAACCACTCGTGTCTTGTCGTCAGCACATTGTCTGAAGAACTGCCACGCCAGGGAACTCCTTGGAGCTGACTTTGGTGTGCTTGGTCCCTTTCTGCGGTGGGCAGCAGCAGGCGTACTGTCTAGAGGACGGCCGCTCCGCTTTTGCACCCTGCTCCCTCTTCTGCTGTGCTGGTGGCTCTGTGCGACCACCGCCTCTTCCTCTGAACTGCATAGGTCACTCGCATGACCTTGATTCCATGTGGGGTCGAGGACCTCATCGTCCTCCACATCATCTTCCACCCAGTCTTCACCCCTGCCCTCCTTGTCGATCTGCACACCTCAGAAAGCCCCAGCAGTTGGCACCTGTGTTTCGTCATCATCCGAGACGTGCTGCGATGGTCCTCCCATGTACTCATCTTGAAAGATAAGTGGTTGGGCATCGGTGCACTCAATCTCTTCCACTTCTGGGGCAGGGCTAGGTGGATGGCCCTGGGAAACCCTGCTAACAGTCATCAAAAAGCAGAAGAGACTGCTGCATGACTTGGGGCTCAGACTGCTTGGCTGATTTGCAAGGGGGTGAAAGACTGATGGACATCGGCTGCAGGTGCCAACTGTGGTCTTTAAGCAGGAGACTGGGTGGGAGACAATGTGAAGGTACTGGATCCACTATCAGCAACCCAATCTACTATCGCCTGTACTTGTTCAGGCCTCACCATTCGTAGAGCAGCATTAGGCCCGACCAAATACCGCTGCAGGTTTTGTCACCTACTCGCACCTGAGGAAGGTGTTTCACTTGTGTGTGTAGCTGGCTCAGATCGACCACGTCCTCTCCCTGCAACAGGAGCTCCACCAGCAGCACCACGACTGGGGCCACGTCCCTTTTTTGACGCTCTCCTAATTTTTTTACTAAATTTAGTTCCCTGTCAGCAATGCAGAGCAGGGGTTTTTCAATGGCAAAAAAGGGTTAATGTCACCCACCAATGGAACAGATGAATTTTTTAAAATTATTTCCATGTCTGCTATGTAGAGCAGGGGTATAAAACAGCCAACAATGCAAATATGTCAACCCCTGAACTCACAGACGGATTAACTATATTATTGTCGCTGGCACATATGCAGGTGTACTTCACACAAAAATTGGTTTGTTGCCCACCAAACTAACAGACGGATTAAGTATTAAATTATTAATATTTATTTTACATGTTGCATTGCGCCCACCAAAAAATTGCTGTAGGAAGGTCAGAGACAGAATGAACAGACAGATAAATTATCTTTCTGTGTCCGGGGTGTCAAAATGATGTATTGCACATGTGCCCTGGCTGGACAATTGTGTAGCTGGCCTATGTTGGTGCAGGAACCCACCCTCCGAGCCACTTGTGAATGACTGGCCTGATAACCGTGGAAATGTCACCACACAATCCTACAGATGGATTTACTGTATTTATTTGCCTGGCTGTCAGATATGCAGCGCAGGCCGCAAAGGTACTTTATGGCCAAAAAGTGAGTTTTTTTCAACCGACAATGTAACAGCAGTATTTAATGGTTTTAGTAGACTGTCAGAAATGCAGCGCAGGCCACAAATGATTTTTTTCCCCCACAGTGAAACAGATGGATTTACTGATTTTATTTCACTATCAGATTTGCAGTGCAGGGCGCAAACGCGCTTTATAGGGAAAAAAAATATTTTTTTCACCCACAATTAAACAGATGGATTTAACTGATTTTCTTTCACTATCACAAATTCAGTGCAGGGCGCAAATGTACTTTTTAGCAAAAAAAATGTAATTTGTTCCCCCAGAATCTAACAGATGGATTTACTGAATTGATTACACTCACATATGCAGCACAGGGGTACATTACAGAAATATATTTCAATATGTCACCCTCTGGGTCCCTGAACTCACAGACGGATTCCCAATATTATTTTCCCTTCCCCTGGCACATATGCTGTGCAGGTGCACTTAAAAATGGGTATATGTTGCCCACTGAACTAAAAGAACTGGGTTAAAAATTATTGTCCCTGGCACATATGCTGTGCTGGTGCACTGAACTTGCACAAAACATATTTTTCTCTGTCATTGGGCTCAGGGCAGGGTACAATAATGTTGCATTGCAGCCACAAAAAAAAAAATCGCTGTAGATCGCAGGGTTAACAACAAGTTCTGATATCAGATTCTCTCCTATTCTCTCCCTCACAGCAGCAGCATCCTCTCTACACTGATCAGAGCAGAGTGACGTGCAGCGCTACGTGACTCCAGCTTATATAGAGGCTGGGTCACATGCTGCACTGGCCAATCACAGCCATGCCATTAGTAGGCATGGCTGTGATGGCTTCTAAGGTCACAGAGTTAAAAGCTTGTTGATTAGCTGCTCTGCAGCCTTTCAAAACATGCCATTAAATCGCCGAACACCGAACTCGAACCCGAACTTTTACTGACATGTTCGGGTCCGGGGTCCAAAAATTGTAAAGTTCAGTACAAACCTGAACTTTACAGTTCGGGTTTTCATAACCCTTTTCATTATAGATCTCCTGAACATAGTTCTAAGATTTAATTAATTTGCTTTCAGAGATGAATTTTTTCTCCAATTGTGTGGATCTGCGATGGGTTCAAATGTCTCACCAACATATGCTAACATCTTTATGTCAGATCTTGAAACAAGACACGTCTATGTGTCCCACCACTTCAGTTATGTACTGGGGTGGTGGAGATACATAGATGATGTGTTTGTCATTTGGGAGGGCTCTGAGGTAGAACTCGGAGCCTTCCATGAATTTCTGAACCAAATGGATTCAGAAATTAAATTCATTCTTACTTCAACTGAGAAGGTACCGTTTTTGGACACGATGGTTAAAATTGATGGTGAGACATTATCCACCGATTTATATATCAAACCAACCAATTCTAATAAACTGTTACGATAAGATAGCTGTCATCCTCGGTCTATGGTCCGGTCCTTGCCTCGTAGTCAATTTCTTTGTGTACAAAGGATTGTTAAGGATCCTGAATTACAAGCTGAGAGATTGGATGAAATGGCAAATAAATTCACTCAGAGAGGATATCCAAGGAAATTGATTCAGAAACATTGCAATAGGCTATTAGAGGCAGGCACAGAAAACACCAAGGAACCCATAACAACAAGGATTCCATTTATATCAACATACACAGAGAATAGTCATCTAGTAACGAAGATTGTTAAAAACACTACACTGCCTATTTTGAAGAGCATCTTACATCGAGTGAAGGAATTCAATGTTCTTCCTCTTATGTCATACAGACGCTCTACCAATCTGCGAGATCGATTGGTTAAGGCTGATGTTGCTGGCAGAGGAATTAGGCAGTCATACATTGGTACAAAAAGAAAAAGCTGTATTCCTGGTTTGAGCTGTGTAAACTGTACTTATATCATAAAAGGGGGAAAATGTATTCATCCCACGAGGAATACATCACATGATATACGTAATTTCCTTACATTTGTGATGTACCTATTACAATGTCCTTGTCACCTTCTATATGTAGGACAGACCACTCTGGATCTGAAGTCGAGGCTCAATCAACATAGATACACTATACACCAAAAGAGAAAAGACCTCCCTGTGTCCAAACATTTCTCTGATGTGGGATATAGGGGAAAGGATAATTGGTCATATTCCTCCCCTACGGAGGGGTGGTGATAGGGAATTGTTACTCAAGCAACGGGAGCTGCAATGGATATATAGATTACAAACATTAAAACCGCATGGTCTCAACACAGAATTTAGATGGGATTTATTTGACAGATAGGCGATCTCTTTATGGGCCAGTGTTGTGGGATCCTTGTTTTCATCCCACGTTGGTGTAAAATAATGTAATGGTGTCAACTTGGATCACAGTCTGACATTTTTTATTTTTTATAGATTGGATGTCCTTTGTCTTACGTGTCCAGCGAAGCTGCTGTGGTTCTTTATGTTACAATATGATTGTATTGTCGGTGGAGTTTTACTCATTTATTGTTATTCAATAAACAATGTTATTGTTCATAAGACTTAGGCTATTTTAGTTTTGACTATGTGATGCCCCTTTGTGATGACATGGCTGTCGCGGTGGGTGGTGCAATGTTGGTCCCAGGGTGGGACATTTAAGATGATCCTGCCTTGGGGCACATAAGGGTGGGGAAAAGGGGGTGGTCCACGACAGTGGTTCTCCCCCTTTTCCACACTGCACTGCCAATGGTGATAGCTTATCATACGGGCATTTTAAAGTGGGGAGGTATCTCCTCTCCGATTGTTGTTAACATAATCTATACTTTGTTTATATCATTAAGGGTCCATTCACACGTCCGCAAAATGGGTCCGCATCCGTTCCGCAATTTTGCGGAACAGGTGCGGACCCATTCATTTTCAATGGGGCCGAAATGTGCTGTCCGCATCCGCACTTCCGTTCCGCCAAAAAATAGAACATGTCCTATTCTTGTCCGCAATTGCGGACAAGAAAAGGCATCTTCTATGAGAGTGACAGCGATGTGCGGTCCGCAACATGCGGAACGCACATTGCCGGTGTCCGTGTTCTGCGGTTCCTTACTGGACCCTTACTGTGTGTATGCTGAAGGCAATGGTGCACCACGCCACCCGACACTGACAGGTTGGATGGCGTGTTGCGCGAATAAGTGACAGGGTGCTGCCGTACAGGTGGCTCTACGCTACTTTAATTGCCACTTGGCATTATACGTTTTGGTTTTGTAGTTGCGCGATGGATAATAATGGGTTGCTACCGACACTTGATCAGCCTTTTAGAGATTTCCTGTAAAATATTTCAGTTTCCATGGAGACTGACACGCCCAGTTTTCCCATTGGCTGCGGCACGGTCACATTGCCTGCTTCCCTCCTCCCGTTGAGGCGTGGGGCACGCCCCTCTCTGCGCGTCTCCAGTGGATGCGCGCTGGAAGGCGTGCTCTGCGCTGCCGGGGGATAGTGGATTGGGCCGTTTGATTTTGCGACTGCGCAGTGATTCTGGGCTGACGCCAGGACTCCATGCAGACATCTGAATCACCAATGGTAAGCTGGTCACATGTAAGAAACAAAAGAAACTAAATAAGTACATGTAACGAGACATAGCTGTGTCTATGTATGATTAAGCCTTTGGAACAGGATTTTAACTCTTTATAGCACGTAGCACCTTATCACCATTCCATTATTTTTTAATGATAGATCTTATATGTATTGATTTGTATACGCATTTTACACATGTTTATTGTTGGTTAGAACAATATAATTATGACATTAGAGGAATCACATGATACTTGATCACTTGGTAATTAAAGTCATGTGATTAAATCATGTGACTATGTTGTAAGGGTATTTATATGCATTTGTGTCACCATTATTTTGCTTGTCAAAGGCCTCATTGTGTGGGCTGAAACGTTGTCTTGGGAATAAATCGGGTCACCATCATTTCACCATTTTGGAGTGCTGCCTCATTTTTTGGAGATATAGATAGATAAATAGATAGATAATGGATAGATGATGACAGAAATATAGATAGATGGAGAGATTGATTGACAGATGCAAAAATGAAATGAAAGCGGCACAGCAGAAAAAAGGTAAATGGTGTGCCAGCGGCTATGGAAACAATCCTATATCTAAAGATTACATATAAACAGAAATTCCACGGCACTCTCACAGATTGAGAGTTTTCTATTTATAATTTCTATTTATAGATAGATAGATAGATAGATAAATATAAGATAGATGCATCTTGCTACCCCAAGAAGCCCCAGAAAGACAAAGCACCCTGCAACAAGTCTCCCAAACCCAGCCTGCCCAAGCCACCAACCAGTATAGCCTGGTAAAAGGGGAAATCCAGAGGATGATACAAAAGAGCAAAGAGGAGTATATCATCGTCTGGAGGAACAACATAAGAACATCCCAGAAGCTGACAGTATACCAGAGCCTGCAGAGGGAGTACAAACTGGCCCCATATCTGGAGAAACTCCCCAATCCAAGAGACCGACAGATCCTGAGCCGCTAAAGACTGAGCGCCCACAGCCTGCTCATTGAATCTGGGCATCACCGTCAGAGGTACAAGCCCAGGAGAGCAGACTGTGCTAGCAGTGCGACCAGGAGGCCGTGGAGGATGAAGCTCATTTCCTGCTGCGGTGCCCCAAATACTCAGCAGTGAGGGAGACTGACTTCAGGAGACTGTCTGATCTCTGCCCAGACTTCACCTCCATGGAGGAGGAAGAGAGACTCTCCATACTGCTGGGGGAAGAGGAGAACACAGCGGCCATAGCAGCACAATATATTACTGCCTGCCATGGACTGAGAGGAGCCTGATATACCATGGACTACTTTATCCCCACCCTGGATTTGTTCCCATTCCCCAAACCTACACAATTATTTCCCACTTGCTTTGGCAATGCTAAAATGTATTTAGTACTGCTAATATAGCTGATTTGATTCGATTTGATTCGATAGATAGATAGATAGATAGATAGATAATAGCCCCTGCCCCTGTCTGTACTCACTTTTCGAAGCAGTGTGCGGCGGAGAGCACCCACTGCCTGGAGATGAGGCTTCCCCCACATATATGATAGAAGTATTTCATCACGCTGACCTGCCAGGGCCACTCCCCATCCACAGCATCAGTGCCCCCGACTATACGGCTGGAGAAAATCTGAGAGCCAAACAGCGGAGAAGAGCTTCTGTTAGCAGAAGCAGCGAAGGAGTCTGCAAAATAAGACACAGAAAGTATACACACCCTATAAAAATATTCACACCTTCCATGGTCATTTTGAGTGCAGCACAGTGGTTTAAACTCAGCTCAAGAGGAGAGTGTCACAAGGGTGTCATGACCTATCGCTGACCCTATGGTGTCTGCGGTCAGAAGGTCGCAGCGGGTGGCTACTCGCCCGATTTCAAGGGATCGCTCCATGACCTATTTGTGGGAATGGATTCCGGTCCAGGTTTTCCTGTTTTGGTTTGCAATCTGTCCTATCTAGGAACAGGTAGTTTTCCTTTCAGCTGTTCTTGGTCTGCCACTCCCAGCTACTATATATTTTCTCTTCCTACTTCCCTGTTTGCCAGATATAGACCTTCCTTTCAGGTTATCTATTTTGACCTCAGGTGGTGTTGCTGTGGAGCCTGCTGGAGCTGTTGGAACCAGTGCGGTTGGATCTCCGGTTCTCTCCAGTCTGTTTCCTACTGTTTGTTGTCTCGCTTTGGGGTTGCAACCCGTCTAGGGACGTTAGGGCAGCCAGGTGCCAGTGCTAGGTGAGTTAGGGGTCACTACTCCTCCCTCTCCCTTGTGTTAGGGCACCTGGTTTCCCTTCCCTCTGCGCCGCGCGTCTGGTATCTGCCATACCAGACGTGATATTATATATGGCCCTGATGTTTTTTTTTTTCCTAACATCCACTACAGATCCTATTGCCTCTTTGGCAAAGCAGTTACAAGGTCTGTCTCTTGAAGTGACAGAATTTAAGGTTTTGGTCCTTCAGCAGCTGCAGCAGTCCTTGAGCCCAGTGGTTGCTAGGTAACCAGGTCAATCCAGAACCTAAGGTTGCTTTCCCTGACAGATTTTCTGGAAGAAGAGAGAAATTTGTGGTGTTCCGTGAAGCCTGTAAATTATATTTCAGGCTGCGCCCAAGTTCCTCGGGTAATGAGGAACAGCGGGTGGGGATTGTTATCTCCCTTCTTCAAGGGGATCCTCAATCCTGGGCTTTTTCGTTGCCAGCTGGTACCCAGGCCCTCCGGTCGGTAGATGTTTTTTTTTAGGCCCTGGGTCTCATATACGATGACCCTAACCGAATCTCTCTAGCTGAGTTTAAATTACGTCGGCTTCAGCAGGGAGATCGGTCAGCAGAGGTTTATTGTTCTGAATTTCGAAGGTGTGCCTCGGATACTAAATGGAATGACCTGGCTCTCAGGAGTCATTTTTGCCAAGGGCTGTCAGAAAAGGTGAAAGATGCGCTTGCGCTGTATGAGACTCCTATATTCCTTGAGTCCACCATGTCGCTATCCATAAGAATTGATAGACGCCTCAGGGATAGGCTGAGAAGTTCCTGTCCCCCACCGACTTTTCTCAAGCAGGAGTCAGCTTGTCAGGAACCTATGCAACTAAGGGGAGCCATTCTTCAGGTAGGTCCTCCTGGGGCTCGTCATAGATCCAGGGTTTGTTTTTTCTGTGGTCAGAGGGGTCATTTCATTGGTGTTGATCCATCTATACCTAAGAAAAAGAAGCAACTGTCGGAAAACTACTGACCCCAGGTTGTGCGGAGGATGACAACCTGGCTGTATACATTTCCTCCATAAGAATGTCTCAGTTTGTTTTGCCAGCTACGGTAGTTTTAGGTAATAAAACTGAGAAGATTTCTCTTTTGACAGTGGGGCTGGGGTCAATTTGCTGGATACCCAACTTGCTCTGACTTTAGGTTTTTCTTTTAGTCCATTACCTAGATCTGTCCCCATATTTGCTATCGACTCTGCTCCTCTTTCTGAGGGGAACCTGACACACATGGTACATGACATACATCTTCGGGTGGGGGCCCTCGATAATGAGGTTATTTCTTGCTATGTCCTGGAAGGGCTTTATAGTCCTATGATATTAGGTCTTCCCTGGTTGGTGACGCACAATCCTGTTGTTGATTGGCAGGCCAGGGAGATATCGGAGTGGGGTGAGCATTGTAGGGACAATTGCTTAAGTAGCAGTTGCTCAGCCACCTCTATTACAACCTTACCAACATTTTTTAAAGATGTTGAAGATGTTTTCTCTGACAAGGGTTGTCAAGAGTTACAACCCCATCGTCCGTATGATTGCCCAGTTAACCTGCTCCCTGGAGCAAAGTTACCTAAGACCAGGTTATATAATCTTTGTGGCCCCGAAAGACAACTTATGAATGAATATATTTCTGAGAGTCTGGCTAAAGGACATATCAGACCCTCTTCTTCTCCCGTGGCTACAGGGTTCTTCTTTGTGAAGAAGAGGGATGGGGGCCTACATCCCTGCCTAGATTTTCGTGAGCTAAATCGGATAACTATCCTAGACACCTATCTTCTCCCTCTCATTCCCGACCTGTGTAATCAGATTGCTGGTGCAAAATTGTTTTCCAAGATGGATTTGAGGGGAGCCTGCAATCTGATTCGCGTTAAAGAGAGGGATGAGTGGAAGACTGCGTTTAACACTCCTGAGGGGCATTATGAAAACCTGGTCAGGCCTTCATGGCTAGTGTTGATCACGAATATTCGAATTGCGAATTTTTATCGCGAATATAGGTACTTCGAAAATTCGCGAATATTTAGAATATACTGATAAATGAGAAAAATGATGAATATTCTAAAAAACAAATATATAGCACTATATCAAATATATTTGTTTTTTTGAATATTCGAAATATTCTAAAACAAGAATATATAGCAATATAGCGAATATTCAAAAAAAATGAATATAGAGCAATTTAGCTAATATAGTGCTATAATCTTCTTTCTCTAATAGTTGTAATTTTTTTCTCATCTGAAGTTCAGATTGGAAAAAAATTTCAACTATTGAAAAAAAAAGATTATAGCACTATATTAGCTAAATTGCTCTACATTAGTTTTTTTTTGAATATTCGCTGTATTGCTATAAAAACGAATATATTCGATATAGTGCTATGACTCATTGGCCCACAAGCAAGAAGCAGGGAGGAATCATGTTTTTGCTCGGCAATTAAAAAATTTGCGATAAATATTCGCATTACGAAAATTCGCATATCACGCAAGCATTACCTTGTCGATTTTTCGAGTAAAAAAAATCATAGAATATAATGAATATTCGAATTCGCGAATATTCTACAAAATATTCACGAAATATTGCGAATTCGAATATGACCCCTGCCGCTCATCACTATTCATGGCCTGACTAATGCTCCTGCTGTCTTCCAACACTTTGTCAAGGATATTTTTTGTCATCCTATCGGCAGATTTGTTGTAATATATCTTGACGATATTTTGATTTATTCACCCGACCTGGAGAGACACAAGGTACATGTCAGGCAGGTGTTGGAGATTTTACAGACAAATAAGTTATATGCTAAATTGGAGAATTGTGTATTCGCCGTACAGGAGGTACAATTCCTGGGGTATCTGCTATCAGCTTCCGAGTTCCGTATGGATCCAGAAAAGGTCAGTGCGATTCTAGAATTGAATCTTCCGGAGAACCTGAAAACGCTGCAGCATTTTATGGGTTTTGCCAATTTCTATAGAAAATGTATTCAGAACTATTCGGTGATTGCCAAACCCCTTACTGACATGACTAAAAAGGGGACTGATTTTTCTAAATGGTCTGACTCTGCTAAACTTGCTTTCTCTTCTCTGAAGGAAAGGTTCACGTCGGCACCCATACTGGTCCAGCCTGATGTTTCTCAACCGTGATGTCCAAGCCTGATGGTTCTCAACCATGATGTTGTCCACAACAACTCTTCTCGATTTGGTGATTTTTGGCCATATTAATAATAATACAGAGTCCTAGCACAGAGAGTGGTGCAGAAGGTACCTACCTCTGACTAAGATCATAGTAAGGAGCACCAACATCAGTAACGTATCTCCCCTCTTATTCTCCACTACAGCACCCTTCATCCTGGTGTGGAGTGCGATCCCTCTGCAGACCTGATATATTCCTTTTGTCTGAATGGACCAGCTCGAAGGGTTCCTTCAGAATTAAAGAAAAATGTTAAAAAATGTCGTCTTTCTGGAAAAGTGAGCTGAGCAATTGCATTTACGAGAAATAGGAGGAAATTTTCTCAAACATCATGGAAATGTTTACAAAATTTGTCACCTCACAAAGCCACCTGCCATTAAGACAAGTAGAACAATAAATGCCCAAAGACATGACAAACTATGACAGGTTGACCTTGGACTGTATTGTGTATTCACGTCTGCTTAGTCCAATAGCCTAAGGCTATCCAATTCCTGTGTAAGGGGATTTAATTTGGTTTAAAACATAACATTTAGTACTTGCTTTAAGAACATCTACAGTATATACCGAAAGAAAAATGAAAAGATAAAAAAATATGAAAGTGGCTAGGTGATTGTTTTCTTTTTACTGTTGATTGTTTTGATGCATTGGAGGTAACAAGGGGATATTCACTTCATATCCCCTTAGGCAAGTGTGCAACGACTGTATTGAATCCTATTATATCGATTTACTGCTTTGCAACAAGGTAGCAACAATTGTTGCAACTAGTTGTCAAATTTTTACTGAGTGGTATCCATATACACCCTGACTGATAGTGATAGGTAGTGCAACTATATCTCTCTGTATCACTGAGCCTAAGCTATTAGCAATATTACTCACTATCCCTAATCGCTCTTCTCTCCCCTGGTATTAGATATCTCTATATACAGACAGGGTGCCTGCAGCAGACCCCTACACTGTCTCCATCTCCCCACTTGGTCACTTTCTTTTAAAACATTATAAACGCAGCTCCCCCAACATGTTTCACCGCAACCGCTGTGTCCTCAGGGGTAACGGAGCTACTGCTAACACAAGCGCTCTCATTTGTTTCCATTTAAACCTTAAGGGCGGGTTAAATCTTCATATTGCCCAATGTACCCGCGTCGTTCCTAAAACATAGGGGAAATTAGCCAATAGTGATATTGTACTTCACCGTCGCTGACTGCGATAGGTGCTTTATTCCTAGTATCTAATTGCGCATGAGTTAAGTCATAGAAATATTCGGGCTTCCTTACCTGCTATGCGCAAACTCCAGAACGTATACTTGTTCTCACTCCTTTATCTGCTATGTGCGTGCGCCAGTACTTAAGACTCTTCTCACTCCATCATCGCCTGTGCGCATGCGTTCAGACTTTTTCTCATTGATTCATCATATAATTATATCAGTAATCAGTTAACGTAAATAATCTTATCCACCCCATACCATTAATTAAATAATACTTTATTAATATGATTCCCTTTCACCATTCATTGTGATCATTAATTTTTAATATTTTTAACTTTTTTACATTCCCCATTTATATGTCACCTTAGTATGGTTTAATTTCACTCCAACTATTAGTGTTACACTATTGTGTTATAGTCCCTTTTGATATAGTGTGTCCATATACGAATCACAATTTCTACCTCCCAGTTCTGGTGTAACTATATTCATATTTTGTATTCATATTCTATAATGTTTTACACTCAACCCATTAACTTAACTAATTGGCTATATAATCCCCTCTGTTGAGCTAAAGTTATTATTATGCTTCTCCATCTGAAAATTAACGAGTTTATATAGAGAATTATTACAGGGATTACTAGTCTATATCCCTTTTCCCTATTCTTAAATGAATGCCGTAAAGGAAAATCCCTCATTTAAGCCATCCGGGGTCATTGTATTGAGCCTATGAATCCAGCAAGCCTCACATTGTAACAGTTTTTTATCCAAATTTCCACCTCTGGGTCCAAGTTTCATCTTCTCTATTCCCCAGAATCGTAGCAGATTAGTATTTATACCATGCACATATCTCATATGTCTTGAGATAGGTTTATCCATCTTTGTCTCTATTATACTAAAACATTTTGGGCATTTCAGAAGGTATGGAAGAAGACAACCCAGGAAATATGATGCAGACTTTAATTCTGGAGAACTTCGGGAAGGAACACTTCTCTTCACTATTCTGTGTAGAAAGGGCCCATAGGGTCCCAGGGGGAAAACCAACTCCTGGAAGACCCGCGCGGATACTTCTCTCACGGGATAGGGATTAGAGATGGCCTTGCAGGCGAACTTTGCTCATTCACGGTTCGGCGAACATATGGCGAACATTCTTTTGCATTGTGCCGAACTTTGACCCATGACACATCCATCAGGTAGTACCAAAAAAGAGCGAGGATGTATAGTGATAAAAAATCTCATTTTTATTCAAATCAGTAACATAATCAGTACAGGTAGAGTCAAAAAGGGACAGGACATGAAGACTGAGCCTCTGTGGGGCTCAACAATGTGGAGAATCCCACTTGGGGGTGAGTATAACCATGAACAGCAGATCACACAACAATATTGCAGAAGATAGAGACACAGGAGTGGTTGCGGGTGCAGGATGCTAATCCCCAGTTAATAACAACTACCTTCCTATTGGTCTAAGCTTCTAACATATGGACTCTGTTGGGATTAGGACAACGGTAGAATACTGATATAATTGATGACTAGTATACACAATAACTAATGCCGCCCGTCCAACCCTACACAGAGTGTGGTGTTACATACCCATATTACTGCTGTTTGCTGGTGACACAAATCTCCAAACGCCTCAACCTCAACACGTGTTTCGCCACGTAGGCTTCGTCAGGTGTACCTCCTGACGAAGCCTACGTGGCGAAACATGTGTCGAGGTTGAGGAGTTTGGGGATTTGTCCTAATTCCAACAGAGTCCATATGTTAGAAGCTTAGACCAATAGGAAGGTAGTTGTTATTAACTGGGGATTAGCATCCTGCATCCGCAACCACTCCTGTGTCTCTATCTTCTGCAATATTGTTGTGTGATCTGCTGTTCATGGTTATACTCACCCCCAAGTGTGATTCTCCACATTGTTGAGCCCCACAGAGGCTCAGTCTTCATGTCCTGTCCCTTTTTGACTCTACTTGTACTGATTATGTTACTGATTTGAATAAAAATGAGATTTTTTATCACTATACATCCTCGCGCTTTTTTGGTATAATTTGTAGTTGGTTGAGGAGTTTGGTATTGTAATTTGGGTTGTTGTAGGTTATAACATCCATCAGGTGGTACAGGACAGCCAATTGAGACGTTTCAGCCCATGGACATACACCCACCCTATAAATAAACCCGATCTGGCCGCCATTTTACATTCAGTGTTTTTCCAGTGTAGAGAGAGGTTGCTTTGTGGAGCAGGGACAGACTGTTAGGGACACCAAACGCTGGCTAATAGGGCCACAAAAGTCCTTTTAAGGACTGGTACAGGTGTGCTATCGATAGGTGGGATACACAGAGGGGGGCGATATACTAACATAGAAAACATATTATAGTGCATTTGCATTGTGCAGCAGTTGTGTGCGGTTCTGCTGAGATACCGCAGCCACACAGAGGGACAAATGCTATTGGAACAACTAATTGCAACTGGTGTGATATACCTGTTGTTTCCCCAAAAATCCAAAATAAACTGATTAAGGGGTTCTATATACCTGCTTCCACAAACACTGCTCTTCTATAGAGACTTTTGTCACAGGCTCATTTTGAAAATGACAGGCAGAGTAAGAGGCCGGCAATTCTGCAGGGGAGCCTAAGTGGGAAGTTGGAGAAGGTGCGTGCGATTACGTCAAAGGGCCCACCAGAGTTGGTTGAGTGGCTCACTCAGCCTTCCGCTTCTGCACCCTCCTCATCCTCTGTATCAGCACCCTCCTCACTCTCTGCTGTGTGCACCCCCAAAAACACCACCACCACCACCATAGCCCCTCAATTTGACAGTTGGTAAAGTGGTGTGCGACAACGGTGCCAATCTGCTGAGCACGCTAAAACAGGGCAAAATGGCACACGTGCCGTGCATGGCGCACGTTCTGAACTTAGTCGTGCAGCAATTCGTTGCCAAATACCCCGGGGTCCAGGATGTCTGTCGGCAGGCCAGGAAAATCTCTGGCCATTTTAGATAATCTTACACGGCCATGGCTCGCCTCGCTGACGTTCAGCGGCGACACCACCTGCCCGTCAGACGTCTGATTTGTGACTGCCCAACGCGCCGGAACTCCACCTTGTATATGCTCCAGCAGCAACATGCAGTTAACGACTACCTGTACGAACTATGCAGCAGGACAGGTTCTGGGGAGCTTGGTTTCTTCACCGCGCCAGTGGCTTCTCATGCCTGATGCAAGCAGACTTCTACGGCCATTTGATGAGATCACCAAACTGGTCAGTCGCAGCCAGGGCGCCATCAGTGACATCGTACCTTATGCCTTCTTTCTGGAGCGTGCATTGCGTCGTGTCATTGATCAAGCCGTCGAGGAGAAGGAAGATGAGGAAGTCGCAATGCTGAATGAATTCCCTGGTCTTGAGTGAGAGATCTGTCCCATGAATGGCGGCGGATCAAGTGGTGGATGGTTAGGGGGGGTAGGATTTACTCTAAGGTGTGGGGTTGGGGGTGGGTTTGGAAGGGGTGGGTTACGATACGTCCCCCCGGGTTTGAGGAAGTGAGGGTAGGGAAAATTAATTTCTTCACTTAGGGAAAAACTTTCACTCTTTTCTTTTGAGCTGATTGATGTTGGTTAAAATTCTAACCTGGAATGTTCAGGGTCTAGGTGATAAAATAAAGAGACAGGCAGTTTGTAATAGAGTTTATAGATCTCTTCCAGCTATTGTTAGCCATTGCTATGGACAATTTCTCTAGCGATATTACAGAGCAGCCTAGAGAGACTATGCAGAGGACAAGTCAGATTTATTCTGGCTTTCTTCTGGATAAGGCTCAGCAAAGGTTGTTCTTTAGGGGACAGAAATATTTTTCTGAATCAGGTCGTAAAGGGAGATTACTGGCCAAGGTGATCACTAATCAAGATCCAAAAATAGAGACACTTACTATTCGATCCGCAGAAGGTATAATTACTCAAGATCAGGAATGCCTTAAAAAAGAATTTCTAAAATACTTTTCGGATTGATATAGATCAGATAATAGTATCTCAGATGATACGATTGATTCATATTTGGATTCCGTCTCACTTCCAGTTGTTACAGACATACAAAGAGAATCTCTGGAAGCGGATTTATCCTTGCAGGAGTTGGAAGCCGCTTTGAAAATCTGCATTGGAAACTCCTCTTCAGGATCCGATGGACTCCCATATGAATTTTACTGTAAATACGGGGAGGTTATTCTTCCCCATCTTATGAAGGTATTTACTGAGTCAATAGAGTACGGTAATCTTCCAGAGTCAATCACAGAGGCATTGATAATGTTGATATTGAAAAAAGGCAAAGACCCTCTAGATATGGGTTCATACAGGTCGATTTCTCTAATCAACACTGATATTAAGCTTCTCTCATGGATTCTGACTACACGGTTGTCTAAAGTAGTTTCATCTATTATACACCCTGATCAAAATGGGTTCATCCCCAATAAGGGAACTCATTATAATTTACATTGTCTTTTTGCTAATATTCAGGCCCCCTGGAGGGGTTTCTCACTCCATCCTGTCATTTGACGCCTCTAAGGCCTTTGACCGGGTGGAGTGGAGATTCCTCTGGAGGGTGCTGGGAAGCATAGGATTCGGTAGCAAGGATTCGGCTCTTGTATAAATCCCCCAGGGCCAGACTGAGTATTAATAGGATGTTGACAAGGTGTATTTCTTTGAAGAGAGGTACTTGACAAGGATGTCCACTCTCCCCACTATTGTTTGATCTAGATATTGAGCCTCTCGCTGTTAGGATAAGGCAGGATCCCAATATTGAAGGGTTTGGAACGCTGGGAATAGAAGACCGTGTATCCCTATATGCCGATGATGTCGTATTCTATATACAACTGTCAATATTGGGTCCGTGTACTAACCACAGGGTGGCAGACCCCAGTCCGTGCTTCACAGCGCCATGGGTCCCAGTGCTGGCTTACCTGGCAGGAGACGCAGACGCCCGTCAGCAGTGCTAGCATTTTCCTGGTGAAGATGGTGATTCCAACTATTGTATGTCCTCAGAAACTCCCCAATATGGATTGAAGATAAGTTTTTTAAGCTTATCGAAATAATTATTAATGACCTACTTTGGGGGAAGAAATGAGTTAGGCTTAAATTGGAGTATTACTACAAGCCCATGGAACAGGGAGGGTTAAACCTTCCTTGTTTCAAGGGATATTTTTTTGCATCACAGCTATGGATATATCATGAATGGGGGAAAAAAAAGTCCACTTTGTAAGAGTCTGGTGAAGATCTCCCCATATGATAACTTTTTTACTTTATTGGAATCTGGTCAACTAAGTAGTCCTCGACTACAGAGCTGCTCTGAAGTTATTTAGCAAGTCCTGGGATATCATTAGAGAATGGTTAGGAATAAAGGGATCCCTTAGCTGCACGCCCCTATGGTATAATTACCATCTACAGGCCCTAGTTGAATTGGCAGCAGATCATTATTGGCAAAAGAATAATATTGTTTCTCTTACCCAGGTGATGGAAAATGGACACATTCATTAATTTTCAGATTTAGCACAAAGGGAAAATATAGTGAATCTGTCCTGGTTTAGGTACTTTCAATTACGTTCTGCTCTTTCTAGTATAAAAGAAAAATCTTTGTTTCACGTAGATATTCTTGCATTTTTGAATGATTGGATACTAAACCCAGCACAGAGTGTCCGGATTTCTCATTGCTATAAAGTTTTGCTTAAAGCACAATTTAATAATACACATTGTCCGGGGGAAAGGGCGTCGGCAAGGGATTGCCCAACGATTCAGTCTGATCACTGGGATAATATTATGGGGAGTTTAGGTTTATTTTCTCATAGTTTTAACCACACATTAGTTCAATTTAAGATTTTTCACAAGATTTATATCACACCTATATGGTTATAAAAGCGAGGTTTGAGAATTAACACTTCTAATTGTCCGAGGTGCAACTTACCTGAGGCCGACTATCTCCACATGTTCTTTACATGAGGAAAAGTAAAAGAATATTGGTGGGCAATCCATAAATATATTACTCGAAAATTGAGAGTGGTAATTCCATTCACAGTAGAATCGTGGATTTTGGGTCACCTTTTTAAGGTGGGCAGCAATAATTACAAAAAGATTCTTTTAGTAAAAATTATGTTTTTGGCCAGGCTTCTGATAGCACGGGCTTGGTTTTCATCTAATACTCCAAATATAAATATATGGCTAAATCTCGCTAATAAGATTAAACGCTATGAAAATTTTCTATATGAACAGAGAAACTCTGAGGATAAATGGTCCAAGGTATGTGGACAATTCTATTCTTAGATTTCCCTGCCTTCTGCCTCCTTCTCTGGGTGACGCATCGCCATAGGGGTAGTGGGGTTGGTCGGGAATTGGGGGTTAGAGCGTAAAAGAAAGAAAAAAAAAGCAATGATGCTTGAATTGTATGGAAATATTATGACTTGCTTTTTGATTAAGTGAACCGTGTATATATTTCTCTTTTTGTACTGAAATAAACGCTATCACCACAAATAACTGAAGAAGTGAACTGCATATATATTTTTGTTTTTCCACAGAAATAGGGCAGTAAACACTTTTACTGCAAATAAATGAAAATTTGAACTGTGTATATATTTCTCTTTTTGTACTGAAATACGCCACTAAACGCTTCCAACACATATAACTGCAGAAGTGAAATGCGTATATATATTTTTTCCTGTTCTGAAATAGGCCACTAAACGCTTTCGACACAAATAACTACAACAGTGAAGTGAGTGTATATTTTTCTTTTTGTACTAAAATAGGCCACTAAAGGCTTTTCAACACAGCACTTGCACCCCAATAACAAGAACAAATTGCTGGAATGACAGAGCTGTATAATGGCTATTTGGATCCCCAAATAATCTTTTCCTGCACTTGTAAATCGCTTTCCGATCACTGTCCCTAGCGCCTTATGACGTCTCTCCCTGCACTAAGACGCTGTGAAGTGATTCCTCCCTATCCTTTCTCTGCACTTGTAAATCGTTTTTTTCAGGTTTTTTTTTCACTATGAGGTTTTTCCAATTGCTCTCCCTAGCGTCTTCTCGCATCTGTCCCTGCACTCAGAACGCTGGAAAATGTCTGAATCTAATATGGCCGCCGTATTTATAGGGCTGTGACATCACAGGGCTGGCTGGCTGCTGATTAGCTGCATGCATGCATATCAATCAGGGTGATCTCGCCTTCCCAGACTTCCGTTCTCTATGTCCTCACACGTGCATCCACCATTTTAGGAAAAATGTCATTCGTTATTACGAAGCGCGAGAAAATTCACATTCATTGCGAATCAAATTTTTTCTGAAATTCAGATCGAATTCCACTTTGTCAGCTTCGATTCGCTCATCTCTACTGATAATGAATGAAGCCGTGATAATGAGAAATATCAGCATTCAAGATGAAGTTCATGATCCCACTGGATGGTTGGGTTGGTTCTGGAATATCGGTCAGATTGTGGAAGCTCAGCTCGGCTATCTACAACTGGATCCAGCACTGATAGGCAGTGACCAGGGTGAACACCTCAAGATGGTTGAGTAAGGCCCCTTCCAAACTAACGTTGTGTGCTCGTGGCAGTATTGCGGCCCGCATACGGAGGGTCCGCAATTCACGGGCACTAGCAATTAGGGAGATGCAGAACGGAAGTATGGATCGGAACCCCACGGAAGCTCTACGAAGTGCAGATGGATAACGGACCCATTCAAGTTGAATGGGCCTCGATCCGTCCCGGCCGCTGCACGGACGCTACCCGTGCATTGGGGACTGCATATTGCGGTCCCCAAAGGACGGAACGGATGCACAACATTCGTGTGCAAGAGGCCTAAGGCACATCAATCTCCCCAGCCTACAATGCCTGTGCACGTGTGTGCAGAGACCAGATGTGTAGTCAGGGTTAGAGATGATACCAGGGAAGCCAGGGTGGAGAACCAGAACCATGAGATGAGAAGGTACAGCCTTGTGATCCAAGGGCCGTGCAACATTAGAACCAGCTAAACTGTGGAGCAGCTGGACTCAAGCCTAAGAATGCACAAGCCTCCGCTCTGCTGGAAAACATTGAAATGTTGCCTCCCCGGGACAGACATCCCCAGAAAAGTGCCCCTGGTGTAAGCAGAGGAGGAGCGCAATGTTGTTCTGAAGTCATCCTCAATCAGGGGTCATCAGTGAGTGCAGAGACTGAGCAAACGCTATATTATCCTGATTGACACTAGCCGCCATATACCGCTCTGTACGTGTATACAAGCTACATCCAACCTGTCACACTTTACTGATTGCCACATCCTCTTCTGTAAAGAAAGAGTTAATCACAACCCAGTCTAAGTCTGTTTGTCGCCTGTCCACGGGCACCTCACATGTCCTCAGTTTCATCTCACGCCGTGTTCTGCAAGCATCTGTTCAAATGATATAAAGCTCCAAATGTCCTGCAAAGACATAAAACTAAAACCCTGTATATAAAATACGGTACAACACGCTGACGCCTGCAGCCACCACTAGAGGGAGATCACTGCACGCTCCATTACTGGGTGACTGATGATGCACTACACAAAGAAAGTCCGGAAATTCTGCGAGCGAAAGACAAAAGGATATAAGGAAACACTGAAGAAAAATCTCAACCTTCAAAAAGTAGATCGAAAGATAAATAACACAGCGAAGAAACCTGTGAGAACGACAGTGGGCGGACACCAATAAAGATTAATACGGTATGCAGCACGCAATTCACATCTGTGACCATCATAGACATAAAAAAGATCATAAAGGTCACAGACATCATGAAAAATACAGAAAGAGCATACTTACCAACATTTGAGTTGTTAAAATCAGGGTCTATAAACCCCACCCAGGGGATGCCCCAGACCCACCCAGAAACAACCATTGTCCATTTTTTCGGCCAAGGACAGCACGTATTTGCTGGGACTGTCTCTGAAAATCAAGTACATTCCCGCCAAATTCGGGACAGTTGGCAGCTATTAAATTGAAAGTAACGGTTAGATAAAAAACTAAACAAATGAAGGAAACACCAGTCAGATAATAAAGCAGATGGATGAAGATGACAGTCAGGTAATGAAGCAGATGGATGAAGATGACAGTCAGGTAATGAAGCAGATGGATGAAGATGACAGTCAGGTAATGAAGCAGATGGATGAAGATGACAGTCAGGTAATGAAGCAGATGGATGAAGATGACAGTCAGGTAATGAAGCAGATGGATGAAGATGACAGTCAGGTAATTAAGCAGATGGATAAAGATGACAGTCAGGTAATGAAGCAGATGGATGAAGATGACAGTCAGGTAATGAAGCAGATGGATGAAGATAACCAAGGATAATAAAGCAGATGGATGAAGATGACAGTCAGGTAATTAAGCAGATGGATGAAGATGACCGTCAGGTAATGAAGCAGATGGATGAAGATGACCAAGGATAATAATTACGCAATAACTCACACTGATTCCAGCTTTTCCTGACTCTTCACCTAGATCTGTCCCTGAAAGCTGACCCTGAAACCAAACATTATTGTCCCTCCCGATCCCTAATGAATTCCTTCCAAAAAAAAAAAAAAACTCATCTCCAATACTGACTCTAAGACAACAGTAGGAGGACTCTAGACCCAGACACAGGAAACCAAATATGGGTAGAGCTGAAAGTGAAAGCAGAAACAAAAAAGGGGTTTTCCAATATTTAAATACTGATAACCTATCCTCAGTATAAGTCATCAGTATCTGATTGGTGAAGGTCTGACACCCGGGATCCCCCTCCGATCCGCTGTTTGACAAGGCAGTGGAGCTATTGTGAGTGCCGTTGCCTTCTCTATGCTTTTTCTAGGCCAGAGACGACACGTTCATCAGTCACATGGCCTAGACGCCACTGAGCACCATAGAAGTGAATGGGGCTGAGCTGCAATACAAGGAACAGGCACTTTACTATGTTTGGCGCTGCGCTTGGTGAACAGGGAGACAGCACCAACACTCACAGGAGCGCCAGTGCCTTCTCAAATAGTTGATCGGCAGGGGTCCTGGGTGTCGTACCCCCACCAATCATATACTGATGACCTAACCAGAGGATAGGTCATTATGTATAAAATATTTGAAAACTGAAGAACCAACTACACAAGATATAAGATGTTAGAAATACACCTGTACACAGAGCTTACGCTATAACCAGAAAGCCATTGCTGAAGCTAACAGGAATATTTAAAGAGAGGAAAACCAATCAGGAACTTCTCTTCTAAACGAGCCTAAGCTGCAGCAGAGGGGTAAGCATACCACAATAACGGATCAGTGGTGGTACAAGTACTGTATATAGGCAATGTAACAAACAAGTAAATAGGAGAGGATGACCACAGGCAAAAAGTCGCTTGTCATAACATAAACATCATAAAAGTCGCCTTAAGAGTAAAACCTTTAGATTTTCTTTCTTTGCATTTTACAGAAGCTGGTGGTCAGTGATACATTATGATTGGACAGTATGACACAATAAAAGCACACAGAGCTATGGGGACTGGGGATTGCAGATATGCTAGTGGCGATCTAGCAGCCCATGACCTCAGCTCTATACACAAAATCCCGGTGACAGGTTCCCTTTAAATTCATCCTCAATCAGGGGTCATCAGTGAGTGCAGAGACTGAGTAAACGCTATATTATCCTGATCGACACTAGCCGCCATATACCGCTCTGTACGTGTATACAAGCTACATCCAACCTGTCACACTTTACTGATTGCCACATTCTCTTCTGTAAAGAAAGAGTTAATCCCAACCCAGTCTAAGTCTGTTTGTCGCCTGTCCACGGGCACCTCACATGTCCTCAGTTTCATCTCACGCCGTGTTCTGCAAGCATCTGTTCACATGATGCAAAGCTCCAAATGTCCTGCATAGACATAAAACTAAAACCCTGTATATAAAATATGGTATAACACGCTGACGCCTGCAGCCACCACTAGAGGGAGATCACTGCACGCTCCATTACTGGGTGACTGATGATGCACTACACAAAGAAAGTTCGGAAATTCTGCGAGCGAAAGACAAAAGGATATAAGGAAACACTGAAGAAAAATCTCAACCTTCAAAAAGTAGATCGAAAGATAAATAACACAGCGAAGAAACCTGTGAGAATGACAGTGGGCGGACACCAATAAAGATGAATACGGTATGCAGCACGCAATTCACATCTGTGAACATCATAGACATAAAAAAGATCATAAAGATCACAGACATCATAAACTGTAATGACGCTGGTCACAAGACTGTAGAATTGTACTTCACTGATAGCAGTGACCTTTCCTGGACACTAACGGTGTCTCCTGGGACTCTACAGGACTTATAGTATGACCATAATGTATACAACTGGATGGTCAAAGAATTGTATTATGAAGCACGTATTAACAATGAAAAATACAGAAAGAGCATACTTACCAACATTTGAGTTGGTAAAATCAGGGTATATAAACCCCACCCAGGGGATGCCCCAGACCCACCCAGAAACAACCATTGTCCATTTTTTCGGCCAAGGACAGCACGTATTTGCTGGGACTGTCTCTGAAAATCAAGTACATTCCCGGGAAATTCGGGGCAGTTGGCAGCTATTAAATTGAAAGTAATTCGATAAAAAACTAAACAAATGAAGGAAAAACCAATCAGGTAATGAAGCAGATGGATGAAGATAACCAAGGATAATAAAGCAGATGGATGAAGATGGCAGTCAGGTAATGAAGCAGGTGGATGAAGATGACAGTCAGGTATTGAACACTAAACACTGGGGTACCGCAAGGCTGTGTGTGGAGCCTCTCCTTTACTCCCTCTTCACAAATGACTGTAAACCTATTCACAATATCATTATACAATGTGCAGATGACACGACCATGATAGGCCTGATCTCCAACAATGATGAAACAGCCTATAGGAAAGAGGTTGAGAACCTAGAGAGATGGAGGAAGAACAACAACCTCCTACTCAATACCAAGAAAACAAAGGAGCTAATTCTGGATTTTAGGAAGAAGAAACAAAATGGACACCATCCCATTAGCATTAATGGTGGAAACGTGGAGATAGTTCAAAGTTTCAGATTCCTGGGAGTTCATATTAGTCAGGACCTGTCATAGATAAAAAAAACACAACAGAAATTACCAAAAAAGGCCTTCAGAGGCTTTATTTTCTGAGGAGTCTGAAGAAAGCACAACTCCCAAAACAGCTGCTAGTCAATTTCTACAGCTGCACCATATAATCTGTTATCACCTACTGCATTACAGGGTGGTCCTCCGGCTGCTCTTCTGAGGACAAGAAGGCCCTCAAGCGCATCCTCAGAATGGCTTGAGAATCACTGGTCCTCAGCTACCATCACTGGATGACATCTTCACTGGTCGCTGCAGCAATAGGGCAAAAATTATCTGCGGGGATCCAACTCTCCCCGGCCACAGCCTTTTCATTCCCCTACCCTCTGGTAGGCGTCTTAGAGCCCTACATGCCCGCACCACTAGGCTGAAGAACAGTTTTTACCCCAAAGCAATTAGTCTCCTAAATGCTCAGAGACTATTGCCCCTTCCTAGGATAGAAACTACCACAGACTGAAAGTGACTGCTGCATTCATGAACCCACGATGATCTCTTGTCTGCAGTGGAGTCTGATCAGGGTGTATATATACTCATAAGCACTTCCTACCTTACTCTTGCTATATATATATGCTGTGAACTGGGAATAGTAATGCTTTCTAGTGCAATGTTTTTGTTTTTTTCTAGTGTAATGCTTTAGTTTAAATGTCAGTTATTGTTCCTCTGTCCATGGCATCTAGGATTGCTCCAAACAACATTTCATTGTATTGTACATTGTATTGTACAGTGACAATAAAGGCATCTTATCTATCTTATCTTATCTTATGAAGCAGATGAATGAAGATAACCAAGGATAATAATTACGCAATAACTCACACTGATTCCAGCTTTTCCTGACTCTTCACCTAGATCTGTCCCTGAAAGCTGACCCTGAAACCAAACATTATTGTCTCTCCTGCTCCCTAAAGAATCCCTACTAAAAAAAAACTCATCTCCAATACTGACTCTAAGACAACAGTAGGAGGACTCTAGACCCAGACACAGGAAACCAAAAATGAGCAGAGCTGAAAGCAGAAACAAAAAAGGGGTTTTCCAATATTTAAATACTGATAACCTATCCTCAGTATAGGTCATCAGTATCTGATTGGTGAAGGTCTGACACCCGGGATTCCCCCCCCCCCCCCCCCCGATCCGCTGTTTGAGAAGTGAATGGGGCTGAGCTGCAATACAAGGAACAGGCACTATACAATGTACGGCGCTGTGCTTGGTGAACAGGGAGACAGCACCAACACTAACAGGAGTTCTGGTGTCTTCTCAAATAGTTAATCGGCAGGGGTCCTGGGTGTCGGACCCCCACCAATCAGATACTGATGACCTAACCAGAGGATAGGTCATTATGTATAAAATATTGGAAAACCCTTTTAAACACAGGGACTTTGCAAGAACACTGAAGAACCAACTACACAAGAAATAAGATGTTAGAAATACACCTGTGCACAGAGCTTACGCTATAACCAGAAACCCATTGCTGAAGCTAACAGGAATATTTAAAGAGAGCAAAACCAATTAGGAACTTCTCTTCTAAACGAGGCTAAGCTGCAGCAGAGGGGTAAGCATACCACAATAACGGATCAGTGGTGGTACAAGTACTGTATATAGGCAATGTAACAAACAAGTAAATAGGAGAGGATGACCACAGGCAAAAAGTCGCTTGTCATAACATAAACATCATAAAAGTCGCCTTAAGAGTAAAACCTTTAGATTTTCTTTCTTTGCATTTTACAGAAGCTGGTGGTCAGCGATACATTATGATTGGACAGTAAATTACACATCGATGTCTTGATGGTTCTTCTTTCGTTAGTCCCAGCAATCAGCTGTGATCACCCAAGGAAGACACCAAATGTTTGAAATCTAGCCAACCATGAAATGTATGGATGGGCTGGATCTAGCAGAATGGGATCTGCACATATGGTAGGTGGATGCTCATAGAGGAGGTACTGAGTGGGGAATCACCTCTATGGCATCCACATTCCCTAACAGCTCATATGGACAGGTGGCACTTTCCAATCTTTACAATTTCATATGCTATAGAAGTGTTATCCACAGGTCCAAGGACCAAAGGTGACACATTCACGACACTAAACCAACACAACATTAAAGTTTATAGAGGAAAAATCCCTCAGGAAATTCCCCTCTCGGCCAGTCCCTGTCACATATATTGTAAAGTGATAAGGACATGTGCTTCATCTCTATAGCTGAAGATCCTTAAAGGCAATGTGACATCAGAAAATGACCGATTGTTTACATCAGGTTTTTTTAGATTTATTTTCGAATTTAGTTTTTTTTTGTTTCTTTTTGTAGAGACCACTAGTATATAAATCCTTCCTGAGAGACGCTTTACAGCAGAAACATGGACCATAGAGACAAGTCTGGAGGGGGCCTCATTGACTTCTCCAATAGGGGAGTTTAGAAAGATACTCTGTGACTTGTTCAGAGGTCATTGTGCAGGGAGGGGGAGTAGATAAAATGTGAATGATGGAGCCTATGTAATCTATATGTAGGTGTATATACTGTGAATGGTGAATATTGAGTTATCTAATGTATATACAGGTGTTGTGTGTATTCCTGCCTGTAATGATAATGAGATGACTTCTGAGAAGTGCAAGGACTATAGAAGCAGCACCCCCGACCAAGTGAAAAGCTGCTCACTGGAGGAACTCCTTGAGTGCAGGCATATCACTGGGTGGAACCCAAGGCAGGTAAAGTCAGTCCAGAACAGAAGCCGCTCCTGGAAATACTCTTTAGAGGTCCAGAAAGGAAGCGCCAAAACACTAAATAAAAAAGCGGACTCTTGAGCGCTAACTGATAAAGGTGGACTCATTAAAATGTAAATACAAACAATGAGCAGAGTACAGTAACATGTGTTAAAGGGGGGTCTCCCTTCTTCAGCAGACCCAGATGGGAGGGAGACCCTCTTAAACATGTTACATAGTTACATAGTTAATACGGTTAAAAATAGACATACATCTATCAAGTTCAGCCAAGGGATCGGTGGGGACGCGAATCCCAAAAGGAATTGAGACTCAGATTTCTACCCGTTTTCATAAGCATTAATGTTTTTTACTTTTAAGAATTTATCTAAACCCTTTTTAAAACTTTCCACTGTTCCTGCTGTGACCACGTCCTGAGGAAGTCTATTCCACAGATTCACAGTTCTCACAGTAAAGAAGCTTTGACACTTCTGGAGACTGAACTTTTTCCTCTCCAATCGGAGGCAGTGCACCCTTGTCTTTTGAGGGCATTTTACATGGAACAGCTTTTCACTGTATTTTTTGGCCCATTTATATATTTGTATAGGTTAATCATGTCCCCCTTTAGACAAGCTCTTTAAGCACCATCTGGACCCGGAGCCTTGTCCACATTTATCTTATTTAACTTATCTTGGACCATATCTACAGTTATTACTGGATGTACTAACAACCCCGGCGCCACAGATATCAGCTCCTTTCTCTTCTTTTGTATATACAGAGCTAAGAAAAACTATTTAGGAACTCTGCCTTTTCCTTATCTTCAGTGAAGACCCCCCTTTACCATTATTTAGGGACCTACCTGCTCAGACCTAGGTTTTTTAGCATTTATATATTTAAAAAACTTTTTGGGATTTGTTTTGATTTCTTTTGCCACCTGCTGTTTGTTTTGTATCTTTGCTAATTTTATCTCCTTTTTGCAGATTTTATTAAGCCCTTTGTAATCTTCAAACGCTACAGCTGACGCCTTAGATTTGTGTTTTTTAAATGCCCTCTTTTTTTCTATTATTGCCCCTTTTACAGTAGCTGTAAGCCATGGGGGTTTAATTTTAGTCGTTTATACTTGTTACCTAAAGGGATACATTTTTTAGTGCAATTACTCAATGTGGATTTGAAGCTCTCCCATTTATCCTCAGTATTATTATGTGACAGTAGCCGCTCCCAGTCTATGCTCTGAAATTCTGCCCTCAACTTAGGGAAATTAGCCTTTTTGAAATTCAGTGTCTTTGCTCTGCCTGACAGAGTTTGCTTCTTATAGTTTAGGGGGAATATAATTATATTGTGGTCACTATTACCCAGTGTTTTTCGAACAGTAACATTTCCAACAAGCTCTGCATCATTAGAAATTACCAGATCCAACAGAGCATCGCCCCTAGTGGGAGCTTCTACAGACTGGCCCATAAAGTGGTCCTGCAGCAAGTTGAGGAATTTTCTCCCCTTTGCGGTTGAGGCAGAACCATGACCCCAGTCAATGTCTAGGAAGGTAAAATCTCCCATTAGGACCACTGTACCAGCCTGTGCCGCCCCGCCCTATTTGGTTATACAGTTGCGTTTCTATCTCCTCTGTGATGTTTAGGGGTCTATAGATTACTCAAAGTATTATTTTTTCAGTGTTTATATTCCTTTGAACTTCCACCCATAAGGTTTCCACATCCTTACCATCCGCACCCACAATTGCCTCTTTCACACTTGTCTTCAGATCCCTCCTCACATACAGGCACAGATACCACCACCTTTTCTATTGACCCGGTCTTTCCTAAATAGTGTAAAACCCTCAATATTAACAGCCAAGTCATGTGAAGAGTCCAACCATGTCTCAGCCACACCAACTACATCTATGTGTTCTTCTAGTACCACAGCCTCCAGCTCCCCCATTTTGCTAGCTAGACTTCTGGCATTTGTGAAAATACATTTTAAATTACTATTACCTGTAAAGTGAATATCCGGGATTTTTTGGTTACCTTGGTTGATGTTTGTATGTAACAGGTTCTTGTTACCAGCAGTTCTATTTTTCATAAATGTATAGTTATGCCCAGTCTTCTCCCTATTTTCCTCGCTAACCCCAGCCCCCACTAAATCCCCACTGTCCCCTTCTATAACCCACGCTCAATCTACACTATCTACCCCCAGGGCAGTTGCACCCTCCCCATAAAGGTGCCGACCGTCCCTACTCTAGAGCCTGTAACTGACTGAGAAGTCGGCCCAGTTCTCCATGAACCCAAACTTTTCCTTCCTGCACCAGCTTCTGAGCCACTTACTTTACTCCCTAAGCTCCCGTTGTCTCTCTGGTGACGCTTGTGGCACTGGACCTTGGAGGTCTTGGACTTGAGCTTCTTACCTAGTTCCCTAAAATCATTTTTAAGGACCTTCCATCTCCCACTGACTTTGTCATTGGTGCCAATGTGTACCATGACTGCCGGGTCTTCCCCAGTCCCACCCAGCAATCTGTCAATCCGATCCGCAATATGCTGAACCCGAGCACCCGGCAGAAAACATGCTGTTCGGCATTCACGGTCTCAGCGACAGATAACTCTGTCTGTCCACCTACCACCAGCATCTGCCTGACCTTTGCTGCACTCCTTTTCCCATCTTTCCTGCAGCGGTCATCCTCCTGATTACTAGGAGAAACGCCCGGCTGCAGTGTTGCTGGCCCTGGACTTTCATCCCTAATATCAGCCAAAAAGGCATATTTACTAGGGTGTGCCAGCTCAGGACTAGCCTCCCGGGGACTTTTCCCTCTACCCCTTCTTCCTACATTAACCCAACTGCTGACCTGATAGTCCTGATCTTGCCCTCCTCCTCCCACCTCCATTTCACTGACCCTAGTCAGCGCCTGCTCACTGAGGTCTAAGCCTCTCTCCAGGTCTGCAATGCCCCTAAGTATTTCAAGCTGCTTATTTAGATCCAAGATCTGGGCTTCCAAAAATGCAACATGATTGCATTTAGTGCAAATGTATTCACCCTCGAAAGGCTCTTCAAGGCACGGACACAGTGCACAGGACACACACTTAGTAGCATTGTCCATGGAGCACATGTTTAGATGGGGATGAACAGTAAAGTAGGAAAACAGTAAATATGAGTTAGATTTAGACCCTGTCTGCTGTAGTTGGAGGACAAGCTAGAATCAAGCCAACACACAAGGAAAATCTATCATACCTTAGTTTCTTGCTCCTTGTCTTAAACTCTGGTTCTTTAGACTCCACTTAATTAGCAGCCACTTGGTACAGCAAGCCTCAGGAAGAGAAAGCTCTGGGAGAGTTCAGTGGTTTAATTTATAGCACCTGGTTGCCACTCCCTTAACCAAGCAGAGGAAGTAAAAAGGGTTTTAATTGGCAGTACTGAAATGCAAGTACATAACTTTCAAGGATCTCTGCTTTAGACCACACTCAGCCACCTGCAATCACTCCCACGAAATCACACTTAACACCAGAAGTCCGGTTCTTTAAACTCCACATAATTAGCACTTAGCCACTTGGTACAGCAAGCCTCATGGAGAGCCTAATTGTTTGAATTTACATTTTAATAAAAGTCCACTTTTATCAGCGCTCCCCATTTCCCTTTTTATTTTGTGTTATTGAGTAGTGACCTCTATGGAACAAGAAGTGGAATAAAACTCTGTGACACACCTCAGATGGTGAAGTAGGCATTACCTGCAGTCCTATGTAACACCCCGGACGCAATAGTAACAGTCACTTACTGACGTGTAGGACCCCCAGCACATAGAATGGGATCTTCTCCATTTCTCAGCTGCAGATGGTCGCTTTGCTTCCTCGGAGGTGAGAAGACGAGTTCGTCAGGTGTAACTGGTGTTTTGGGGCTGGAAAATTCTCCAAATAAAACTGTTTTACAAGGAGGCGATGGCTTTTGTGTTTATCATATTTTATGACTCTTTTTTTACCTCTGGTCATGAATATGCTTTCAATAAAATGTTTGGCCTCTGGGGCCGCGTCACTTGTTTGCCTTTTCCTGTAGTTAACCCAGGAATGCAAAGTGATAAAAGTCTGACATTCTTCATAATCCCATCCTCCCATTACATTCTCCAAAATGTTTCCTGCACTGCAAGGAGTGCGCCAGCCTGGGCAGTTATATAAAGTCCCATCATCACCTGTTAAAGGGGTTGGCCCACCATAGAAAATGGGGGCATATCACTAGGATATTCCACCATTGTCTGATAGGTGCAGGTCCCACCTCTGGGACTTGCGCCTACACCGAGAACGGATCAGGGAGAGTGGTGTCTGGAGGACCCCGGGTTTCCCGGGTTTTGGCCACCACCAAAAGCTCTCCACATAAAAGTAAATCGGAACGCACCGAGCTTGCGCAGCCACCGCTCCCATTTATTTCTATAAAGCCAGTGCTCAGCTATTTTCTGCGGCTCCATAGAAATGAATGGAGGGCAGGTGCACATGCGCAGTGCACCCTTCACCACCTTTCCCTGCTCCGTTCTCAGTGCATCTCTGGGACTAGCACCTATCAGACAATGGGGGCATATCCCATTGTCCTTTAAGTTTTCCCTAAAAATACTTCTTCACTTATCAGTATCCCCCATGTTCCCTGCAATCTCCTGAGGGGAAAAGGGGAAGAAAGAACCCTCAGAAACAGGGGGAGATCTCTGGCAGATTTAAGTCAGATTCAGTAGCACCAGCAGCTAGATGAAGGACCTGCACACACTCTGCAGAGGCAAAATGATAGGACATAAAAAAAAAAACTATTATGGACTTGCTTCATTTTGCATTTAGGAAGCAAAAGAACAATAACATAAATTAGGGTAAAAGTCCCCATAGTCTTTAAAGGCTATGGACACATTTATTTATTTTTTATTGTACTCATTTTGAGCTAAAATCATATTTTTAATTGGTCTTTATTAAAAAATCTTTGCCTGTGCCTTGATCTTGACCTTCACATTTGTTGGTTAATAACTATAAGTGGTCGTCCTCACAGAGTAAGGTGTAGTGTCTGGAGGAGCTGTTGCAGTGCAGGGACATAGACCCTCGC
This sequence comes from Bufo bufo, assembly GCF_905171765.1. NCBI lineage: Eukaryota > Metazoa > Chordata > Amphibia > Anura > Bufonidae > Bufo > Bufo bufo. The sequence continues at coordinate 7,661,352 of NC_053395.1, forward strand.
TGTCATCGTTCCTGTCCAGCAGAGGGAGCCTGTTCTCAGCTAGAGATAACAGGGGAAGACAAAGCCTGCTGCACAGGAAGAGCAGTTCAGGCAGAGCCTGGAGAAGGACAGGAGTGCAGTGCAGGAGATCCAGAGCAGGGTCCGTTACCAGAGCTCAGGGGTGGTGTGATGTGGCCCCCAAGTGAAGCAGTGCAGGAGATCCAGAGCAGGATCTATTACCAGAGCTCAGGGGTGGTGTAATGTGGCCCCCAAGTGAAGCAGTGCACGAGATCCAGAGCAGGGTCCGTAACCAGAGCTCAGGGGTGGTGTGGCCCCCCAAGTGAAGCAGTGCAGGAGATCCAGAGCAGGGTCCGTTACCAGAGCTCAGGAGGGGTGTGATGTGGCCCCCCAAGTGAAGCAGTGCAGGAGATCCAGAGCAGGGTCCGTTACCAGAGCTGGGGGGGTGTGATGTGGCCCCCAAGTGAAGCAGTACAGGAGATCCAGAGCAGGGTCTGTTACCAGAGCTCAGGAGGGGTGTGGCCCCCCAAGGGAAGCAGTGCAGGAGATCCAGAGCAGGGTCCGTTACCAGAGCTCATGGGTGGTGTGATGTGGCCCCCAAGTGAAGCAGTGCAGGAGATCCAGAGCAGGGTCCGTTACCAGAGCTCAGGGGTGGTGTGATGTGGCCCCCAAGTGAAGCAGTGCAGGAGATCCAGAGCAGGGTCAGTTACCAGAGCTCAGGGGTGGTGTGATGTGGCCCCCAAGTGAAGCAGTGCAGGAGATCCAGAGCAGGGTCCGTTACCAGAGCTCAGGGGTGGTGTGATGTGGCCCCCAAGTGAAGCAGTGCAGGAGATCCAGAGCAGGGTCCGTTACCAGAGCTCAGGGGTGGTGTGATGTGGCCCCCAAGTGAAGCAGTGCAGGAGATCCAGAGCAGAGTCAGTTACCAGAGCTCAGGGGTGGTGTGATGTGGCCCCCAAGTGAAGCAGTGCAGGAGATCCAGAGCAGGGTCCGTTACCAGAGCTCAGGGGTGGTGTGATGTTGCCCCCCAAGTGAAGCAGTGCAAGAGATCCAGAGCAGGGTCCGTTACCAGAGCTCAGGGGTGGTGTGGCCCCCCAAGTGAAGCAGTGTAGGAGATCCAGAGTGTGGCGAAACCAACCTCGCCACTGGGTTTTGGAGGGGCCTGGCTGCTAGCCTCTTGCCCCAGGATTATGGGCCCTCTCATCAGCCAGGCCTCATTTGTTCACAAAGGACTTGGACTAACTTGAACTCTCACCCCCACGAATTAGACCAGGGTTCAAGTTAGTCCATTACGTTTGGTAATGGTATTTTGTGGATTGCCTCTCAGACAATGTTCATTGTGTTAGTTAATTGCGTCTCAGACAATGCGTGTGTTAGTTAATTGCGTCTCAGACAAATGCTCATTGTATTTTGTTTATCGCGTTACAGATAGAGGGAAGGGGATTTTGTGTACAATTGCTGGGAAGGTTGAATACTGTAGGTACATGTGATTGGCTGTTTTTACAAAACCCTGTGGGTGGTAACATTGTTGGGAGATGTGTATAAAATGCTTGTGTGTTAAAATAAAGGGAGTTCCTGTTTTATACCTTCATGAAGTCTTGGCTCATGTTTGGGGGATGGAATAACTACACTCTTGGGGATTGCTATATCACAATACTCCCCTGAGTATAAGCTCTTGTAAGAGCTTGCTCCTGGTTCCTGTCTCTGGATTTAGGAGAGGTTGACCCACTGGAAGCTGAAGCCCAATCTCAGAGAGGTCCAGCGTGGGTAGGAGACGGCGAGACCTCCACCAAGCTTTGGCGGTTCGTGGGGTCTGCAGTGCTGACGGTGTCGAGTGGAGTGCTTGGAGTCCTCTGGAAGCACTAGGAGCATCTATCGACGGAGGTACCCGGTCGGGGTGCTAGGCATTCCGTTACATTGGTGGCAAGCAGTGGGATGGCGTCCTAGTGTGAGGAGAAGCAGCTCGGAGACACCGTTTGTGGAGTATATTGAGGGCAACGCTAGTATCCGTACAGCGCCCCTGGCTACAGCGATATGGATGCCGTTGGTTCCTGCACAGCATTCCATGAGGAAGATCACTCGGATTACAGGGATGCAGAGCGGAAAGGCGTATGGCACCAGGCCCTGGAGGACGTGCAGCGTCGGAGGGGTGAGAGTCTTCCCAGTGAGGAGCAGAGATTGTGAATGCGATTGGCGCTGCGACTACCTCTACTGGGAGAGCAACCATTGACGGAGTGGGTGTCAGAGCTTGAGACACTGGTATGGCAGGAAACCTGGCTGGATGACGCTTACCAAGCACTATGGTGGGACATAGTACGACAGTCTCCATGGATGGAGGAGTACGCCAAGCCCGAAGGTGAGGAATATAATTGCCCTGGGTTATTGTGGGAGTCTTTTGAAGACATTGACTTTGGGAGCACAGAAGAGTCTAGATTTTGGGACATTACTGACTATAGGTGGGACTTGCACAATTGGCCTACAACTAGTGGGGTGAGGGCAGATCTGACCTTTCTGGTCCAAAGGGAGTGGGAGCTGGAGCAAGATTATCAACAGTTGTTTCGCTCCATTCAAGCCCAGTGCAAGATGCAAGACAGTTGGATACCAGGCCCAGACCTGCAGCCCTACCCCTGTCAAGTCACAGCTGAGGTATCCCCTACTTCCTCACCAACTGTGGAGGTAGGGGACTTCATAGACTGGTACTGGGAGGAACCCCACTCGGCAGGTGGAGATGGGACCGTAGTCACTCCACCGTCCCAACAGGGTGGCTGGTCAGGCGGCCAAGATCCCCAACTGCCACTGGGAGTACAGGGAGAGGAGATTGTCGGTCCCTCATCTCTGCAACAACCAGAATCACTGGTAGTGGAGACAGCCGGTCTCACTACCCAGCGGCAGTATACTCTACAGGGAGAGGAGACAGTTGGTCTCTCATCCCAGCGGCAGATGGGTTATCCAGAGGAGGGGGTAAGTGATAGCCCCCCTCCACAGCTCTCTCCCAGCCCAATACTAAGTGTAGTGGGTAAGGCTTTAAACCCCACTGACCCCTCTCCAGCAGAAGAGCTGGCATCAGAGCAGAGCGCCGCTGGCCTCTGCCCTAACCATTCAGTTACTACCCAGCAGGAGTTGGCACCATGCCCCCCAGCTGAAGCGCTGGCATCAGGGCAGAGCGCCGCTGGCCTCTGCCCTCCCCTATCCCCTTCTCCAGAGCCGGACTTCCCACAGGCTACCCCAGCGGAAGAGCTGGCATCTGGGCAGAGCGCAGTCGGCCTCTGCCCTCCCCTATCCTCGTGTCCAGAGGCTGACTCCCCACTGGCTACCCCAGCGCAAGAGCTGGCATCTGGGCAGAGCGCAGTCGGCCTCTGCCCACCAAGTACCGACAGCTCCAAGGTAGAGAATCACAAGGAAGCAAGGAGTCGCAGATGCCCACTCAACAGCTGGGGACATACAGAACAGAGCCAGGCCCCGAAATTCAACAGGTCCAGTATTGGGTTGTGGGTGGACTGCCAGACTAACTCAGGTACTGACCGTGAGGTCAGGTATCTGGTTAGTCTTCCCTGGGAGGGGGAGATGTGTGGTGAAACCAACCTCGCCACTGGGTTTTGGAGGGGCCTGGCTGCTAGCCTCTTGCCCCAGGATTATGGGCCCTCTCATCAGCCAGGCCTCATTTGTTCACAAAGGACTTGGACTAACTTGAACTCTCACCCCCACGAATTAGACCAGGGTTCAAGTTAGTCCATTACGTTTGGTAATGGTATTTTGTGGATTGCGTCTCAGACAATGCTCATTGTGTTAGTTAATTGCGTCTCAGACAATGCGTGTGTTAGTTAATTGCGTCTCAGACAAATGCTCATTGTATTTTGTTTATTGCGTTACAGATAGAGGGAAGGGGATTTTGTGTACAATTGCTGGGAAGGTTGAATACTGTAGGTACATGTGATTGGCTGTTTTTACAAAACCCTGTGGGTGGTAACATTGTTGGGAGATGTGTATAAAATGCTTGTGTGTTAAAATAAAGGGAGTTCCTGTTTTATACCTTCATGAAGTCTTGGCTCATGTTTGGGGGATGGAATAACTACACTCTTGGGGATTGCTATATCACAATACTCCCCTGAGTATAAGCTCTTGTAAGAGCTTGCTCCTGGTTCCTGTCTCTGGATTTAGGAGAGGTTGACCCACTGGAAGCTGAAGCCCAATCTCAGAGAGGTCCAGCGTGGGTAGGAGACGGCGAGACCTCCACCAAGCTTCGGCGGTTCGTGGGGTCTGCAGTGCTGACGGTGTTGAGTGGAGTGCTTGGAGTCCTCTGGAAGCACTAGGAGCAGCTATCGACGGAGGTACCCGGTCGGGGTGCTAGGCGTTCCGTTACACAGAGCAGGGTCCGTTACCAGAGCTCAGGGGTGGTGTGGTCCCCAAGTAAAGCAGCGCGGCCCGGACAGGTACAGAGAGGCTGCTGCATTGTATGGCACTGAAGGAAGAGTGGAACACGGACCAGTGCGAGGGAGCAGGGTGCGGAGCACGTGTGTCAGACCAGCAAGGCCTCAGAAGTGCCCGGCCAGACTCTACACTGAAGCAAAGAGAGAGATTCTGCCTTGGAGAGATAGAGATGGAGCACCAGGAGGGTCCATCGCCCACTGGCAGGAACAGTAAGTGCGGCCCCTGAGGGACTGTAGAAAGTTAAACCAATTCCACAGATTCTGTAGTGACGCCCTCCGTGCTATTAACTCCGTTTCTTAAAGAGGCAACGTCCCTATAGAATAGAAATGTACCTGATTGACAAGTACCAGAGTTTGTTGCTGCACTGCAAGCACATCATCATCATCAGTAAAGCTGTTCCAGTGTTCCTCAGTTCTCGGAGTGAGTTTGTCGCCATCCACCTGTGTATCTCACACAGTCACCAGCCGCGTGTGTATATATCATGCTCAGCAGAGTTCTATCTATACAGTAGTAATGTGGACTTACTGTTTTATGACGTTTCCTATGTATAGTAATGGTTGTCACCACACTCACATTATTCATAGACTGATGAATGGAAACATAAACAGTTGTCTAGAGGGATAAAAACTGTATATATGTGTCACGACCATGGGTATGGTCGTGACTCCTCAACCGCATGCTGTTGCCTGCGGTCTGGTTTGGTAGTTCAATCACAGGTGAGGGCCGCTAGTTTGTTGCCTCACCTGTGGTTGCCGCTGGCAACATTAGGTATGTGGCAGTCGAGCAGCTGGAGCTGGTTGCTAGGCTGCTCGCTGTCATTGCATGCGGTTGCACCTGGCAACCTGTCTATTAGGTGTGCCTTGTGTTTGTCTGGTGTACACAGGGTTTTAGATATGTGTGCACTTTCTCCTTTAAGTGGTTGTCTTCCCTTCCCTGGTGTGAGAAGGGTTAATTCCCTTCTGTGTGTGTGAACACTGGGTGTGTCTGTGTGGGTGTGGCCACTTTGGGCTATAAAGCCTCAGTTGAGACCTGATGTCTGAGGGGTACTCCAGCCTTGTTTGTAAGCTGGAGTCGTCCTCCTGGTCCCTTATACCATCTGCCAGTGAGGGCCACCCTTGTGGTCATAAATTGTGATACACGATGTTATGAAGATGTGTTTGTGTTATGCTTATTTATTGCAGCGTATGGTTTCCTGGGTTCCTGTGTGGTGTGTGCTCTTATACTTGGGTTCCAGGCTCTGTGTCTGTGGCAGGTAGGTGTGGTACTAGTTGCACTTACCTGCCATTGCAATATGTCTGTTTCTGTTCCCCTTTCTTTATAGCTTGGCCACTTTAGACTCCTGTTTCTCCGCGTCCAGGAGGAACGGGCTGTCTACCCAGCTCCTAGTTCAGGGATCGTCGGAGGGTCAGAAGGGATCCAAGGTTCCTGAGCATGAGCCCTCCTACCTTCAAGGGCGGCTCATGCAGCTAGGAGTCAGGGTCAGATTAGGGAAGCTCTAGGAGGTGACCTGCTCCCTAATTCTGTGGTTCTGGCCAAGTAACAACCTTTCCATCTTCTGGCATCGCACGGCTGAGGGTTTTCCCCATCCTTAGCCATGACAATATGGGGCAGAAGAGGTGAAGAGAAGGAAGTATTACTCACCGATCCGCTGCTCCCGTTCTGGTGTTCCTGCTGGCCTCTGCTTTCTGGTGTCAGCACAACATGCAGGAAATGCCTGGAGATGTTTGCTCAGCCAATCAGTGACGAGATGAGTCTCCACTGTGGCCAGTGATTGGCTGAGCTGGCATCTCCTGTGTGTCAGGACAAGGAAGCAGAGACCAGCAGGGTCTTGAGCAGCAGCAGAGGATAAGTAAGATGAGTTACACATATATTTTTTTAACTATTCTTCTTTATATATCAAAATGTAATCTTTTATTAAAGACTTTGGGACAAACAGTGGGAGGTGCGGGGTTAAAAATGGCTGGGGGTATTATTAGATAATTGAGCTGTGCAAGACATTTAGTCCAGGCAGGTAATTCTTTGCTAACAGATACCAGTTATGGTCATGGGCCGCGTTTTGTAGGCAGGTCCAAATTGATGGAAGGCAGGGCCAGCAATACCATATTGTGGCACATTATACCACCCCAACAGAGCCAAATACCACAGTCCATCACAAAATACTGCCACCAGCACAAAATACATCCCCAAAAACTTCCACTGCCTGGCTGTGAGTAGGACCCAGGAGGCCCCCTGGGCATCGGCCCTCTGGGACATTTACCTGTAAGGTCTATGGCCAATCCACCCCTGGTAATGGGCACATATGTAGCACCAACATATTCTACAGAACATGCCAGGAGGATGAATTGCCCTTAGTCCCATAGTTCCCTATTGCCAAAGGGGTCTGCAATCAAATTTTTGTATATCACACAGACTTGGGTCAATTTCATAAAAAGACAAATAATCAGTTTGTTGTTTGAGAAAATTAAAGAACCTGATGAAAAGTCCAGGCAGATGAGGTCCCAGGATGGATTCGAACATAGGATCTGAAGTGCTGCAAGATAAGTGAGCAGCTTACAATCTTTTGTTACACGTACAGGGTCAGACGGAAGGACAACGCCTATTGAAGGTATTTTAACCATCCACACGTTTCATAGGAAGGGTTCAAGTGATCTGCAACTTGCTCTGAAGGCTTTGTTAAATATTGCCACCTCCTGTGTTCTATATACAGCTCCTATGCAGAGCTATGTGTTTACAGTAACATAGTAGCATAGTTTATAAGGCAGAAAAAAGCCCTCTGTCCATCTGTAACATCCCAGAGTTATGTTACGAAACTCTTTTACCCCGCTACAACCTGTTAAGTGTATCTGCATTGTCATCCTGTGTAATTTTACATCACATTCTCACAAATGTGCATATTCTAAGCCTGTTACATGTATTTGCTGTAATTTCCATGTAAACCAGCAGGTGGCAGCAATGTGTTACCAGGAACTTAAACAGTTTAGCATATCTAGACTGGAATAGTTAATTCCAGTTTAGCTCCCCCCCTCTTTGAGGAGGTGTGGAATTTTCCCACATCCTGCCTCATGGGGAGGAAAGGAAGTTTTAGTTAGTGTGCCAGGCACCCCAGCTAGGGGAAGGCTGTGCTGGTAGGAGCTCGTAGTTCTAGGGATCCCAACCCAGGATCATGTCTCGGCTGAGACCAAAGATCTTCATTCCCAGTCTGAGCCCTTTCAGCCTCAGCTGGTGACAAGCAAGCAGCCACCTCCAGAATTCCAGGAAGAACCATACCCTGTGAACATAACTGTGAGTACCATCCAGAGACCAGGAGAAGCCAAATTCCTCCTCAGCTAGTCAATCCCCAACACAGCAGAAGATAGAGCAGAAGATATAGATTCCTGCCACATATTACAGAGCCATAAGCAGATGACTAATCCTGCAAGAGAGCTCCAGGCACATGATAGAAGCAGAAGACAGATTCCTGCCATACATTGCCAATACCTGCTGGGACCTAAGACTATTGCTATATCTTATGTGGATTAAAGCTGCATCCAGTAAAGACCAGTTTGAATTATATTTCAAGTCTGGATCTCAATTATTGTTACCAAAACCCTACTAGCAACACACTCATTTATTGCAAGTGATCCAGGATCCAGGAGTCCAGCCGTACCAAGGTAGGAGACACCGTTGACACTATTGCCATTATCAAACAGAGACATTACACCACTCTGGCATTCCTAACCTGGTACGTGAGTTGCAACACCTTAAATGGCCCTGTGATTGTACCCTGCGCACGCTGCAATTGGTGTCACGAACAAAAACAATAGCCTTCTATACCCATATCCGGACCCACTGCATAATTTGGCGTCCGTGTAACCGTACCACGGTCTGGCTCATTGCACATCCAGTCCAGCCTGTTACCCTGCAAGTTGATCCAGAGGAAGGCAAAAAATATATAAAAATGTCAGGTAGAAGCCAATTTGCCCTCACTTTAGGGGATAAAGATGCCTTCCCGACTGCAATCAGGCATCAGAATAACTGATAATAATACAGATATTATAAAAGCCCTATAATCATGTGTCACTCCCACTCCCTCCTCTATCTGTTCACCCACAGACAATAAAACAGGTCAAACATGAGATCTTGAGGCGTCCTTATCACTACATGAGGAATGCACCTGTGTGGTAATCAAGGTGAAGTTCCTGCTAAGCACCTGGGTAGAAGAGAAATGGTTTTCCTTTCTGTAATTGTAGATAAGGAGGACTAGACGTGGCCAGCTTTATTCTGACACCAGCTGGATCAGGATAGTCACTTTAAAGTGATCGTTGTAGTGCTGTAATGTGCTTTTGTTGTGTTAACGCATTAAGCCTGTGATAATAACGGTGCCTACATGTGTATGTGACCACCACTGAGCCATTCCTCATTAAAGAGTAGCCTCTCTAGAGTGATTCTTCTCTAAAGTCCATGCTCTTCTCTAAAGCCCTTCCCCTGTAGACTCCTTTGTTTCTAAAGTTGTTCCTTTCTAAATTGTTTTTAAATTGATTTTTGAAAGTTGACTTCCTCTCTAGAATGCTTTTTTTTTAAGGGGAATTTGTCACGTTGAAAATGGACTCTGAGCTTAAGGCAGCTGGTTATTGACCAGGAGGAGCTGAGCAGATTGGTATATAGTTGTATGTGAAAAGATTCAACAAAACTGGTAATTTAGTAATTTATATTTGTGTTTATTGTGGGTTTTGAGGTTAAGGAGGCAGACCTATCAGTGACTGACAGAGAGGAGGCTGATAGGACCTCCCTCTCATAGAAGGAATGCTGTTCAACGGCAGCTTTACTTGAACAAACTTTCATCCAAACGATTGTCAGGCTTGGTTCCAGCAGGCTTTAGCATAGACTGGCAGGCAAACTCAACTCTGATTTCTCTCTTTCTGTGCTGTACTGACAGGCTTGCTTAAATACCTGCTTTCTTTATGCCACACTAAACTCTGCTTAAGTCTGGTTTCTGTATTTTAGGACTGTCCTGGTATCCTTGATGGGGTGCCGTCAACTGTTATTCCCCTCCTGACACTCAGTAAGACGTATCTTCAGCCGAAGAACTCTTCCTCTTGCTGATTTCTCTTATGGTGGCCGAAGAACTATTCCTCTGGCCCCTATGGCTTCCAGACATCTCTCTTCATGGCCAGCAGTGCTTTTGGTGCTCTGGTTGGCATAGGCATGCCTGAGCGTGCCCCACCTTGCTCTTCTCCTGTCTAGCTTAGAACTAGAACTAACTGGAAACTTCTGCCCCACCCTTCCAGCAGGAAGCAGAACTGGCCTACTTCTGCCCAGGGGGGGGGAGAGAAAGGAATGGTGAGTTCCATTCTCTATAACTATAGCTCTGCCATTTACACTGCCACCTGCTGGTAAACCAGGCACATTACTTGTTATGAACAGTTGCATAACAAGATTAGGAATGCACAGAGTAGAGCACCTGAACAAAAATACATAAGATGGCATTTATTTTAGACCATTAAAGAAAGTAGCAGGATGTAAGAGTGGTAACACCACTCCGGGGTGTTACATTAGTCACTGATAGGACATCCTCCTCATAGAGGGCAGCCTGTCAGACACTGATAGGACCTCCTCCGCATAGAGGGCAGGGTGTCAGTCACTGATAGGACCTTCTTGTCATGGGTAACGGGGAGGGGAGGAACACAGAACAACAACAGTTGGAAAAAGACTAAATGCTAGGCCTCAAGGCTAGGGAGAGGAGAACGGTCACCTCCTAGGACACCCCTAAACCTGGCACTGACTCCTGTCAGTATGTATAAACCCAGATGGTGGGAATATACATACACCGTAACCTAAACCCTAGGAGCCCTGAAATGCCCTAAGGTAGTGACAGGGAAAGATACAACTTGTTTCTTCCAAGGTGAATGAATCAGCGTCTCCCTGAGGCCTAGAAACAACAAGCACAAGGGAACAACCATATACAAATAGCAATACAACTTATCTGATAGAAAATGGATGAGCAGGAAACCAGCAAAGGTCCACACACCAACTCTCCAATTCCAGGCAGAGAATATCAACCGCATGGATAGGAGTGTGAGACAGAACAGACAGGCTGTCAGTTGACCCCACATGCAACCAGCCTTCCAGATCTTCTGACCTCTGACACGGGAGGTACCATGACACTCCTCCTCATAGAGGATAGGCTGTTAATCATTGATAGGACCTCTTCCTCATAGAGAGAAGGCTGTCAATCACTGATAGGACCTCTTCCTCATAGAGAGAAGACTGTCAATCACTGATAGGACCTCTTCCTCATAGAGAGAAGGCTGTCAATCACTGATAGGACCTCTTCCTTATATAGAAGAGGCTGTCAATCACTGATAGGAGACAGTAAAGAAACAAAGTTAAAAAAGAGTGTTGGTCAAAAAAACACTCTCTCCTTTAACTGGATGAGGGATTTTGAAACAACAGAGCAGGGCGCCAAGAGGTAAACAACCAAAAGAGATATATGTACAGTGTAGGGTAACGTAGGGGCTGCCAAGGAGTGGCTGGATGCGTAGGAAGCTACTATATACATAGAAAGTGGAAGTATAAAAAAGAGGGGTCCACCACCCAAAATGGCTTGTAGCTGTTTGTATTAACTTGCTTACATTGTTCCTGATGAAGGGGGTTGTATTCCCCTGAAACACGTTGATCCCACCTGTGATTTTCTGAAAATAAAAAGAGGAAAAACACCAGAAGTGTTGGACAAGGCCGTGTTTATTGCCTATAATACTACAAACGATCCTGGCGGGGGAGGTTTTGGTCATTGGGTGTCTTGAGCTTTATCCCATTGACCTCCCCCTCAGTGAAGTAAGTCACCTTTATTTTATTTGACCAAGATTTATTTTATTTTATCTAACTGTCACTAAAATATTCTTTTTATTTATACCTTCAGTTCTGTCTTTGGGACCACACGAGGTTGGCGTCGTTTTGGATGGTGGACCCCTCTTTTTTATACTTCCAATCACTAATAGGACCAGTCCTCATAGAGGGGAGGCTGATGATCACTGATAGTGCTGCCTCCTCAGAGAGGACAGGCTGTCAATCACTGATAGGACCGCCTCTTCATAGGGGGCAGGCTGTCAATCACTGATAGGGCCACCTCCTTATAGAGGGAAGACTGTCAATCACTGATAAGTCTGCCTCCTTATAGAGGGAAGGCTGTCTATCACTGATAGGACTTCTTCCTCATAGAGAAGAGGCTGTCAATCACAGATAGGACCAGTGCTAATAGAGGGAAGGCTGATGATCACTGATAGGACCTCCTCCTTATAGAGGGAAGGCTGTCAATCACTGATAAGTCCGCCTCCTTATAGAGGGAAGGCTGTCTATCACTGATATGACCTCTTCCTCATAGAGAAGAGGCTGTCAATCACTGATAGGACCAGTCCTCATAGAGGGGAGGCTGATTGACAGCCTTCCCGCTATAAGGAAGCAGTCCTATCAGCCTCCCCTCTATGAGGACTGGTCCTATCAGTGATTGACAGCCTCTTTTCTAAGAGGAGGAGGTCCTATTAGTGATTGACAGCCTGTCCTCTATGAGGAGGCAGCACTATCAGTAATTGACAGCCTTCCCGCTATAAGGAAGCAGTCCTATTACTGATAGTGCTGCCTCCTCATAGAGGACAGGCTGTCAATCACTGATAGGACCAGTCCTCATAGAGGGGAGGCTGATGATCACTGATAGGACCTCCTCCTCATAGAGGGAAGGCTGTCAATCAATGATAGGACTGCCTCCTTCACTTCAAAGCCCAGAATGAGCAGAAATGTTACAAAAAAAAATCCCACAAAACTATATATCAAATTTCTCAGTAAATCCAGTTCTATAACAAATTGACTGCAGATTACTTCACATTTTCCTGGTGACTGGTTCCCAAGTGCTACTTACCTAGGGTTCTTCCTCTCTAAATTGATTTTTCTCTATAGTCCCTGCTCTCTAGGGTATTTCTTCTCTAAAGTCGTTTGTCTATAAATTGCTTCATTAAGGCCTGTCATTTCAAGAGTGCTTCTTAAAGTCCTTCCTCTTTAGAGTTCTCTTCTCCAAGGTCATTCCTCTACAATGTTTCTGTCATAACCCACACTAAGTGCTGTTTTCACCTGCTTTACGCTAAGTCCTGTATTCTGTATGTACTTGCACTCTTGTATCTGGGTGTGTACCTGTACTCCAATATGTAGGACATGCCTTATTCCTGTGGGTATGCATGTGTCCATTGGAAAGAATGTGTTCTCATATTCTTCACTGAACCTCACCTCGCTCTGCAATTCAGTGGTTCTGCAATCCATATGGTGCGGAGCGGAATAGAGGTACAGAACCTCATGGAAGCACTACAGAGTGCTTCCATAAGGTTTCTATCTGTGCCTCTAAACCACCAAATAATTGAACATGTTCTATTTTTTTCCAGTTCGGATGGATGACAGACCAATTCAACTGGGTTGGGATCCGTTTGCGGCAGCCGCACAGATGGTGCCCATGAATCGGGGACTGCAAACGGGCAACGGGCGTGTGCATGAGACCTTATGTTACATCCTAATAGAGTCTGTTTCTGATGCCAGCCTGATTGGATGTCTACCACCTCCATCCAAAGCACATGGGTTCCTGGTGAAGTCTTCTCGAGATGCCAGCATGCCTGCCCATGACATTGGTTCTATGTAAAGTGTGTTCCTGGTAAAGTATGTTCCTGATGTCAGCCTGATTGGTCTAGCCAAGTCTCATTCCTGATCACACCAGTTCAGCTGTCAGTGTACTTCCCCATGCATGCTGACCTGTGCATGAGCTTAGTCTGTTCTTTATTAAGTTGGTCCGTGTGGCCTATCTGGCTGCCTGTTCTGTCTGTCCTGTTGTTTTATGATGCAGTCTTGTGGCAGGCGCAGCACTATGAAGTTCCTTTTGCGCTGTGGCATTAGAAGAATTTTGATATCTCTGACTTTTAGTCTAACCAGACTGTCTATTACTCTGTAATTCCTCTAGTGCCGTCCTATGGAAACAGTAGGTTTAAAGAGCACACCAAATGCTTGAAATAACTTCTTTATTAACTTCAACTTTTCTTCATATATAACACTGCCGCCTCTGCAGCAGATAGTCCATGTACAAAACACGTGTTGAAAAGATATCACAAAATGGCGGTAAAAAGTTAGCAGTAACTATTTGTAGATTGGTTGAGTATGATATGGTATGGTTGTATGCAATTTGGATTGCAATATGTTTGTATGGTATTTGTAGTAGTTCACAGTATGCAACTGAAGCTTGCAATTTGTATTTGTACTTTTCAATTGATGGAACTGTAAGTAAACACACATATAACTGGTTCAATATACAATTCCAATCACAATACTAACAATGGGAACATTATATAACTGTTCTAAATACGTATTTTGGCCTCTCCTGCTTCCATAAAAACACAGCTCTCAGTGGAGTGAATGTCTCTTCAGCTCCTGTCTCTGGTGAATAATGATTCTAGCAGCAGGGGCTGGGGGAAATCCCAGACAGGCTGTGTGTGAGGCTGGCTGTGATTGGTGAAAACTCTTGCTGTGTGAGAAGCTGGCTGTGATTCGTCTAGACTTCTGCCCAGCAACAACAGATTAACACTATACTTTCTGTTGTTTCTGCTGTGTCACTGAGCTTACCTTACATTACAAAATGAATCTTAACGGCATATTATCTTTTCTGCTTCTTTGAACACAAAATATAACAGTTATATGACACCCAAAACATGAAGTCACTGTAAATAACTCTGCTTTTGTCTCTAACACATAAACATAGGAACTGTATTAAGGTTATTGGCAGGTCTAGCTGTATACACATATAAGCTATACTAGCAACCTAGGACAGGTCTCAGCTGGCCAGCTACACTCCCAACAAAATTACCTATAATTTTATGTTCTTAGTGGTAGGACTTGAACATGAATTTGAGGAATTTTCCATCAGGTTCTCAACTTCCAAGTGTCTTTTATCACTCTCAAGTAGAAAATCTAACTTCTGTATAGGACGTTCCAACTTGAGTGGAGTAGTGAGACGTTTTCCTTTTTTGTCAAGTTTTGAGTCTCCTATTTGTAACAACACTCTTCTTACTAGTTTGTCTTCATCCTTTTGAACTTCTAGAACTTTGGCCAATTTCCATTGACTTCTAGGTAAATCTTCTTCTTTCACTAACGCTATGTCACCAGTTGAACATTTCTTCTGGGTGTTTGCCATTTACTTCTTAGCATCAGATTGGCTAAGTACTCTTTTCTCCATCTATTCCAAAAAAAGATCTGATAGATATTGAACTCTTCGCCATCTACTTCTGGCATATCATCCTCTTTGGTGAACTTGCCAAGTGGTGGCTGTATGTAATCCGACTTAAGGTGAAGTAGATGGTTGTGAGTTAAAGGGTACAAACTTGTTGGATCGTTGATGTTATCAACTGTAAGTGGATGACTGTTAACAATAGACATTACTTCATAGAATAGGGTCCTAGGTGAAGCATCATCTATTCTTCCGGCGTTCTTTTTCAACACTGAACTTAACACATTTCTCACAGTTATGATTTGTCTTTCCCAAAGTCCTCCTGTATGGCTTGCATGTGGAGCATTCATATGAAAATCTCACTGTTTCTCTAACATATAAATACTCAGTTACTTTTTATTTATCGGTCTCTTTTAGAGCTTTCTTCAAATGATTCTTCACTCCGACAAAATTAGATCCTTGGTCAGATCTAAGCTCTCTGACGGTACCTCTAATGGCTATGAAACATCTTAAGGCGTTGATGAATGCGTCAGTTGACATATCCTCTAACATTTTCAGGTGAATCGTTCTGGAACTCAGACATGTAAATATTAGTCCATATCTATTGTACTCCTTGCGGTTCTGTTTGGTGATGAATAGGCCAAAACAATCCATTCCATTATAAAGAAATGGTGGTGATGGGTTTACACGATCTGCTGGTAAATCTGCCATTCTTTGTTCTTCTGTAGGTCTACATGCCTTTCATCAGACTACACATTTACTTATATACTTTGCTATAACTTTGCTTCCTTTCACAATCCAGTAACCACCTTCTCTCAAACAGCTATGGGTAAAGCTTCTTACTTGATGCAAGGATATGTTGTGGTAGTGATCAATAATCAATCTTGTGAAGGTAGAGTTTTTGACTAGAATTGCTGGATGCTTCACTCTGCTAGGTAACAATGCATTTTCCAGTCTCCCTCCCACCTTCAGTATACCATCCTGCAGAACAAGATTAAGCTTGTACAATGGGTGGTTGTTTGAAAGCCTCTTCACTGTAGAATCTCTGTTGAATGAGTTTTATGACTGTTTCTTCAGCTTTCATTCTTTCTTCTACATTCATTCTTTCTTCTACATTCAACAATTCCTTCTTTCTGATTCCCTTTGACAAATGTTGAATTCGAGCTACTACGTTTATGACTGTATTCCATTTTGAACATCTGGCTAGTCTTTCAAGTATGTCATCTTGACACTTGGCAGCACTGCTCAATGTTTGCACAACTTTTACTTCTGGATTACCCATAGACAATTCTGTGTAAACTTGACTGGGCATGATATCATTTTTCCAAAGGAACTCTGGACCGGTGAACCAGTTCGAATTTTTCAATTCTGTTACATTCAGGCCTCTTGAAGCATGATCTGCTGGGTTATGCTTTGTGTGAATGTGATACCAATGTTCCGGATTTGTTATTTCCCAATTTTCTCAACTCTTTTGGAAACAAAGATATGGAATCTTCGAGCTTCATTGTTTATGTATCCTAGGACAACTTGTGAGTCTGTCCAAAAATATTCTTCATCTATTTTCAATTCCAATTCTTCTCTCAGAAACTTGCTAACTGATGCTGAAACTACAGCTGCTGTCAGTTAAAGTCTTGGTATTGTCTGAATACTGGTAGGTGCAACTCTGGCCTTCCCCATAACCAGAGCACATTGTATCTTTTCTTCTCCTATTACTCTGATGTAGGAGCACTGACCACAACCATAACCACTGGCATCTGAAAAGTGATGAAGTTCTATTTTCTTGTGCTTTCCGAAATCATAAGGTACAAAACATCTGGGTATCCAAACTTCTCTCAAGTTTTGCAAGTCTCTTATCCAACTCTCCCACCTTGGCCTCAAATTTTCAGGCATGGGCTCATCCTATCCCAACTTCTGTCTGCATAATTCTTGCAATATCTCTTTTGCTCTGAGGATTACTGGGGCCAAGAATCCCAATGGATCAAATATAGAAGCCAATGCGGAAAGAATGGTTCGTCTAGTTGCAACTTTCTCTTCAATACATACTTCAAAGAAGAACTCGTCATTCTCTACATTTGCAATGGGCCAGGATACGGCTATTTAAAGTTCTGTATTTGTCGTGACGCCAATTGCAGCATGTGCAGGGTACTACCCCAGCGCCCTTCCAAGGTGTTATAACGCACGTCCCAGATTAGGAATGTCAGAGTGATGTAATGGCCTATAATGTCTCTGAAGGGTAATGAGAATTGGGTTAAAGGTGTCTCCTGCCTGGCTTCTGGCTCACTTGCAATACAGTGTAGTGATAGTAGGAATAATAGAGGAATTTTTCAGCAGAAATGATGTCCAGACCTTTAGATGAAGTTCAAACGTTTCTTTACTGAAGATAACTTGTATCCAAGCAGTATACAGCTTTGGTCTCTGGTCCCAGCAGGTTTTGGCAATCATTGGCAGGAATAAATGCTTCTGCTAGATATGTGGGGTGCCTGCAGGATTGGACGTCTGCTTGGTAGCTCTGTAGCTGTGGCACAAATTAATCTTCTGCACTTTTCTGTACCTTCTGCTTTGTGGAGACAGACTAGCTGAGGAGGAATGGCTTCTCCTAGGTCTCTGGACTTATCTCTCAGATGGTTTCTCAGGGACTGCTTTCTTCCTGGAACTCTGGAGGTTGTCTGTAGTTTTCTGCTTCTTTTTATCCAGCTGAGGCTGAAGGTGCTCAGACTGGGGATGTGATCAGGTCTTAGTCGAGACAAGATCCTCGCTGTCTTCCTTATGCAGGGGATATTCTCACACACAAACCCTACCCCTAGCAGGAGGTGGGCTACACACTGACTCTAACTTCCTTCTCCATCCATGCTGCAGGATGTGGGAACAGCCCACTTCGCTCACAGAGGGGGAGTAAGCTGGAATAATCCATTCCAGCCTAAATACACTAAACTAGAACTTTACTTGCCAATGTGTTGCTGTCACCTGCTGGTGAACCTGGAAAATTACAGGAACAATTGTGTTTAACATGGTTTTAGATGCACATTTATGAACACATAATATAAATTACATCTGATGACAATGTAAAGGCTCTTAACAGATAGTAGCGGGGTAAAGGCGTGTAGTAACACAACTCTGGGGTGTTACACATTCCATCCCAATCCAAATACGTTCTGAACTGGAAGATGATCATAATTGAGATCTATATTCTTCATTGTTGCTGCACGTTCAGAGTCACTGATGGATTCTAGTACCTCTCTGTTGTTTGAGATGAATTTGTGAAGGTGCAGGTTTCCTCTTGCGCATAACTCTTGGCTTTCTTTCACTAGTTTGATTGCAGATTCTGTGGACTCTAGACTTATAAGACCATCATCTACATAAAAGTTTTTCTTCAGAAAATTTGCTGCTGAAGGGCAATCCTTTTCATTCTGATTAGCTAGGTACTTCATACCGTACTTGGTGCAACCTGGAGATGATGCTGCTCCAAACAAGTGTACTTTCATTCTGTATTCTGCTGGCTCTGTATCTCCATCCTCCCACCATAGAAACCTCAGGAAGTCTCTATCTTCATTTTTAACATTAAACTGGTGGAAAATCTTTTCAACGTCACACATGACCGCTACGGAATACTTTCTGAATCTACAGAGTACTCCAGACAGAGCGTTTGTAAGATCTGGTCGTTTTAGTAGATGATCATTCAATGCAACACCATTGTACTTTGCTGAGCAATCAAATAGTACTCTAATCTTATCAGGTTTCTTTGAGTGGTAAACACCTTGATGTGGGATGTACCACACTTCTCCTTCTTTAGGTTGGTTATTAACTTTCTCTACATGTCCTTCTTTGAGGATGCCTTCCATGAATTTCAAATAATCCTGCTTGAATTTGGGATCTCTTCCCATCTTTTTCTTCAAACATTTCAATCTTGCTTGGTCAAGATTTCTGTTATTTGCCAGAGGTAAGAGCATTTCGAGATTACCTTGTTGATTCTGTGTAATACTTTCTTCTAGAGTGTGTACGAACTTTATGTCTTCTTGGGATACACTCTTTTCTTTAGAACTTATATCTGCAAAAGTCGGATTCAAGGATCTTGATTACTTCTGCTGGACTTACAGTTGGTAACTCTTGGACAGATATTCGATGACACAATCCTGTCACCTGTCTTGAGTTTGTGATCTACTGTTTTCCTCCAACAACACCCCATCCTAGATCATTTTGAACAGCATAGGGTTCACCCTTTCCTCCTGTGATAACCTTTCATGGTACCAAGGCTTTGGGACAATCGTAGCCTATCAACAGTCCAACACCAAACTCTTTCAGAGGGGACATTTCAAGAGATATGACAGATAGGTGCTCCCATTCATTGGCTGTTTCACAGGTCGGTATGCGATCTTGATCTAGAGGTTTGTATAAGCTGGGGGTAGATCTAATGTGAAGTTTGAATGAAGTCCTCTAACTCTCAGTATAACCCTTTGACTGTTCACTAATGTGTCTCTTCCCGTCATTGTGGTGAGTTTGAGCGTCACTGGTTCTGTAGCCACTTGTAATTTCTTGCAGATTTCTTGATCAATGAAGGTGACATCACTCTGGGCATCCAGTAGCGCATAGGCGTATATTTTCTTGTTCCTCCTTTTAGAATTTAATATGCACACTGGTACAACCATTGATGTGCCATTGCTTTCTCCTTCCCTCACTCTGCAAGAGAATACCGATACTTTCTTTTATTCCTTGAGGATTTATCTTTCTTTGGACGTTCTTCATGTAATGGTGTAGGATGGCGTCCTTTGCAAACGCTGCATGTGGCCTTTTTCTTACACTCCTCAGTAACATGGCCTTTTCTTAGCTATCCGTTGGCGCTGCGCGTCGATTGGCAGCTTCCATCTCAATTTCTGCTGTTTTGACAGCAAGTTGTTCAGCTAATTCCTTTCTTTTGGCTGAAGTATTTGAGGGCTCTGATATGGGGCTGGCACTTATGCTAGTGAAGGAAGTAACACTTGAGATTGTGGTTCCCCCTAAGGACCTAGCAGAGTCTCTCATAAAAAGCTCATTCATTCTACTTCTTGCTTTAACTTCATCATAGTTTTCTGCAGATGAAAGTTCTCTCATGAGCTTTACTAAATCTTTAGTGACTGCAGTACGTGTCAATGTTCCTTACAATGTCCTGGGAAGGTGTTGTAAGTGACCGCAGGTTGACATATGCTGCCATAAGCTCTGATTCAGATTCTTCTACGTTCTCTACCATATCACTCAAGTAACTTTTTATACTTTCTTGTTTTAACTTTCCACAAATGTCTTTAATGTACAATTTCCACTTCTCATACATTTTGGCAAACTTTTTTCCTTTTAATGCTGCTTCTTGCTCAAAATTTTCCAGTATCTTTGGGGTCGGTTTTCTGGCACGTTATGAACGTCTTAGTTCATCTGTTTAGGCTATATTTGTTTGAGGCAAGACTAATGCTATATCAGACTCTTCTACCTCAGACAGGTTCCCTTGCTCTTCCTCCTCTACTCTATCTATCTTTGTATCCTCTAACAGTGGCATGTTAATGCTAATCTCAGACATTTTACTTTAAATGCTATAACAATCAATACAAATATTAAGAGTCCTTTCACTTAAAATGCAATATTGACAAATGCAGGCAATAAATGACTTTCACTTTAAATGCTTTAGAGTCCGTGTACTACAAACTGTCCTTCGTTTTTATTTAAACACAAAAAAATGTCTCTTTATGCCAAAGCCTATATGCAATGATAAGTAATAAAAGGAAAGCTCTGACCTTATTATGTAGAGCAGGATACTGCAATCTGAAGGTTGCTGGAACAAATGTCTTAAAGGAGACTTGTCTTTTCTTGATGTGATGCGATGCTCTGCGCTGACTTTCAATGCTCTGTGATGACTTGCGATGCTCTGCGCTGAGTTGCGATGCTCTGTGCAGACTTGCGATGCTTTGTGATGACTTACGATGATCTGTGATGACTTGCGATGCGTTGGCTTAGATACGCTGCTGCAGGCTTTGGGCCTAGTGGCGGGAAACTAGCTGACTGCAGTGCGTGGTCTCTCCGTGGATATCGGTGCAGGCACTCTAGCTCTGAACTTTGGCCTCCCACCATGTGTCTCTTTCTCTCTCTAGGGATCGCAGGAGGGTTGGCGCTCTTTCTCTGACTATCTTGCCTTTGCCGTTCTGCCACTTTAAGAGTCGGCTGCAGTTTGACTAATGCACACATTCTATGGCCTCTATGGTAGCTCCACTGAGATGTCTTTGCTTGCTCACTCAGGGAACAGTTGCTGCGCGGCGGTATATGCTGGCACTCCGCTGCTCTAATGCGCTCTTTACTGTGCAAGCTGAGGAGCGCTATCGCTTCGCCCTCTGATGGTAATAGTTTCACTGTGGCAGGCGCAGCACTATAAAGTGCCTTTTGGTCTGTGGCATTAGAAGAATTTTGATATCTCTGACTTTTAATCTAACCAGACTGTCTATTACTCTGTAATTCCTCTAGCGCCGTTCTATGGAAACAAGAGCACTCCAAATGCTTGAAATAACTTCTTTATTAACTTCAACTTTTCTTCATATACAGTCGCAAGAAAAAGTATGTGAACCCTTTGGAATGATATGGATTTCTGCACAAATTGGTCACAAAATGTGATCTGATCTTCATCTAAGTCACAACAATAGACAATCACAGTCTGCTTAAACTAATAACACAAAAATAATTAAATGTTAACATGTTTATATTGAACACACCATGTAAACATTCACAGTGCAGGTTGAAAAAGTATGTGAACCCCTAGACTAATGACATCTCCAAGAGCTAATTGGAGTGAGGTGTCAGCCATCTGGAGTCCAATCAATGAGATGAGATTGGAGGTGTTGGTTTCAGCTGCCCTGCCCTATAAAAAACACACACCAGTTCTGGGTTTGCTTTTCACAAGAAGCATTGCCTGATGTGAATGATGCCTCACACAAAAGAGCTTTCAGAAGACCTACGATTAAGAATTGTTGACTTGCATAAAGCTGGAAAGGGTTATAAAAGTATCTCCAAATGCCTTGCTGTTCATCAGTATACGGTAAGACAAACTGTCTATAAATGGAGAAAGTTCAGCACTGCTGCTACTCTCCCTAGTGGCCGTCCTGTAAAGATGACTGCAAGAGCACAGCGCAGACTGCTTAATGAGATGAAGAAGAATCCTAGAGTGTCAGCTAAAGACTTACAGAAGTCTCTGGCATATGCTAACATCCCTGTTAGTGAATCTATGATACGTAAAACACTAAACAAGAATGGATTTCATAGGAGGACACCACAGAGGAAGCCACTGCTGTCCAAAAAAAACATTGCTGCACATTTACAGTTTGCACAAGAGCAGCTGGATGTTCCACAGCAGTACTGGCAAAATATTCTGTGGACAGATGAAACCAAAGTTGAGTTGTTTGGAAGAAACACACAACACTATGTGTGGAGAAAAAGAGGCACAGCACACCAACATCAAAACCTCATCCCAACTGTGAAGTATGGTGGTGGGGGCCTCATGGTTTGGGGCTGATTTGCTGTGTCAGGGCCTGGACGGATTGCTATCATCGAAGGAAAAATGAATTCCCAAGTTTATCAAGACATTTTGCAGGAGAACTTAAAGCCATCTGTCCGCCAGCTGAAGCTCAACAGAAGATGGGTGTTGCAACAAGACAACGACCCAAAGCATAGAAGTAAATCAACAACAGAATGGCTTAAACAGAAGGAAATACTCCTTCTGGAGGGGCCCAGTCAGAGTCCTGACCTCAACCCAATTGAGATGCTGTGGCATGACCTCAAGAAAGCGATTCACACCAGACATTCCAAGAATATTGCTGAACTGAAACAGTTCTGTAAAGAGGAATGGTCAAGAATTACTCCTGACCGTTGTGCACGTCTGATCTGCAACTACAGGAAACGTTTGGTGGAAGTTATTGCTGCCAAAGGAGGTTCAACCAGTTATTAAATCCAAGGGTTCACATACTTTTTCCACCTGCACTGTGAATGTTTACATGGTGTGTTCAATAAAAACATGGTAACATTTAACTCTTTGTGTGTTATTAGTTTAAGCAGACTGTGATTGTCTATTGTTGTGACTTAGATGAAGATCAGATCACATTTTATGACCAATTTGTGCAGAAATCCATATCATTTCATAGGGTTCACATACTTTTTATTGCAACTGTATAACACTTCCGCCTTCACAGCAGATAGTCCATGTACAAAACACGTGTTGCATAAAGATTTATAAAATGGCGGTATGCATAAGATGGTGGTTCAACTGTTCAATCTTGTCATTCAACATAAAATGGTGGATATATTTCTTTCTTCAGTATCTCTACTGTCACTTTAAGTTATTTAAGCACTTCATGATCTCTCTGAGAGGTATATCTGAGGTCTAACTAAAAGTTCTACTTGCAGTATGCAGTTAGCAGTGACTATTTGCAGATTGGTTGAGTATGATCTGGTATGGTTGTATGCAATTTGTATTGCAATATGGAATCTGAATGCTTGCAATTTGTATTTGTAATTTGTATTTGCAATTGGTGGAACTGTAAGTAAACACATATATATCTAGTTCAGTATACAGTTCTAAACACAATAATAACAATATGAACATTATATAACTGTTTTAAATTCCTATTTTGGTCTCTTGTTCCCATAAAACTCAGCTCTCAGTGGAGTGAATGTCTCTTCAGCTCCTGTCTCTGGTGAATAATGATTCTAGCAGCAGGAGCTGGGGGAATTCCCAGACAGGCTGTGTGTGAGGCTGGCTGTGATTGGTGAAAACTCTTGCGGTGTGAGAAGCTGGCTCTGATTGGTCTAGATTTCTGTCCAGCAACAACAGATTAACACTATGTTTTCTGTTGTTTCTGCTGTGTCACTGAGCTTACCTTACATTACAAAATTAATCTTAAAGGCATATTATGTTTTTCTGCTTCTGTGAACACAAAATATAACAGTTATATGACATCCAAAACATGATGTCACAGTAAATAACTCTGCTTTTGTCTCTAACACATAAACATAGGAACTGTATTAAGGCTATTGGCAGGTCTAGCTGTATACACATATAAGCTATACTAGCAACCTAGGACAGGTCTTAGCTGGCCAGCTACACTCTGCCGCCAGCGTTGTCAGATGGAAATTTTTGGAGCAATTTATTAACACAGACCTTCTGGTATTGCACTGTTTTTCTCGTCCTCTCCACCAGAGGAATGAGAGATGAGAAGTTCTCTTTGTAGCGGGGGTTGAGAAGAGTGAACAACCAGTAATCTGTGTTGTGTAAAATGCGTATAGTGCACGGGTCGTGGGAAAGGCAGCCTAACATGAAGTCAGCCATGTGTGCCAGGGTACCAACAGGCAAGACTTTGCTGTCGTCATCAAGAGGATGACTCTCAATCTCCTCATCCTCTTCCCCCTCTTCTGCCCACCCACACTGAACAGGTGGAATTAAACTTCCATGGGTACTACCCTCTGTAGCTGAGGCAACCGTCTCCTGCTCCTCCTCTTCATCGTCCAATTCGCGCTGAGAAGACGAACTGAGGGTGGTCTGTCTATCACCGTGTATAATGTCTTCCCCCATTTCCACCTCTTCCACATGCAAAGCGTCGTCCTTAAAGGGATTCTGTCACCTCTTTTTACCCTATAGAGATGCGGACATGCACGGCTAGATCGCCGCTAGCATGTCCGCAATATACCTGTCCCATATCTCAGAGTGATTTTATTGAGTGTAAAAAATGATTTTATATATACAGAATGTAAATCAGTCTGGTAAGGAGACCAAGGGGCTGCACTAACCGTTCTGGAGCCCAGACACGCCCCCCTGTGAAGGAGCCCAGCACCGCCTGTATCCAGGAATCTCCTCCTTGCTCATAAAGTCAGATCGCCATTACCTCGTGGTGCGCGAGCTCGCGCATGCGCAGTTCCTTCCCCGAGGCTGATGCCAGCACAAGGAAGGAATACTATGCTGCCACTGCGCATGCGCAAGCTAACGCACCGCGAAATTACGGCGATCTGACTTTATGAGCAAGGAGGAGATTCCTGGATAAAGGCAGTGCTGGGCTCCAGAACGGTTAGTACAGCCCCTTGGACTCCTTAAAATCATTTTTTACACTCAATAAAACCACTCAGAGATATGGGACAGGTATATTGCGGACATGCTAGAGGCGATGTAGCCGTGCATGTCCGCATCTCTATAGGGTAAATAGAGGTGACAGAATCCCTTTAATTGTGAGCAGCAATCGTTTGCGTGCACCATCAGCATCACGGCCACTTCCCCGTCCCTTACTCCTCGCCTTCTTCATATTAAATGTTATATATACTTGAAAGTATGTCACACGTACAGTAGCGCAGGATTTGGAAGTGTATGCGCAAAAAAATTTAAAAAGGTATTTGGGATGTGGAAACGTCACACAGGAGATATACCGCATGTCAATGCTGTCACCAGCGGCTAATGAAAAATTACAGGGAATGTCACATGTGTTTGGGATGTGGAAACGTTATACAGGAGAGGTACCACCGGTAATGTCACTGTCCACTGCGTCTACAGATAAGTACACTGTATGCCACAGATACATTTTTTAAGCGCACACGTAACACTGCAGATGCGGCCCTGGTAATGTCAATGTCAGAAGCGGACATCATCTACGGAAAAAGTAAACTCGATGTCACTGATATTTTTGGATGCACACACTTTACACTGGAGATGTGGTGCAGCTAATGTCACTGTCTGCAGCGGCCTAACTATTTCATGCTATTTAGCGCAAAATATGCTAAAAATAGATATTGCTGCCACACACAATAGTCCTTAAAAGGACCTATGGGTCTGTAAAGTTTTAGCAATTTAGCGCAGTTTCTGTTAAAAAAATATATTGCTGTTGCCACACACAATAGTCCTTAAAATGACTTTTGGGTTTCTGAGAAGTTTTTCTAATAAAAATATTCCTATATCACTCCCTACACTCTCTGTCCCTTCCTCAGCACAGCTCTCCCTGACTAAGACTGAGCCGAAGACACACGTCATCGGGTGCTATATAGCACTCGATGACGCGTTCCGGCCAGCCAATCACTGTAATGCCAGTAACCAACATGGCTACGGCATTGCAGTGAGGGCAGTGCTTACCTGCACATTTATTGGCTGCGCAGCACAAAGAAACGTGCGGGGAGGAGACTTGAGCATTGCGCTCGAGCACATGCGGTATTTGGCCGAATACTGCCATGTGCTGAGCATCGAGATGCTCGAGCCGAACTAGTGTTCGGCCAAGCATGCTCGATCAACACTACCAGTAACCGCCTAATGTACCTCCAGCCACATCATCACAAGTTATTTTCTGCCAGGTGAGTGCCTAATTTTTGGGGCCTGTAGTGGTCTGCAGTAAAATTTGTATCCAATGACCACCTAATGTACCTCCAGCCACATAATCACAAGTTCTTTTCTGTCAGGTGAATGCCTAATTTATGGGGCCTGTACTCCCGTGGCCTACAGTAACATTTTTATCCAGTGACCACCTAATATACCTCCAGCCATATAATTACTAGTTCTTTTCTGTCAGTTGAATCCCTAATTTTGGGGGCCTGTACTCCTGTGGCCTACAGTAAAAATTTTATCCAGTGACCGCCTAATATACCTCCAGCCACATCATCACAAGTTCTTTTCTGTCCGGTGAATGCCTAATTTTTGGGGCCTGTACTCCAGTGGCCTATAGTAAAAAAAAAAATCTGTGACCGCCTAATATACCTCCAGCCACATCATCACAAGTTCTTTTCTGTCCGGTGAATGCCTAATTTTTGGGGCCTGTACTCCAGTGGCCTACAGTAAAAAAAAAAATCTGTGACCGCCTAATGTACCTCCAGCCACATCATCACAAGTTCTTTTCTGTCCGATGAATGCCTAATTTTTGGGGCCTGTACTCCAGTGGTCTACAGTAAAATTTGTATCCAGTGACCGCCTAATGTACCTCCAGCCACATCATCACAAGTTTTTTTCTGTCAGGTGAATGCCTAATTTTTGGGGCCTGTACTCCAGTGGCCTACAGTAAAATTTGTATCCAGTGACCGCCTAATGTACCTCCAGCCACATAATTACAAGTTCTTTTCTGTCAGGTGAATGCCTAACTTTTGGGGCCTTTACTCCCGTTGCCTAAAATAAAAAATTTCTAGGCTCCAGCAGGGCACATTTTTGAGAGTTTCCCTTTAAGAAGCATAAAAATAATTCCTGATTAAAATACAAATTTTTTGTGGGAATTTTTGCCAATGATCCCTCTCTGGTATTTCACTGTCCATGTTGTGAGACTATTTGTGCACTTCTAGTAAGTATTTGGTGGCTGCAAATATGACCTGAAGGTTTTTCAGGTTCGCCTGCCATTAAAGTCAATGGGGCCCGCCGCAAACGCGCTGTTCGCGAACATTTGATCTCGAATGCGCATTTGCGAACCTTCCCGGTCGATGTTCGTCCATCACTAGATATCACCATCCCCTCCGACAGTATCAAACTTGGATTTTCAAAATCACCACCTCCAGGAAAACTACGTGACAAGGCATCTGCCTTGACGTTCTTAACCCCAGGACGATAAGTAACAATGAATTTGAATCTGGTGAAAAACAAAGACCATCTGGCCTGCCCGATTCCAGGTAAGCCAGGTTTTTGTGATCTGTGAACACCATGATCGGATGAATTGCCCCTTCCAACCAATGACACCACCTCTCAAAAGCCAACTTAATGGCCAGCAATTCTCTGTTACCCACATCGTAATTTCTCTCTACAGCAGAGAGTTTTTTAGAGACAAATGCACATGGGTGCCATTTACCAGGTGACGGGCCCTGCAATAAGACTGCTCCTCCCCCCACCTCAGACGCGTCAACTTCCACAATGAAAGCCTATGACACATCCGGCTGCACCAATATAGGGGCAGAAGTGAAACATTCCTTAACCACAGAAAAGGCTTGCAATGCCGAATTGGACCACACTGAGACATCCGTCCCTTTCTTAGTCATGTGAGTTAAGGGTCTCACCACTGTCGAATAGTTCTTAATACATTTTCGGTAATAGTTGGTGATCCCCAAAAACTGCATAAGAGCCTTCAGATTTTCAGGTCGATTCCAGTCTAATACAGCACGCACTTTCTCTGGATCTATATGAAAACCCAGAGATGACAGCAGGTAGCCCAAGAACTGCACCTCGTGTACAGCAAAAACACACTTCTCCAATTGTGCGAGCAATTTATTATCTCTTAGGATCTGTAACACCTGTCTAACGTGATCCTGATGAGTCTCCACGTCATCCATGTCATCCAGATACACGACAATAAACCTCCCCACTAGGTGATGAAAAATGTAGTTCACAAAATGCTTTGGTCAATCCAAATTGGTCAACCCAAAAGTCATCACCATGTTCTCAAAGTGACCCTCTGGGTTATTAAAAGCCGTAATCCATTCACCCCCTTCCTTGATCCTGACCAGATTATATGCCCCCCCTAAGTCCAACTTGGAGAACACCTTGGCACCAACAAATCAGGAATCAAAGGAAGAGGATAAGGATCACGGACAGTAATCAGATTTAGCTCACGGAAATCCAGTCATGGCCTAAGAGTTCCATCCTTTTTTTAACAAAGAAAAACCCTGCTGCCACAGGAGATTTGGAAGGTCTTATGTGTCCTTTAGCCAAACTCTCTGTAATATACTCTCTCATGGCCGTTTTTTCGGGTCCAGAAAGGTTATACAACCTAGATTTGGGCAATTTAGCTCTGGGAATAAGGTTGATAGGACAATCATATTCCCAATGCGGAGGTAAATCCTGGCATCCATTTTCAGAAAATACATAGGCAAAATCAGATATAAAAGAGGATAGTTTTTGTAGTTAAAGCAGAAAAAGATGTATTCAGACAATTGTCAACGCAATAATCACCCCAATCCAGAATCTGTCTAGCTTGCCAATCGATGGTTGGATTGTGGTTGCTTAACCACAGTAAACCCAGAACCAACGGAGCAGGGAGACCCTCCACCACAAAACACGAGATAAATTCCTGATGAAAGTCACCCACTCTTCATCGGATGTCATGCACCATCTGAGACAAACACTTCTGAGTTAGAGGTGCAGAATCAATGGCAAAAACTGAAATGTTTTTCTCTAATGCACTCGGTGACAACCCGTGCATACAGACGAACTGACCATCAATCAGATTCACCCCTGCCCCACTGTTGATAAACACCTCAATCCCCACAGTCTTGCGCTCTAGTGCCACCTCGGAAGTCAGGAGAAATTGGGTACTACCAGTAAAAGACAAATGCACTTTTGTCTGACTCCCCTCTTACCCCTCCAAGAGTCAGATGGGAATTAGACGTCCCCTTTTCTTTTTGACGCTGAATGCATGGACATACATTGATAAAATGTCCCTTTTGTCTGCAGAAAGAACACACACCCTTTCCTACGACTAATACTCTTGAAAGTAGATCCAGGAGTAGCTCCCCCTAATTGCATGGGTTCGTCCCCAGACATAAACTCAGGAATATCTTCACCCAAATTGTCAGAGGAAGACAGTACGTTATGTGATAGTATGTTCTGAGAGTGGGGGCCCCTAGATCTCTCTCTCAGGCCTCTATCAATACGTACAGCAAGAGACATAATGGCTTCCAAAGATTCAGGATTCTCATGAAAGGCCAAAGGGTCCTTCAGCCTCTCTGATAATCCCTGACAAAACTGACTACGGAGGGCCGGATCGTTCCACTCAGTAACCATAGCCCACCTCGTAGCCCAAACTCAGAGCAATAGATCTCATCAGAACGCTCTCGCTGACGAAGGCCACGTAACTTGGTCTTGGCCAGGGAGGTCCGTTCCGGGTCATCATAAATAAGACCCAGAGCTCTAAAAAATTCATCCACCGACCGGAGGGACCGATCCGGTCGGCAGAT
Organism: Bufo bufo; assembly: GCF_905171765.1. NCBI lineage: Eukaryota > Metazoa > Chordata > Amphibia > Anura > Bufonidae > Bufo > Bufo bufo. Next base: position 7,690,897 of record NC_053395.1, read on the forward strand.
AAAAAGCCCAAGACTGAGCGTCTCCTTTAGGCAACAAAATAACCACACCGACTCTCTGACTCTAATCCCCAGATGAGTGTGGACGTAGTTTAAAATACAATTTGCACGCCTCCCTAAACAAAATGAAATTATCACTTCCCCCAGAGAATCTGTCCGGGAGGGCCACTTTTGGTTCAAGACAGGCCTGGTAACCACCACTAGGACCAGCAGCCTGTCGTCTCAGGATCTGCGAGACGGTCGTGCAGAGGTCAGCTACCTCCAAAGACAGCCCCTGCAGCTGTCCGGCCAGTGCAGCAATAGGATCCATGGCTGTACTGAAACAAGCAAAAAAAAAATGACGGTTTGATGGTTTATAATTGTCACGGCTGAGGATGGGGGAAACCCTCAGCCGTGAGGTGCCAGGTGTTGAAGTAGCTACTCGGCCATGAAGCCACAGGACAGGGAGCAGGTCACCTCCTACAGCGTCCCTACCCTGACCCTAACTCCTAACCTGCATGGGCCGACCTTTAAGGTAGGAGGGCCCATGCGCCGGAACCTCGGAGCCCTATCTTACCCTCCGCAGATCCCTGTGCTAGGAGCTGGGTAAGGCAACCTACTCCTCCTTGACACGGAGGAGCAGGAGCCTCAATGGCCAAGCTGTTGGGAAAAGGGGAACAGAAACAGCAATACGGAAATGGCAGGTGAACAGACATTCACCAACCTGCCACAGCCCTGCTGACTGGATCCCTAAACAGACAGGGATCCAGAACCGTTATGCTGCACAAACACATATGAAAATCCCAACAGACAAACTTGCTACAACACACACATAAAGACATAGGCATACATAAAACCTTAACTTAAACCTAAACTCAAACTGTAAACTTAAACTATGACCACAGTGGTGGCTCTCACTGGCGGATGCCAAACACAGGAGGCTGCTATCAGCAAGCATGCTGAAGCAACCTCCTGAGCTCTGCAAGAGAGAGGGTCTTTATAGGCCCAAGTGGCCACACCCAAGGATTGGACACACCCAGTGACATCACACACACACTGGGAAGGAAGTTAACCCTTCCAGTAACACAGAGGGGAAAACAAACATACATAAAGGGAAAGTGCACACAATAACTTACAACACAGTGCACACAACACACACACCTAACAAAAGGAACGTCAGGTGAGACCGCATGCCAGGGCAGCAAGCTGCCTAGCGACGCTCAGGCTGCTCTGCTGCTAACAACAACACTGGTTGCCCGCGGCAACCACAAGTGAGGCCACAGACAAGCAGCCCTCACCCGTGGTTGAACGCCCATACAAAACCGCAGGCAACCGCATGCGGTAAAGGAGTCACGGTCATGGGCATGGCCGTGACAATAATGTCACATTCGGGTGTGGGAGGGAAACCCACGCTGAACATAGGAGGGAAAGGGGTGAGGGGAAAAGGCCTGGAAACTAGGTAAAGGAGCAGGTCACTTCCTAGAGATACTCTAATTCAGTGTTTCCCAACCAGTGTGCCTCCAGCTTTCTGGGCATGCTGGGAGTTGTAGTTTTGCAACAGCTGGAGGCACACTGGTTGGGAAACACTCCTCTAATTAAAGTCCGGACTGACTTCCAGTATGAACTGACCCCAGAGGTAGGTGAGTTCATACACAAGAACATACAGTCCTAACTCTCCCTGTAGTACCCTGGTACTAATGTCAGGACAAGAGACAACCTGTTCCTCCAAAGGGTAGGATGAACAGGAGTCTCCCCTAGGCCTAACCACAAATGGCAGGGAAAAGAGCAACACAAGAAAAACCCAACAATAAATAATAGGGGAAGAACATCTGTAAAGAATAAATCAAGGCAACTGGACTTACTGTAGATTTCTTGAAAACGTTTCACTCGTTCTTCCAACGAGCTTTCTCAATTCTGAGTGACTGTACAAGAATTCTCTGGGAATAAATATGTAACTGAATCAACATCTGGTAATTATACCCAGCATGGGGTCAAAGGTGTTGATTTCATTATCCTAATTGGAGTCAGTAGGTGATAATGACCTCCCAGAAAAAGGTGTCAAGACAGCATTGCATGTGGCAGACAATAGATGTAGATGTAGATGTAAACGTAGATGGCCTCCTTCACACCTCGTTTGTACCAATCGGCCTCCTTATCCAAAACATGTACTTGACTGTCTTCAAAGATGTGACCTGTTTCTTTTAGATGTAAGTACACGGCTAAATCTTGACCAGAGGTTTTGGCTCTTCTATGCTGAGCCATACGCTGATGTAATTGTTGTTTTGTTTCGCAGATATACAATTCTGAGCATTCCTCATTTCACTGGACTGCGTACACAATGTTGCCTATCTTGTGTTTAGGCGTTGGGTCTTTGGGGTGAACCAGTTGTTGCCTCAGTGTGTTGCTGGGTTTAAAGCAGACAGGGATGTGATGTTTATTAAAAATCCTTTTGAGTTTCTCAGACACCCCAGCTGCATATGGGATAACCATATTCTTGTGTCTGTCATGCTTCTCGCCCTCACTGGTAGTCTTGGTGCTCTTTCTTCTCCTTACTTCTGTTTTGACAAAGGCCCAAACTGGATACCCACAAGTTTTAAGTGCCCCTCTTAGGTGTTTGAATTCCTTTGCCTTGGCCTCTGTGCTGGTGGGGATTTTCTCTGCCCGGTGGTATAGAGTCTGGATGACTCCCAGTTTGAGGTCTAGAGGATAGTGGGAATAAAATAGCAGGTACTGGTCTGTGTATGTTGGTTTTCGATAGACCTCTATTCCCAGCTTTCTTCCCTCTTCCACTGTTATAAGACAGTCCAGAAATGCCAGTTTGTTGTTCTGCATATCTTCCCGCGTGAAATTGATGTTATGATCCATTGAGTTGATGTGGTCGGTGAAAGCCTGTAACTCTTGTTTATGAATTTTAACCCAAGTGTCATCCACATATCTGAACCGATGACTCGGTGTAATTCCCTTGAAAGTGGTCAGGGCTTTCCTTTCTACTTCCTCCATATACAGGTTCACTACAATAGGTGAGACTGGCAATCCCATAGCACAGCCATGTTTTTGCTTGTAGAACTTGTCCTTATACTTGAAGTAGGTGGTACTCAGACAAAGGTCCAGTAAGGCACACACTTGGTCTGGGCTAAGTTCTGTTCTGCAGCCTAAGGTGTTGTCTAGTAGCAACAGTTTCCTGACTGTTTCAATTGCCTCTGTAGTGGGTATGCAGGTGAAGAGGGATGTAACATCATAGGAGACCATTGTTTCTTCTGTGCCCAATACCAAGTTCTGGATTTTGGTGGTGAAATCCTGAGAGTGATGTGTGTTTCCAACCAAGGGCGATAGGATTCTGGCTAAGTATTTTGCCACATTGTAGGTCACAGAGTTGATGCTGCTGACAATTGGCCTGAGAGGGGTTCCATCCTTATGTATCTTAGGAAGTCCATAAATACATGGAGGGGCTTCCCCAGGGTAGAGGCGATGATACATGGCCCGATCAATGATTTTGTCCTTTTCTAGTTGTTGTAGTAGTTCTATAACCTTCTTCTTGTAGCCACTGGTTGGGTCTCGTCTTAGGGCCTCATATGTGTTGTTATCATCCAGGAGTGTGGTCACCTTGGCATCGTAGTCAGATGTATTAAGTACAACCGTGCACCTTCCTTTATCGAGCTTGAATAGAGGCGGGGGGGGATAGACATCTCTTGTCTGTCACAAACAATGCTGTCTTGACACCTTTTTCTGGGAGGTCATTATCACCTACTGACTCCAATTAGGATAATGGAATCAACACCTTTGACCCCATGCTGGGTATAATGACCCCTGACCTCATGCAGGGTATAATTACCAGATGTTGATTCAGTTACATATTTATTCCCAGAGAATTCTTGTACAGTCACTCAGAATTGAGAAAGCTCGTTGGAAGAACGAGTGAAACGTTTTCAAGAAATCTACAGTACGTCCAGTTGCCTTGATTTATTCTTTACAGATATACCATGACCTGGATAAATGAGAACCTTCACAGACAATAGGGGAAGGAGACACTTAACTTCAAATAGCTATGGAAGCACAGGAACTCCGCCAAGATCCAAACACCAGCAATCTAAAAAGACTGAAGTTATAAACCGCACAGCATGGTGGAAGAAGCCACAATAAATAGGGAAAGTTAAATGACCACATAAGAAACACCTGAGGCAAGGGGTGTGGCAATTACCAGAAACAACACAGACACTAATTGATCCACCAGGAAACTGTCAGGTCAAACCACGTGTTGCCAGTCTCACTGATCTCCTGTCACCTGTCACGGGAACGTTCGTGACAGTCACTTCTCCACAGAGGGGGTTAGAATGGAATGTAAGGTTCCATTCTCTCTAAGTACAGCTCTGCAGTGGTTGCTGCCACCTGCTGGTGAACCAGGCACATTACATGTGAACATAACAGTTACGTAACATTAGAAATGCACAGTGTGGAGGACCTGGAATAAATGTATAAGGTGACATGAGGTTAGACCAATAAAGACAGTAGCAAGGTGCAGAAGTGGTAACACCACTCTGGGGTGTTACATGTGCAAGATCTGCAGGATTAAAGGGGCTATCCAATGTCTAAAACATGCCCCCCAATACCCGGGCCCCTCATATAGATTATACTTACCCCGTTCCCCTGCACACGCGTCATTCCTTATCCCCGCATGACTGACACTGCAAATCCCCGTCGCGCGGATCAAAACATCCAGCAAATAAGAGGGCAGCCAATAGCAGGCCACAATGGGGGCGAGCCTCCCTCGCATCATCTGCATAGATGCAGCAGTGGCCCTGTGGGGATCAGGAACGATGCTGGTGCCGGGGAGTGGGGTAAGTATAATCTATATGAGGGGCCTGGGCATTGGGGGCATGTTTTAGACATTGGATAAAACCTTTAAAATAAGCTATGGCTGTTCAAACACAATCATAGGTACCAGAGGTCTATTGCAGCAAATGAGGTGGTATCACCATTTTCTTTGGGAAAATATAACTGGCCAGTATTCCTAATCAGAAGAAGTCTGTCCTCCTTCTCCTGGTCCTCTTTGTGGCAGCCATCCCGCATCCCCAACCAATATTTTTGTCATCATCATGACCTTCTTCTCCTAAGATTCCTCCTTGTCCTCGGCTCCATCATGAGACATCTATAATGGAACATTTGGCCATGAAAAACTTTTCTCCACCAGCAATTAGCTTGTCTACAGGCTGAACATCCACCTGGCCACGTTGCTGGCAGTGCAGTCGCTGTAGTACCATTGTAGTAGAGCCTTGTACTCTCCTGTGGTGGAGAATGCGGCCCACTCTTTGTGATTCTCTCTGTGCGTCAAGGTTTACAGTACGATGGACACCTGGAGAAGTCACTATGGGCAGGGACAGTACATGTCTTTCAATGTTTTTTGTGGCAGTGGACTGGCAGCACCACAGCAACATGGATTTCTGGGCAAGGAGTGGTAGTGTCCCTGATGATGATGTGTCATGGTGTACTGCCCCAGACTGATGCTTCCCAGGGTCAGTGCAGTGAAGAAGGGGCACCCTATATTCCCTCAGGGCACTCCCTGTAGCTAGGGTTTGATGGTAGTTTGGGGTGCCCTTGACGCTAAATGTCCATGTGGGTGGAAGGTAAATCTTAAAATGGTGTAATGGCCAGCGTGTGGTGTGGTGGAGAGTCAGTAACCAGGCCAGAGTAATAGAAATCTCTCTTTCCTGTGCACCATATAGGCAGGCGCGTACATACAGGGGTCGCAGCTAGTTGCGACCGGGCCCGGCACTCCAGGGGGCCCGGCCGCCTGTGGACCCCTGGCCCCTGCAGTAGTGCTGTAACCAAGGCAGCTGGGGCCCGCAGCCCCACCGCAAATTATTTAAAAAGTTTTAATAGTATATGGCGGGTCGGGCCCCGGCCTCTGTGTCTGGCCGGCGGTGCAGCACTGCGCACTCGCAGTTAGTACCTTACACAGCGGCCCCTCCTCCACCCTTGCTCCAGACCCGTGACCCTCGCGCCAAGTCTCGCGGGATCACGCTGGTTGACGGGATGACGCGGCCGACGCACGCCAGAAGACGGGCTTATGAACAAGACGGCGGGAGCAGAGCAGGTTCAGAGTAGGTAATTTTTATTAATTTTTTTGTATGTGCCGGCTCACAAGGAACACAGGGAGCATCTGGCAGTGCGGCAAATCCTTCATAGGGGCCCGACCCCGGGGTCAAATTTAATGAAATACTTAGCAAAATAGTAATACCAAAAATGACAAAAATTAAATACACTGATCAAAAAAATAAAGGGAACACAAAAATAACACATCCTAGATCTGAATTAATTAAATATTCTTCGGAAATACTTTGTTCTTTACATAGTTGAATGTGCTGACAACAAAATCACACAAAAATAAAAAAAATGGAAATCAAATTTTTCAACCCATGGAGGTCTGGATTTGGAGTCACACTCAAAATTAAAGTGGAAAAACACACTACAGGCTGATCCAACTTTGATGTAATGTCCTTAAAACAAGTCAAAATTAGGCTCAGTAGTGTGTGTGGCCTCCACGTGCCTGTATGACCTCCCTACAACGCCTGTGCATGCTCCTGATGAGGTGGCGGACGGTCTCCTGAGGGATCTCCTCCCAGACCTGGACTAAAGCATCTGCCAACTCCTGGACAGTCTGTGGTGCAACGTGACGTTGGTGGATAGAGCGAGACATGATGTCCCAGATGTGCTCAATTGGATTCAGGTCTGGGGAACGGGCGGGCCAGTCCATAGCATCAATGCCTTCGTCTTGCAGGAACTGCTGACACACTCCAGCCACATGAGGTCTAGCATTGTCTTGCATTAGCAGGAACCCAGGGCCAACCGCACCAGCATATGGTCTCACAAGGGGTCTGAGGATCTCATCTCGGTACCTAATGGAAGTCAGGCTACCTCTGGCGAGCACATGGAGGGCTGTGCGGCCCTCCAAAGAAATGCCACCCCACACCATTACTGACCCAATGCCAAACCGGTCATGCTGGAGGATGTTGCAGGCAGCATAACATTCTCCACAGAGTCTCCAGACTCTGTCACGTCTGTCACATGTGCTCAGTGTGAACCTGCTTTCATCTGTGAAGAGCACAGGGCGCCAGTGGCGAATTTGCCAATCTTGGTGTTCTCTGGCAAATGCCAAACGTCCTGCACGGTGTTGGGCTGTAAGCACAACCCACACCTGTGGACGTCGGGCCCTCATATCACCCTCATGGAGTCTGTTTCTGACCGTTTGAGCAGACACATGCACATTTATGGCCTGCTGGAGGTCATTTTGCAGGGCTCTGGCAGTGCTCCTCCTGTTCCTCCTTGCACAAAGGCGGAGGTAGCGGTCCTGCTGCTGGGTTGTTGCCCTCCTACGGCCTCCTCCACGTCTCCTGATGTACTGGCTTGTCTCCTGGTAGCGCCTCCATGCTCTGGACACTACGCTGACAGACACAGCAAACCTTCTTGCCACAGCTCGCATTGATGTGCCATCCTGGATAAGCTGCACTACCTGAGCCACTTGTGTGGGTTGTAGACTCCTTCTCATGCTACCACTAGAGTGAAAGCACCGCCAGCATTCAAAAGTGACCAAAACATCAGCAAGGAAGCATAGGAACTGAGAAGTGGTCTGTGGTCACCACCTGCAGAACCACTCCTTTATTGGGGGTGTCTTGCTAATTGCCTATAATTTCCACCTGTTGTCTATCCCATTTGCACAGCAGCATGTGAAATTGATTGTCACTCAGTGTTGCTTCCTAAGTGGACAGTTTGATTTCACAGAAGTGTGATTGACTTGGAGTTACATTGTGTTGTTTAAGTGTTCCCTTTATTTTTTTGAGCAGTGTATATACAGAGGGGTAAAAAATGGAATACATACACAGGGGACAAATAGAATATATACAAAGGGGGCAACATGGATATATATATACAGGGGCCCTGTATAATATATATATATATATATATATATATATATTATACAGGGCCCCTGTATATATATCCATGTTGCCCCCTTTGTATATATTCCATTTGTCCCCTGTGTATGTATTCCATTTTTTGCCTCCGCTGTATATATATTCCATTTTGCCCGCTGTCCTAGGGGGACACATATCTGGGCATAACTACAGTGAGGGGGCACATATCTGGACATAACTACTACTGTGATGGGGACACCTATCTGGGCATAACTACAGTGAGGGGGACACATATCTGGGCATTACTACTGTTAGGGGGACACATCTGGCCATAACTACTGTAAGGGGGGCATATATCTGGCCATAACTACTGTGAGGGGCCACAAGGAGGACATAACTATTTTGAAGGGACCACAAGGTGGGCTTAATTACTGTGAGGGGCCACAAGGTGGGCATTAGTACTGTGTAGTAGCACTTAGGGGAAATGTATGCTATACATTGGCATGGCTCAGTCTTCCAGGCCAGTACAGCGCCCCCTGCTGGTGATTTCACAGGGGCAGTCACTATCCCTTCCTTATGTGAATATTCTTTTTTTCTCTATCACCACAGGGACCTTGTTCTGGATCCAGCGGACATCACGCCGACGCCAGTGACACCTTGGATGAGGTAGGACCAGATTTTATTAGTTAGGACTGGGTGAGTGTAGTCATGCATTGGGCTCAGGGCTCTTTCACATGAGCGGATCTTGTGCGGGTAATCCGCTGTGTGAAAGAGAGCCAAGCCCCGTACTGGACAGCGGAGACACGGAGCACTAACATGACGGATGATGCTCTTTGTCTCTCTGTGATCTATTTGCTACAAAATCACAGTGACAACTTTATCTCACTGTGATTCTGTAGTAAAAAGGTCACAGAGAGGCACGGAGCGTTATTAATCCCAATCCAGGGGGCCCAACTAAATTCTTGCGACGGGTTGGGGGGGGGGCGACAGGGAGGGGGCCCCATGGATCAGTTTTGCACCGGGGCCCCATGGATTTTGTGTACACCACTGCATATAGGAGTTGTAGTACATCCAGAAAATATCTGCACAAAGTACAAATTCTTCCCAGATGTCCAAGCATGAGCTAAGCAAATAGTTTGCAGCAATGTTCTCACTTTCTCTTGCTAGCAATTGCAATCTAGCAACCATGACTGTAGTATCCACTAATCTGAAGTGGTACTGCAGTTGTGGTAGAGTCCAGGTCCCCCACACATGGGCTTGCTTATACTGTAAAATCATCTCTGGTAGCACTAGTGGTGTCTTTGACACCAATGCTAGGGTCAGTTCACACTGCCCATCAGAGACACCATCAGAGTTTTTGTTACTTTTAGGATAGTCAATGGAGGTCAGACTCCTCGTCATGGCTTCAGTTAATATAATGAGTGTAGTATTTTACCCCTACTTTTTTAGGGTTTGACACTTTGTGTGACTTTTATTTTGTTGGGACTAAAGCTTGTTGCATCAAAAATATAAAGAGCAGATATCAAGGGAACGGGTATGAGGTTTGTCTTACGAAAGATAACTACAACCACCCCTCTCTGGTCTGCCGGGTTAGTCCAAGACAAGACTCCTGGGACAATTCAATTCTCAGATCTCTTTTCCTCACTTGTTTCAGATATTTATATTACAATCGTCTGCGGAGTACCCCAACCTAATGGTTCAAGATTAACCAACTGGCACAGGAATAACACAAAAAAGTCTCAAATATAATTTATTTTTTCACAGTAATGGGTGGCCAGATTCACAGAAAAACTGGTGAAATTAAGGTTTTATTCATCTGAGCTTATAAAACAACCCGAAAAGCACCACAGACCACACATTCACCCCCTGCCGCCACCACCTTCAAATGTCTGGGTCAAAGATGTGTTTGGATGGATCAGCTATCAGTTGGGCGAAGATGTTCCCCAGGAGCATACCTCTTCCTCTCAGGGGTTGGTAACTTATAATGATTGCACTCATTAGTTTATTTTTATTTTTTTAAAGATATTTTGGGAGATAACGTTCATGGATCTTTGATATATGGAGATCTCTGAGGAACCTTCTTGGTGAGACATGAAGAATTATGGATCGTGTAGACACTTTTCTTCGTTTTCATGTGACATTCGAGTCTTCAATCAGTTATATAGTAATAAATTATTTACAAACAGAGAAATGCTTCTCTTGCCACATCCACAATTCCGGTCAATGTAATCACCATGACAAAAAGGCTGATTGATATTTGGAGTCTCCTTCCAGCTGAGGTGGTTTCTTGATTGGTCATTTTAGACAAGGTGAAAGCCTGAGATTCTACTTTCAGGTTCTGTGTAATGACTCTGTTCACATTCTCAGTCGTTGCAGCAGTGGTTTTTAACTTTGAAATTGTGATAGCACCTGTCCACTCTTGTATCCAGGAGGAAAAGCTGCTGACTTTTGTATAGACTCCAGGTTTTTGTGGCTGGGCACAACCTTCACCCCAACTCACGATTCCAACCAGAAACCAGGATTCATTAGATGGACAAGCTAAGGGTCCCCCAGAATCCCCCTGTAGAGCACAATATTTAGAGTGTTAAATCCCTTCTAGGAGTAGGCAATAGACAGTTTGGACTATGATCCCCATAGAGATGATGCATGCTCACCTGGCAGCCATCTTTCTTGCCTTCAGGGTAGCCTGCACAGATCATGTCTTCTTTTACAAGATCAGGGGCATGGCTTGCATGGGAAGCGACTTGGAACATTTTATCACAATTAGTGGAATTGATAAGAGGAAGCTTGACCTCTTGTAAAGTGTTTGGAGCTGATTGTGGCACTGAAACCAAACACAAGACTGATAAATACTAAGCACACACAAGAGCTTTTCTGTATAAAGCAGAGGATGGGAGCATATTTTCCAAATTCTTGGACAGTCTGTAAAAAGGAGACCATTCCATAGTCTTGAAACAAATGTTAATATATAGTCTTCATGGATCATCATGGTTTTACAATTTGTCTAGTAAATGGTTGTCTGCCGGCAATTTTTTAATAAGTTATCCAGAAAAAAAATATAAAAAAAATCAGGATGGCTACCCTGGATAAGACCTGGACTCTACTCCGTTCTTACCTTATTCTTGAGACGTTACCTCCAAAGACTACTATTACTTTGGTCTGATCTGATGGGAATCTGATCACTAGGACCTCCACTAATCCTGAGAACTGGGGTGCCCTCTTTCTCTCTGAGAACTATTTGAGCATTGAAAATGACTGCAATGTGCAGACACCTCCCTGCAAGGAACCGAGCTTGGCACTCTTGTTCTCAGGATTGTACTGTGAGGAAACATCAAATTACCCAACGAGCATTGTAAGATCATCAACTTCTGTTTTTCTTATAGACATGGGATCTGAAAACCAACCAAAGTCAAAATTTACATGAAGTTTTTAGGTTCTTCACATGATCTTTGGTTAATTGGCTTCCTATGAACCTAGCCCTAGTGTCTACAGGTGAAACTCGAAAAATTAGAATATCGTGCAAAAGTCCATTTATTTCAGTAATGCAAATTAAAAGGAATCGCATTAATGCAGCTTAAAATTAGAATTTTGTGAAAAGGTTCAATATTCTCGGCTCAAAGTGTCACACTCTAGTCCACTAATTAATCCATACTCCCTGAGCAAAGGGTACCTCAAAATTGAGACTTTGGGGTTTCATAAGCTGTAAGCCATAATCATCCAAATTATAACAAATAAAGGCTTGAAATATCTCGCTTTGTATGTAATGAGTCTCATATGTTAGCTTCACCTTTTAAGTTGCATTACTGGAATAAATGAACTTTGTACGATATTCAAATATTTCGAGTTTCACCTGTAGATAGATAAAATCCAATCGTGCTACTCATTGGGTAAGGAGATGTGGTTAATCACAGACTACATACACCACTACAGAATATGGTGGTGCTATGAAAGGACCTGGAAACAAATCCACTTTTTCTTTTTCCCCACAGGTCTGAAAAGCTGCAATAAAGATGCCAGCCTGTCTGGATGGTCCACCTCTCCCAGAGATTTACCGTCTTAATTGAACCCTTTCAGGACTTAAAGTGAGTTTGAAACCTTTGTGGATGTTCAGAAATGATATCTAGAACATTGGGTGGTAGGATGTAGACAAGACTTTATGAAGGAGGAACTGTACAAAAACGGCCTTAAGGTCTTTCCACCTCAATTAAATCAGATTTATGGGATTCTCACCATTCTGAACAGTATAACCCCAGCCGGTCAGCCAGCACATCATCCCATTCTGGAACTCCTGGTCTTGGGATGGAAGAGTAATTGGCTGGATATTGTCATTGAAGTTCACAGAAATCTCCAGTTCTAGCAGCGCCAGGTCTCCACTGGTTATACCTCCATTGTATATCGGGTTGATGATGATTTTTTTCACTGCCACAGAAAGCTTTGTGGGACCTGTATCCATGAGGTTCAGAACTCCCAACAGAACTTGAAGTTTGCGATGAGTTTTGCGACTGAAGTAAAAAAAAAAGAAGAAGAAAAAAGCAACATTAATGTGAGATACCAAAAGATGAAGTAATTGTGCTGGACACCATGAGTGGAGATCCTGTATATAAGATGGACCTGTCTACTCTAGATACAACAAATCTACTGTAATAAGTGTTCCTACCACAGGGTGGTGGCGTGCAGTGATGTAGAAGCTGCTGCATATGGCTCCCAGACATGTTTTATTTCAGCAGCTCACCAAGTGGCCAGGAGTGGTATTACAAGTAAAGTTATCGGAGGCAGCAGTGGGAGCCTTATTATGGCTTACAGAGTTTTCTTGATGCAAATTTTGACAAATGTAAAACTGTCAAATAATAATAATAATAGAGGCAAAAGGATCAACCCCTGAAGATAAAAGTATCACACTAAATGTAGGCGTAGTTCATTAATAATAAATGACCCCTTAAAGATCAGGGAGGAGCTCATGGTTCAGTAGGGAATTTTGTAGGAGGGAAAACAACTTACACCACACAGTGCGCTGCCGTCACCACCCAGTCCTGGGAGATCAGAGACCCTCCACAGAAAAAAGAGCCTTCATATAACAGAGCAGCCTGCCAGGGCCTCTCCCGGGGCGCAGCGTCCTGTCCACCCACAACACGATGCATGGAGGAAAGCTGAGCACTACCTTCAAGGAAAACATATAGAATTCAGGCTCTGAAGAGACAACATAGTGGAGAGATAGAAAGAAAGAAAGAAAGATAGATAGATAGATAGATAGATAGATAGATGATAGATAGATAGATAGATAGATAGATAGGAGATATATAGATAGGAGATAGATCTGACCCTAAGCACCTCATCCTACACACCGCCACAAATGATATGCAGCAAGAGGGCTCCGCCAACAAACTGTCACAATGAGCAAAGGCTACTTAGCACAAAGAATCATGTCTGCCCTGCTAACAAGGAAGGACATCTCCCCCAGTATAAGCCAGCAGATCAGCACCGAGCTGGCCGCCAATATTACACAAGTACCAAAAATAAAACTGGCACAACACCCGGAAATGACACGCCATCAGCTGTATGACGACAAACACCTTGATAAGCAAGGAGTGAGAAATCTGGCCAAAGAACTTAAGGACCTGGTACTAGACAGACCCCAGAGACCCCAACCCCAAGGAAGCCAAAGCCCAAAAAATAGATGGCAAACCAGGGGAAACAATTACCCCAGACCCAGTCCACAAAGATTGCAGAGGTAGAGGAAACCACCGGCAACACAATGGTAACACACCGCAACAGAGAACAGCAGCATGGCGGAAATAAGAACCCTGCTCAGCAGACTCTGTAGCAAACTAATGTAACCCTCAAAACAACCTGCTATGTCCGATTAAAATGGTGCTCATTAGGTACCGACTCACAATGACATCCCATATTATCAGCAGCTGGAATATCCAAGGGCTGAATGCTTTAGCTTTTGGATCCAAGCCTAACGATCCAGACTTCAAAGAAAGACTAAGAAAGATTTATATCCAAATCAGCTTGGAGACATAGCCCCGGGCAGAGGATGAATCCCTAGCACCCATGGGCTACAAGGAATTTTCCCTCTCTGCCCAGAAAAGCAAGACCACCAAACTGGGCCGCCGTTCTGGAGGCATATTAATATGGTACAAGGAGGAACTTAAAGATTATGTGAAAGCTATCAGACAAGGAGACCACCATATCTGGATAAAAGTAAGCAGCTCCATCCTCAGCTGTCAGTATGACATCTACCTCTGTGCAGCATACATCCCTTCAACAGAGTCCCCCTATACTGCAACCCTGATGTTAATGAGGTCCTACAAAGGGAGGCTGCCCAGTTCCAGTCCCGGGGCAGGGTGCTGATCTGCGGTGACCTCAATGACAAAAGGGGCACAGAGAAGGACTGTCTGACCTCTGACTAAAACACATACATCCTTGGGGTGAGACCCACTACCTGGACTCTGTACAGACAATAAGAAACAGGTTACAACTAAGAACTTAATTGTTCAAAACGCGTCAATCTGCGCATGAGTGCAACAGTGTGTCCTTACGTGTTTGCATGTGATTTCAAATAAAGCAACTATCAAGAATTTAAGCTGAAGTGCTGGAACTCAAGTTTATTTTCAAATAAGAAACAGCTATGACAGAGTTGTTAACAAGAGCAGGAAAGCCCTGCTGAACCCATGCCGGAGCTTGGGACTGTATATAATGAGCGGACGTATCAGGGGTGACTTTCTAGGACGGTTCACACTAAACTCCTATGTGGGCAGCAGTGTGGTGGACTATGCCATCACAGACATAGACCCAGTAGACATAAATGCCTTTATAGTCACTCCTAAAACACACCTGTCAGACCACAACCAGATCCTGCTGCACATGAGATCCACCGACAAGCCTCCACACAGCCCCATCAGTCTGGTCTCTACAATCTGCCACCATCCTTTAAATGGGTCAAATGGTCTGCCAATGAATACACCAACGCGACCAACCGACCTGAAATCAAAGAACTGCTCACAATTCGTCTGGTTGGGTTTCCTGAAGGGTCTGAAAAAGAAGACCCGACAGGATTTATTGAGAAATGGCTACTTGAGGTTTTTGGTACTGATTTTCTGTGGGGTTTACGGTGGAGAGAGCCCACCGGATACCAAACAGACAGTTACCAGTGGGGAGCCCTCCAAGAGCAATCTTGGTGAAAATGATGAATGCCCGGGATAGTGATAATATTATGAAAAATAAAAGAAGTCTTCCTCCCTTAGAATATAATGGAAGGGAAATAGGAATATATCCAGATTATTCAAGGGCAACTCAGGTTACACGCCGTGAATTCAGAGAGGTTAAGAAGAGAATGGCGGTAGCCAAGATCAAATACTCTCTGTTTTATCCTGCTAAATTGAGAGTAGTATATCAAGATCAAGCGCATTTCTTTACCCAACCAGATGAGGTACGGGAATGGTTAGATGCTAAGGGGATTGGTTCCTGAGGATAAAGACAATATCTTAATTTGCGGGATTTAGGGGGAGTAGGAGGTGGAGGGGAGGGGTGTAAGGTAAGAGGTTAGGGAACCGTCTGGATCTCTCTGACCAAGAAGGGGGGGTTGGTGGTGTGGGGGGAGGGTGGGGGGGATAGTTCAGTGGGAAGGGAGGGTAATGGGATGGTGGGATGGGATGGGTGAGATGGTGGGGTATTGGTGGCCGTCGTGGGGTGCTCTTTTTCTCTCTCTCTCCCTTCCCCTGCCCCCCGCCGTGCTGGGCTGCGGCGGAGACCTATTGAGCAGGAAAATAAATGAATAGAATTTTCACGTGGAACATACGGGGAATGGCCGAGAGAGCTAAGCAGGTCGTCATATTTGATGTAATTGTGAGACATCTTCCCGCAATAATATGCCTTCTCGAAACACATCTTACATATGAGAATATTAACATTGCGAAAAGGAAATGGGTAAAGTATAATTACCACGCTTGCTGCTCGGCCTATTCCAGGGGTGTCAGTGTGTACGTTCATAGAGGTGTGGATTATATCCCAATCGCTAACAGAATTGATAAAGAGGGCAGATTCGTTTTTTTGTATTGCCGCCTAAATGGCACGGTTTGTATAGTGGCGTTTGTCTATGTTCCGCCCCCTTTTTCTATTTCTGTTATGTCACACTTGGCGGATTTTATCGGTTCCAGAGCAAGGTGCCCGGTCTTAGTAACAGGGGACTTTAATGAACCTAGAGGAAAATAGATATTCTAAGGAACAAGCCAACATTGCTAAGTAGGGTTTGTCAGGAAATGGCATTGACAGACATTTGGCGATATATATATGGGGGAAGAAGAGTATTTTCTTGTTTTAGTCGGGCGAATACGGTTATGTCCAGAATAGATCTTGCCCTAGCTAATTCTGATTTACTAAACTGTATAAAACAAAAGGAAATATGAAATACATATGATATCTGACCACTCTCCTACCGTGGTAACGATTAAAATAGGATATATGGAGAAGAAAACCAGAATCTTTAGATTAAATCCCCATTGGATGAAGTTGGTTAAGGATCAGGAAAATATAACTAAGGAGATCCGGGAATTCTGGCTGCTTAACGCTCCATCAGCACCCATTCATATTGTATGGGATTCTTTTAAAGCTGTTCTGCGCAGAGTCTATATAGCTAGAGTTAATGGGGGGAAAAAATAATATGCAGCGAAAGAATTGGCTTTAAAAACAAGTGTTCAGTTCTTACTGGGAGAGACAGCTAATAAACAAAACTCAGCTATACAACTACAGCTTGAAGAGGCCAGAGTGGAGTACAAGAATTACCTAATGGAAAAAGCACAACATAGGATTTTCTTTACAGGAGCCAAACACTTTTCCCAAGCTGGGAAACCCGGAAACCTCTTGTCATCTTTGATCCAAAATCCCAAAAATATTAATAGGATAAAAAATATTAGATTGGAAAATGGGGCTGTTACTACGCATCCGGAGGAGATTGAGCGAGAGTTCGTTAAGTATTATAAAATCTTATATACAAACAACAAAAACCATCAGTGTGGAGACGTTGAAAAGTTTCTGGAGAAAATTAATCTCCCTAAACTATCAGAACAGGAATGCAAAATACTAAATCGACCTATAGATTTAAAATAAATATTTGAGGCTGTTAGGACTATTCAAGGAAACTCATCTCCGGGGACTGACGGGCTTCCGTTTGAAATTTATCGTCAGCATGGAGAGACAATTTTGCCAATGCTATTACAGGTATTAAATAACACGTACCAGACCGGTGAACACTCTCCATCTTTATCTGAAGCTGTGATCACTCTTTTCTTAAAAAAGTGCAAGGATGAAAGAGAGACTGGTGCGTATCGCCCAATTTCTCTGTTAAATACAGATTATAAAATCTGCACAAAGATACTAGATAATAGACTAAAGGGCGTTGTTGATAGACTAATTCATCCAGACCAAACAGGGTTTATACCTAAGAGATTGGTACAGTCTAGCATACGTAAAGCTTTCTTGAACATGCAGGTTGAGGAGGGGGGAGGCTCCCGCTCCATCCTGTCTCTAGATGCCGAGAAGGCGTTTGACAGGGTGGAGTGGGAATATTTATGGCAAGTCATGCATAAGATACATTTGGTCCAATACTTTATTAAGTGGGTCCAGATTCTGTATAATCACCCCAAAGCCAGAATTAATATCAATGGCGTATGGTCTGAGCAAATAGAGTTCTGCAGAGGAACAAGACAGGGATGTCCCCTCTCTCCTTTGTTGTTTGCTTTGTTTATAGAACCGTTGGCAGCTCAAATTAGATCGGATGATAAGATCAGCGGCTTTGGTATGAAGGGGACCTCTGACAAGATAAGTATGTATGCAGATGACATCTAAATCTTTTTGGAGAACCCAACATCTCAGCTGTCTTATCTTATGGAATTAATAAATAAGTTCTGTGACATTTCGGGATACAAAATCAATTGGGCCAAATCAGTACTGTTACCGCTCGACCAGGTAACTCCACTAAACTCCCTAGGAATTAGGGTATTAAAATCGATGGAATCCTTGGAATATTTGGGGGTAAAATTGAGTGCAAGTATATTCGATTTTACGAGACTGAATGTCTCTCCCTTGCTGACTAGATGTAAAAATAAAATTTGCGTTTGACAGAAGTTATCGATAGGACAGGCGGACAGAATCGCACTAATAAAAATGGTGTTACTTCCCCAGATTTTGTATATTTTGGCAGCCTGCCCAGTTTGGATAGAGGATCGTTTCTTCAACCATCTGGAACGGCTGCTGAACGACTTAATCTGGGGAAGAAAAAGGGTAAAATTAAAACAAAAATATCTTTGGTTAGCGGAAGAGGACGAAGGGCTATCGGTTCCCTTTTTTCAGGGATATTATTTAGCTTCTCAAGTTCAATGGATAAAGTCAGGGGGAAATAAAATAAATGAATACCTAGCAAAGGGCTTTAATGGACCAAAATAAAATATATTTAGTATACTGGAGACTGGATTCATTAAAAAGAAAGGGAAAAAATGCCCAATATGTCGAATGGTTGACTTGGTTTGGGAAAAAATAAAAGGAATATTGGAAATCGTGAACTCTTCACATTTCTCACCGTTGTGGTGTAACAGTAATATTAGTGAATTTCAATCAATCACAGAACACAAATACTGGGAAAAATATGGTATTATTTATGTATCACACTTAGTTAAGAACGGGGAAATAAGACCACTAATAGAATTATGTCCTGGAATGAATTTAGACTTAATGAGTCGGTATCGATATCACCAATTGAAACACGCATTTGATGCTACACAAAATAGGGAATATTTTATCATTACAAAACACGAATCCACAGATTTTTGTTACCAACACATGACAACTAGGGTCACTATCTCCCAAGTGTATAGGAGGATAAGGAAGGGTTTGGGAAAAATAATAAAATTTAATAGTGAGGAAAAATGGGCAAAAGATATAGGATTAAACACAATAGAATGGGGGAATATATATAAAAACATAAAAAAGACAACGATTTCCAGAAACTTTAGGTAAATTTATTTTAATATTATCCATAGAATATATATGACCCCTACGTTGCTAAGTAAGATTTATAAAGAGCGAGAATCAAATTGTTGGAAATGTAGAGAAGAGTCTGCAGACTATATGCATATGATATGGAGCTGTTCAAATGTGCAATTCTAAACTTCCAGCATAAGGTATACGCACATGGTGATAAGGGAGGCAAAATGATGACCTCGATCTTAAAAAAATATAAAAATATATCACACATTCCCAAAATAAGAAAAGCAGACGGTAACATCACTCAGGAAACGCCTGAAATAGCTGAGGCCTTTCAAAAATTTTATGAGGACCTATATAATCTAAGTAAGGACAAACCCCTAGACCAAAATGATACTAGGCAGACACATATCAAGAATTTTCTGGATTCCCTGAAGCTACCGGTAGTACGATCGGTGGACTTAGATTCCCTGACTACTCCAATTACGCTAGATGAAGTAGACTCCATTGTGTGCTGTTTCCCCCCGGGAAAGAGCCCAGGACCAGACGGTTTGCCTTTACTCTACTATAAGAGTTTTCGGGATATTCTATTGCCAAGACTTACTGACGTGTGCAACACACTACTACAGGGAGGTCAACTCCCTAGACAGACCCAAGAATCTTATGTCACGCTCATCCATAAAGAAGGGAAAGACCCCCAGAACTGCGGAAGCTATAGGCCAATTTCCCTTTTGAATCTGGATCTGAAGATTTGGGCCAAAATATTAGCCACCAGACTAGGCAAATTACTACCCTACCTAATAGGCCCAGAACAGTCGGGATTCATTCAGGGGAGAGAAGGGAAAGACAACGCTTACAGAATCTTCCATGCAATTCATGCAGCTAAAACAAAGAGGTTCCCGTTGACCCTGTTAAGCATAGACGCTGAGAAGGCGTTTGACAGGGTCAACTGGAGCTTCATGAAAATGACACTTGAAAAATTTGCCGTACCAGAACCTTTTATACACTCAATATTCACCCTCTACCAGCAACCACATGCTAGATTGAAGGTCAACGGCACCCTGTCCCCGACCTTTGAAATAACAAATGGTACGAGGCAGGGGTGCCCACTGTCCCCCTCTCTATTCATCCTAGTTGTAGAAACGCTCATCCAGCTAGTCAGACAGGCCTCGGAAATCAAGGGAGTTGGTAGAGGTCAAGAAGATCTGAAATGCACTGCCTTTGCAGACGACCTTTTATTTTTGGTGACCAACCCTGAGACAGGATTAGTACACTTAGCCGAAAAAATTTTGATTTTCAGTCTGATTTCAGATTTTAAGGTCAACCATTCTAAGTCTGAAATTTTAAACATCTCATTTTCTGAACCACGAGCAACTTCCCTACAGTCCCTCCTTCCATTCCATTGGACCAAAGGCCCATTAAAGTATCTTTGGATATCGATACCAAGAAACTTGGAGGATTTATACAGATGTAATTTTTCGCCTCTTAAAAGCAATACCACAAGACTATTGCAGAAATACAATCTGCCATATCTATCCTGGATGGGCAGGAAGAATGTGATTAAAGCCTATGTTTTTCCCAAGATCCTTTATGTAATGCAAATGGTCCCGATACACTTAACAAAAGCATTTTTTCAGGAGATAAGACGAACCTTCTCAAAGTTCCTATGGAACAGGAAGAAGTCTAGACTCTCACATAATCTTTTAGTTAGACATAGAGACAGAGGAGGTTTGGGACTACCGGAAGTATCAAAATATTACCAAGCTATTCAGTTAAACAGATGACTAGAATCAGTGGATCCCAAGAGGCAACCAGATGTACAAAACTTAATGCGACAAAGTGTAGGACCCGCACTCCAGAGACTTCTCTGGTTAACCGACATAAGCCACAATATGAAAGATTTGGACCCTCTATTGAAAGGGATCAGAGAGACATGGAAAGAGCTAAACAAAACACTAGCCCCCAACCCATCCCCACTCTTGCCAGCAAATCTCATCCCTGATTTACTAGGAAAAAGCAGAGACATTCACCCGGAGGTCTGGTCATCATTAACCCAAGCTAGACTAAGGGACTTACTCCCTGACACAGAAGCAGCTATATTGAGTAGATTACCGGAGCGAATTAAAAAGTCTTCGGGCTTCTTCCTAACGAAATCATACTTAAGTGCTGTGTGCGGTGGACTAGATAAGAGGTGCAGCCCAGGTAGGTCTTTAACTGACTTCGAAAAGATCTTACTTTCGCCACTTCCTAAGCAGAGGAAAATTGCATCACTCTATGCTTTGGTGGGAGCCCAGGGCGAGGTGAAAAAACCTTTATACGTCAGGGAATGGGAAAGAGAGCTTGACACTATCTTCTCGGATCAGGAACTCAAGAAGATTCTAGCTTTCTCACATGGAACGTCACCATGTATACGCTTACAGGAAAACCATTTCAAGCTTTTATCCAGATGGTACAGAACCCTAGAGTTCTTACACAGGTGTGGTGTGGCCCCCGATCGGCTGTGCTGGAGATGTGGCGGAGGTGTAGGATCATTATCTCACATATGGTGGTCTTGCCCACTGATTATACCTTTCTGGGAAAATGGCACTAAGATAATTAATAAAGTTGCTACCCCTGAGCTCAAGATCACATTAGAAATGGTTCTCTTTTCTCTACCAACCGACCTATATAGGCCATATAAACGCAATTTAGTGACCCATCTCATATCGGTGGCCAAGGCCATAATACCCCTCCACTAGAGGAACATCAATACTCCCTCAATACAGGATTGGAAAGCTAAAGTAAACCAAATATGCCAATTCGAAGAAATGACGAGTTGGATCAACAGAAGTCATGAGAAATTATTGAAAACCTGGCAACCTTGGATGAGTCTGAATGAGGGTGAAGTGGGCTTACTTTAGGGATGGCCTGAGGAAACGCGCAAAGTTGTTGGTCATTACCTAACCATCAGGGCACACATTCACTAGGTTCCTCACAAACTTACTAGTGTGAGTTTTAGAGTGATTATTGTGAGAGAGTGGGGTTCAAAAAAAGCACCAAACACTATGGAGTGGAGAAATTTACTTACACGGATTGAGAGGTTCGAGGAACATGCGGCTCGTACCGGATGAGTGGCGCCGCTTGAGGGGGGAGGTGAGGGAGAGAGAGAGGGGAGCTACCACTAGGGCGGGCACCGAGAGGACCACCAAGAGGGGGTGGGGTGGGGGGGGGAAATGTACTCAATGCGGGTGACAATCAATCCGGTTACATTGAAATAAATATGATCTGAAATTTTATTGGGGACTTGGGTACCCCCCAAAATAGAAATATTTTACTTATCAGTTTTTTTTTATGTTTTCGCTTACTGCATTTCATTAAACAGACTGTCATGATAGATTGAGTATCAAGGAAGCCGAATTTTTGTATTGTCAAATTGCTTTCTTTGTGCATTTTGTATTAAAAAAATTAAATAAAAAAATAAAAATAACAGCTAATGAGGTTAAATAGTCAATGGAAAACAATGCAGAAGAAGCATTCATTAAAGTAATCGTTGAAAAAAAAAAAAAAAAAGAACTGCTCACAAACTTTTACATGAGCTTCTATGAGTCAGACCAACAAGGGGTCACCCAGGCAGTGAAAGATTTCAATAACATCCTGTAGACAATTACAAAAAACAAAATGGCTGCACACCGTTATATATACAAACAATACATGAATAATGGAAGCTCTTATACGTGTTGGGCCCATCTACCAGGCGTCAAGGTGGCTTCCGCAGATGGGTCCCTATCACTAAATATACTGCCTCACTTTGGACTTACAATAAGCCTACAATATTCAGGGCAGTGTAGGAACCAGCTACAAACGTACTCTGCTCAGAAGTCCCAGGTAGATGGGCGTGTTCAGTCTAAAAGAGGTGCTACCCTCAATATATTACAAGGAAATTTAGACTAGAACCTTCAGAATCACAGGTGCATATCCATGAAGCAAACATAATTACAAAAAACAAAATGGCTGCACACCGTTATATATACAAACAATAGAGCTAAGAAATGGGGGTCATTCTAGATACAAGTGGTACAACACCGACTATACATGAATAATGGAAGCTCTTAGCGCACATACGTGTCGGGCCCATCTACCAGGCGTCAAGGTGGCTTCCGCAGATGGTATATTTAGTGATAGGGACCCATCTGCGGAAGCCACCTTGACGCCTGGTAGATGGGCCCAACACGTATGTGCGCTAAGAGCTTCCATTATTCATGTATAGTCAGTATTGTACCACTTTTATCTAAAACACAGAGACCCCAACAACAGGGATGCGAGGGAGGCCTACGGCACTCTATGCAGGCTATACAAACGCACCCTGAGAGAGAAGAAACAGAGGCACCTCTCCCACAAACCAGCAGCTTGAGGACTCCCTCTAGGACAACTCATTCAGGTAGACCTGGTACCATATGTGCACAAAACCCAAGAAAAACTCTCTCCACATTCAAAATGGCAGCATCTGGCTCAACTACTTCAGGGACCTCTACAAAAACATTTACAAGAAGACCAAACCCTGGAACAGCAACAGATAACCACAAAACTGAGGGACATGGAGGAGGCCATCAAAGACTTCCAGAACCCTATGGACTCATCAATCACCATGCAAGATATACAGGGGAAAAATCACCCTGCTGTAAGGCAAAAAGTACTGACGGCATCCTGCCAGAGATGATTAAATACAGCCCCCCCAGACATACATGCTGCACTGGCAAAATTATTCATGCTCCTCCACAGTTTGGGACACTTCCCCCAAGACTGGAACCAAGGCCTCATAACACCCATCTACAAGAATGGAGACTAATATAATCCAGCTAATTACAGAGGGATCTGAGTCAGCAGCACTCTGGGGAAACTGTTCAACAGCATCATTGACAAAAGAATACTCACCTTCCTCACACACCACGAGGTCGACAGCAAAAGCCAAGCTGGGTTCATGCCAAACCACTGCACCACTCACCATATCTATACCCTGCACAGCCTCATCAAGACACACGTCCACAACATCAATGTGGCAAAATATTTGCCTGTTTTGTGGACTTGAAGAAGGCGTTTGACCTGGGCCTGTTCCTGAAATCTTGAAGTGTGAAATAGGAGGGAGAACGTATGATGTCATCAAGTGCTTATAGACCAGAAACCAATGCAGCGTGAAGGTGAATGGGAAGAAGACTGCATATTTCCAGCAGGCCCGAGGGGTCAGACAGGGCTGCAGCCTGAGCCCAACACTTTTTAATATCGACATCAATAAACTGGCTGCAGCTCTGGAAGCCTCCTCAGCACCAGGCCTCCCCCTGCATGACTGCAAGGTGAAGTTCCTGCTGTACGCCGATGACTTCCTGCTTCTGTCCCCAACAGAGTATGGCCTCCAAGACATTCTGGCAGTACTGGAACAATTCAGCAGCACATGGGCACTACCCATAAATCCACAAAAGTCATGGTGCTCCAGAGGAAGGGCCAGAATAAAGCCCCCATTTCCTCCTTCACATTAAATGGCTTCACACTGGAGAACATCAACAGCTACCCCGACCTGGGGCTGGAGCCAATCAAGGGAGCTTCAAAGCAGCAATAGAAACCCTGAAAGGAAAATCCTACAGAACCTTCTACGCAATCAGAAGGCAACTGTACCACCTCAAACCACCAGTGAGGGTCTGGCTGAAAATATTTGATGGTGTCATTGCCCCAATCCTGCTCTATGGCAGTGAGGTGTGGGGCCCGGCCATCTACCCAGACCAGTCAAAGTGGTATTCCAGCCCAACAGAGACCTTCTATCTGGAGTTCTGAAAATACCTCCTCCAAGTCCATCGCAGCACCTCCAACATGGCGTGCCGGGCAGAGCTGGGCAGGTTTCTACTATGGCTCACTGTGCAGAAGAGAGCGATATCATTCTGGGCACACTTACAGGACAGCAGCCCTGGCTCTTACCACCACCAAGCCTGGCTGAGCCACAGGGCCCATAGCAAACCCTGGCCCTCCAACTGAGTGTCAGCTGTCTGCCCAGCCAAAACCCCCAACATGCCCTGAACAAAGCACAAATAAAGAGGGTCATAGAGAACTGCAAAGAGCGATACATGGAGGATTGGAGAAGCAAAATAAACACCCCCTAGAAACTTACCGTATACAAATCACTGCAAAGGGACTACACCGAGGCGCCCTACCTGGAGAGGATACCCCACCCCAAACACATACAGACCCTGAGCCTGTACAGACTGAGCGCCCACAGCCTGGAGATGGAGACAGGGCCGCACAGGCAGACATACAAGCCGCGGGAGAGCAGACTGTGCCAGCACTGTGTGCAGGGGGCCGTGGAGGATGAGGCCCACTTCCTGCTACACTGCAGCAAATACTCACCTGTGAGGGCTACTTACTTCCAGAAACTCTTCACTCACATCCCGGACCTCACTGCCATAGATGAACCTGAGGAAGCGCTACATCCTACTGGGGGAAGAGGAGTCCAATGTGGAGATCTCTGCCTAATATGTCTCCACCTGCCACCAACTGAGAGGAAGATGAGATACCATGGCCTGCTATGCCCCGATACTGACCCTACAACCCCGCCCAACCCATTTACTGCCTACTACATGGATTATCATACCACTATACTGCCACTTTAACCCCCTATAATCTCCACATCAAACCCCCCTCTACAATAGCTGTTATTCTCTTTTACTTTGGCAATGCTAAATGTTTTACTTGGACGTGGCAATAAAGCTTTTTTGAATTTGATAGGTGCAAGATAGATATAGATGGATAGATAGATAGATAGATAGATAGATAGATATAGATAGATAGATACCTGGAGCTGTTTTCATCACAATACCTGTAGAATGGATAGATGGAGAAGTTATGATCAATTTATTGATTGTAAAAAGAACATTATTTAGCAAACAAAAAAATCTGAACAAACAAAAATAGCATAGTAGCTGCAGAGGTCATCCATAAAGTCCAGGGAGGACATATATACAGACCTCACCGGACTGTATAGGTGACCTCCCTGGACTATATGGATGACCTCCCTGGACTGTACAGAAGACCTCCATGGACTGTATAGATGACCTCCCTGGACTTTATAGATGGCCTCCCTGGACTGTATAGATTGACTCCCTGGACTGTTTAGATCACCTCCCCGGACTGTATAGATGGCCTCCCTGGACTGTATAGATGGCCTCCCTGGACTGTATAGTTAACCTCCAGGAAGACCTCACCAGACTGCATAGATGACCTCCCTGGACGGTATAGATGACTTTCCTGGACTGTATCGTTGACCTGCAGAGAGACCTCAAAAGACTGTATAGATAACTTCCCTAGACTGTATAGAGGACCTCCCCGGACTGTATAGATGACCTCCCTGGACTGTATAGATGGCCTCCCTGGAATGTATAGATGGCCTCCCTGGACTGTATAGATGACCTCCCCGGAATGTATAAATGACCTACCCGGACTGTATAGAAGACCTCCCTGGCCTGTATAGAAGACCTCCCTGAACTGTAGAGATGACCTCCCTGGACTGTATAGAAGACCTCCCTGAACTGTATAGATGACCTCCCTGAACTGTATAGATGACCTCCCTGGACTGTATAGAAGACCTCCCTGAACTGTATAGATGACCTCCCCGGACTGTATAGATGACGTCCCCGGACTGAATAGATGACCTCCCCGGACTGTATAGATGACCTCCCCGGACTGTATAGATGACCTCCCCAGACTGTATAGATGGCCTCCCTGGATTGTATAGATGGCCTCCCCGGACTGTATAGATGACCTCCCTGAACTGTATAGATGACCTACCTGGACTGTATAAAAGACCTCCCTAAACTGTATAGATGACCTCCCTGAACTGTATAGATGACCTCCCTGGACTGTATAGAAGACCTCCCTGAACTGTATAGATGACCTCCCTGAACTGTATAGATGGCCTCCCTGGACTGTATAGAAGACATCTCTGAACTGTATAGATGACCTCCCTGAACTGTATAGATGACCTCCCCGGACAGTATAGATGACCTCCCCGGACTGTATAGATGGCCTCCCTGGATTGTATAGATGTCCTCCCTGGACTGTATAGATGACCTCCCCGGACTGTATAGATGGCCTCCCTGGATTGTATAGATGTCCTCCCTGGACTGTATAGATGAACTCCCTTGACTGTATAGATGACCTCCCTGAACTGTATAGATGACCTCCCCAGACTGTATATACGACCTTCCCGGAGTGTATAGATGACCTCCCTGGACTGTATAGATGACCTCCCTGGAATGTATAGATGACCTCCCCGGACTGTATAGATGACCTCCAGGGACACCTCACTGGACTATATAGATGACCTCCCTGGACTGTATAGATGAATTCCCTGGACTGTATAGATGACCACCCCGGACGGTATAGACGACCTCCCCAGACTGTATAGATTACCTTCCTGGACTATATGGATGACCTCCTTGGACTGTATAGATGACCTCACCGGACTGTATAGATGACCTCCACGGACTGTATAGATGACCTCCCTGGACTGTATAGATTGCCTCACTGGACTGTATAGATGACACCCCCGGACAGTATAGATGGCCTCCCTGGACTGTATAGATGGCCTCCATGGACTGTATAGTTAACCTCCAGGAAGACCTCACCAGACTGTATAGATGACCCAGAGGCGTATCTAGTGAAAATGGCGCCTATGGCAAGCACTGAAACTGCGCCCCTGGGGGGAGAGAGGAAGTAGGATCACCAGCGGCCTTGTCTGCTTAGCACATACGCACAATCGCACCTGATGATGACTTTAAGGCCTCTTTCACACTGGGGGGTGGGGGCGTCGGTGGTAAAGTGCTGCTATTTTTAACGGCGCTTTACCGTCTTTTTTGCGGCACTGTTCAGCCGCTAGCGGGGCGCTTTTAACTCCCGCTAGCGGCCGAGAAAGGGTTAAAAAAACCGCCTGCAAAGCACCGCTTTGATTTCAATGGGCAGGGGCACTTTAGGAGCCACTCCTACAGCGCCTCAAAGATGCTGCTTGCAAACGCACTGCTCCAGTGTTAAAGCCCTCTGGCTTTCTTCACACAGGAGTGAATGGAGCCGCTCTTTCAGGGCGCTTTGCAGGTGCTACAGCGCTACAAAATAGAGCACTCCAATGTGAAAGCCAGAGGGTTTTAACACTGGAGCGGTGCGTTGGCAGGACAATAAAAAAAGTCCTTTTAGCCACATCTTTGAGGCGCTGTAGGAACAGTGTACACACTGATTCGAAAGCGCCACTGCCCATTGAAATCAATGGGCAGCGCCGCCGAACCGCCAGCAATGCACCGCTGCAAGCTGCATTTTGCGGGCGGTTTTAACCCTTTTTGGGCAGCTAGTGGAAGCTCAAAGTCCTGCGAGCCGCATATTTGAGGCGCCCTGCTAGCGGCTGAATAGCGCCGCAAAAACTACAGTAAAGCGCCGCTCAAATAGCGACGCTTTACCGCCAATAGCGCAACGCCCCAGTGTGACAATAGCCTAAGCCTGGCATCATGACAGTCTCAAACAGAAGCAAGCAGCCCATCCAATATAGTGCTTGCACAATATGGATTAAATTAATTATAATTATGCATAGCCATAGATATAAATAAAGTGATTTGTGCAACAGCAGGTACAACTTGCACAAATCACTTTATTTAGGATATCTATGCATAATTCTAATTTATTTATTCCATATATTTAGCAGCACTATATTAGGTATTTAGCAAGGTTACATTTATTAGGTTGCCTGCAGTGCTTGGCAGATTGCAGAATGTCAGTACATCATTATACAGTGTGATCATGATGTGTGTGTGTACCGTAGCAGACTAGCAGTGCTGCCTGGCTGGGGGTCCAATCGTCCAACTTCTCACAGTTCTTCTCCTCACTTCACCTCAGTGCAGTCAGTCACCTCACGAGTGACACGCTTGGATAAATGAAGCTACGATACGCAGAGGAGGGTAGGCGGAGCTTGAGGCGGAGCTGGAGGCGGAGCCTCTGCAAGTTAGCAGATACACGGACGGACTGGGCAATCCCATTCATAGAAAATCATGGGGGCGCCTGTCTTTCTCCTACATGCCAGCCCTCAGTCCAGACTGTCCAGCCAAGGTAAAAGTACTTTCCAAGTTAATTTGCGTGCCGCCGCCAGCGCTGGGGCTAAAGGAGGTGGCTGCAGAATGGGTGGGAATTTTTTTTTCATGATATTTTTTTTTTTGTCGCCCCCCCCGCTTGGCGCCTATGGCACTAGCCATGGCTGCCATAGCTTGGATACGCCACTGAGATGACCTCCCTGGACGGTATAGATGACTTTCCTGAACTGTATCGAGAGACCTCAAAAGACTGTATAGATAACCTCCCTAGACTGTATAGAGGACCTCCCCGGACTGTATAGATGACCTCCCTGGACTGTATAGATGGCTTTCCTGGAATGTATAGATGGCCTCCCTGGACTGTATAGATGACCTCCCCGGAATGTATAAATGACCTACCTGGACTGTATAGAAGACCTCCCTGAACTGTAGAGATGACCTCCCTGAACTGTAGAGATGACCTCCCTGAACTGTATAGATGACTTCCCTGGACTGTATAGAAGACCTCCCTGAACTGTATAGATGACCTCCCTGAACTGTATAGATGACCTCCCTGGACTGTATAGAAGACCTCCCTGAACTGTATAGATGACCTCCCTGGACTGTATAGATGACGTCCCCGGACTGAATAGATGACTTCCCCGGACTGTATAGATGACCTCCCCGGACTGTATAGATGGCCTCCCTGGATTGTATAGATGGCCTTCCGGACTGTATAGATGAGCTCACTGGACTGTATAGATGACCTCCCTGAACTGTATAGATGACCTCCCTGAACTGTATAGATGACCTACCTGGACTGTATAAAAGACCTCCCTAAACTGTATAGATGACCTCCCTGGACTGTATAGAAGACCTCCCTGAACTGTATAGATGACCTCCCTGAACTGTATAGATGACCTCCCTGAACTGTATAGATGACCTTCCTGGACTGTATAGATGACCTCCCCGGACTGTATAGATGACCTCCCCGGACTGTATAGATGACCTCCCCGGACTGTATAGATGGCCTCCATGGACTGTATAGTTAACCTCCAGGGAGACCTCACCAGACTGTATAGATGACCTCCCTGGACGGTATAGAAGACTTTCCTGGACTGTATCGAGAGACCTCAACAGATTGTATAGATGACCTCCCCAGACTGTATAGAGGACCTCCCCGGACTGTATAGATGACCTACCTGTATAGATGGCTTTCCTGTAATGTATAAATGGCCTCCCTGGAATGTATAGATGACCTACCTGGACTTTATAGAAGACCTCCCTGGACTGTATAGAAGACCTCCCTGAACTGTATAGATGACCTCCCTGAACTGTATAGATGACCTCCCTGAACTGTATAGATGACCTCCCTGGACTGTATAGAAGACCTCCCTGAACTGTATAGATGACCTCCCTGAACTGTATAGATGACCTCCCCGGACTGTATAGATGACCTCCCCGGACTGTATAGATGGCCTCCCTGGATTGTATAGATGGCCTCCCCGGATTGTATAGATGACCTCCCTGGACTGTTTAGATGGCTTTCCTGTAATGTATAGATGGCCTCCCTGGAATGTATAGATGTCCTACCTGGACTGTATAGAAGACCTCCCTGGACTGTATAGAAGACCTCCCTGAACTGTATAGATGACCTCCCTGAACTGTATAGATGACCTACCTGGACTGTATAGAAGACCT
This sequence comes from Bufo bufo, assembly GCF_905171765.1. Lineage (NCBI taxonomy): Eukaryota > Metazoa > Chordata > Amphibia > Anura > Bufonidae > Bufo > Bufo bufo. The sequence continues at coordinate 7,721,528 of NC_053395.1, forward strand.
CTCTGAACTGTATAAATGACCTCCCTGAACTGTATAGATGACCTCCCCGGACTGTATAGATTACATCCCCGGACTGTATAGATGACCTCCCTGGACTGTATAGATGGCCTCCCTGGATTGTATAGATGGCCTCCCTGGACTGTATAGATGAGCTCCCTTGACTGAATAGATGTCCTCCCTGAACTGTATAGATGACCTCCCCAGACTGTATATACGACCTCCCCGGAATGTATAGATGACCTCCCTGGACTGTATAGATGACCTCCCCGGAATGTATAGATGACCTCCCCAGACTGTATAGATGACCTCCAGGGACACCTCACTGGACTATATAGATGACCTCCCTGGACTGTATAGATGAATTCCCTGGACTGTATAGATGACCACCCTGGACTGTATAGACGACCTCCCCGGACTGTATAGACGACCTCCCTGGACTGTATAGATGGCCTCCCTGGACTGTATAGATGACCTCCCCGGACAGTATAGATGGCCTCCCTGGAATGTATAGATGGCCCCCCTGGACTGTATAGATGGCCCCCCTGGACTGTATAGATGACCTCCCTGGACTGTATAGTTAACCTTCAGAGAGACCTCACCGGACTGTATAGATGACCTCTCTGGACCGTATAGATGAATTCCCTAGACTGTATAGATGACTTCCCTGAACTGTATAGATGACTTCCCCGGACTGTATAGACGACCTCCCCGGACTGTATAGACGACCTCCCGGGACTGTATAGATTACCGCCCGGACTATATAGATGACCTTCCTGGACTGTATAGATGACCTCTAGGGAGACCTCACTGGACTATATAGATGACCTCTCTGGACCGTATAGATGAATTCCCTGAACTGTATAGATTACCTCCCCGGACTGTATAAATGACCTCCCCGGACTGTATACATGACCTACCCGGACTGTATAGACGACCTCCCTAAACTGTATAGACAACCTCCCGGGACTGTATAGATTACCGCCCGGACTATATAGATGACCTTCCCGGACTGTATAGATGAACTCCAGGGAGACCTCACCGGACTATATAGATGACCTCTCTGGACCGTATAGATGAATTCCTTGGACTGTATAGATGACCTACCTGAACTGTATAGATGACTTCTCCGGACTGTATAGATGGCCTCCCTGGATTATATAGATGGCCTCCCTGGACTGTATAGACGACCTCCCCAGACTGTATAGATGACCTCCCCGGACTGTATAGATGACCTCTAGGGAGACCTCACCGGACTATATAGATGACCTCTCTGGACCGTATAGATGAATTCCCTGGACTGTATAGATAACCTCCCCGGACTGTATAGATGACCTCCGCGCACTGTATAGATGACCTCCCTGGACTGTATACATGACCTCCCCGGACTGTATAGATTACCTCCCCGGACTGTATAGATGACCTCCAGGGAGACCTCACCGGACTATATAGGTGACCTCTCAGGACCATATAGATGAATCCCCTGGACTGTATAGATGACCTCCCTGAACTGTATAGATGACTTCCCCGGATTGTATAGACGCCCTCCCCGGACTGTATAGACGACCTCCCCAGACTGTATAGATGACCTCCCCAGACTGTATAGATGACCTTCCTGAACTGTATCGATGACCACCCTGGACTGTATAGAAGACCTCCCTGAACTGTATAGATGACCTCCCTGAACTGTATAGATGACCTCCCCGGACTGTATAGAAGACCTCCCTGAACTGTATAGATGACCTCCCTGAACTGTACAGATGACCTCCCCGGACTGTATAGATGAGCTCCCTGGACTGTATACATGACCTCCCTGAACTGTATAGATGACCTCCCCAGACTGTATATACGACCTCCCCGGAGTGTATAGATGACATCCCTGGACTGTATAGATGACCTCCCCGGAATGTATAGATGACCTCCCCAGACTGTATAGATGACCTCCAGGGACACCTCACTGGACTATATAGATGACCTCGCTGGACTTTATAGATTAATTTCCCAAGACTTTATAGATTTGTATTCAGATATTTTTCATGGTGTCGGCCCCATCTGATAACATTTTCAAACCCTTGGTGCTCTAGGCTAGCTTCTCTGGTGGTCTATAGTAGCAGGGTTTATTTTTACATTTCATGGCAGTTTGGGTCACTGAAATGGGGATTGGTAATCTTCTGTACTTGACCGCAACCCCCTGAGAAAATAGGGCACTCGGGGGGCAGTTGTCCACTTTACCACCTCCTAATGCCAGCCCTGCTGAGACATGTTGGTTACCTTGTATCATTGGAGGCAGCATTTGCCATCACACAGGATTCTTTAGGTTACTCACCCAGGACTAGCAGTAAGACAGCAGCGGTGGTCCTCCGGCTTATTGGTGGTCCTTGTCCATGGAGATGTTGGGCACGATTTCTTGGGTAGGGGGTGTTCATTGTCCACGCAGCTTATTCAGAGTATCCTCAGTATGGCAGTACGTGCTGGACTCGTGGGCCCTCAGTGGTGGTACTCCAGTCTTTTATTGTCGATGCCCTGAGTCCTACCGTCTTCTCTTCTTATTCCTCTCTGTACCTCCTCATGGGTACCACCAGTGTCCTGTCCTCCTCCAGCAGGTCAATGACTGACTGCACCACCTCTGCTTGCTTTTTGTAGACTCCTGGCCCCCTGAGGCACTGTCAGCTGACGGTACGTTCCGTGTCCTGGCTCTGCTACCAAGCCTCATTGTCTCCAAGCAGAAATCAGTCCAAGTCCTTTACACAATTAACTCGATTCATCAGTGAAGTGGCTTATGCCCAATTATCAGATTGCCAATCAGGGAAACAAATGAGAAATTAATTGTCTCACATAATATATGGCTCACCAGACGTGAACGCCTCCACTGGCAAAAAAGAGAGAAATGTCCCCTTCATGGAGCACAATATGTCAGTGCGGAGGTCAGGGGAGGTGGCCTGCCAAGATGGTGGTATTTTACTGTTTGTGCACAGCAGTGTCGTTCCTGTGTGTTATGAGCACACGTGCCTCGCTGCACAGGATTTGATTTGGCAGTCATTATTACGGCCTTTGTGTTTCCTGGATGCAGCAGGAGGACACGGGCTGCGCAGGTGACAACAAGCATCATCTGAACAGACGCCTCCAGCTACAGGCGTGCAAGGCGAAATTACTGCTCAGCCCATCCACATGCACTGCGGGGACATCCTGCTGTCCTCCCATGTACGTCCATGAGGTATACGCCGGTATAGTGAGAGGTGTGGAGCCATTACCTGTGTTACATAAGAATGGGGTCCAGGACAGCAAGTAAAGAAGGGCCCAACGACCATATATACACTGTCTCCTTATCATTTCACAATAAGTATACAAGTACATACCTTATACTGTACTCAAATATTTATACCAGAATACTGCCATACAATGCCAAATACTGCAACCACATAGTACCCACACAACACAGCACTAATACTACTGTCCATACAACACAAGATAATACTACCATATAGTGTCCACATACTGAAGCCCAAATAATATTATCATGCAATGCTAAAAAATACTACCATACAGTGTCCACACAGCACAGCCAAAATAATACTGCAATACAATGCCAAATTACACTATACTACATAGACTACACAGTCGAGTGCCATTATTCTGAGCAGCAACTAATATCCAGAGTATCCACAGTGTACAGCATGGACAGCAGCTACACAGGCCCGGAGTGACTCCATAAGGTGCTGGTAGGTGGCCACAGTAGGGGGTGTGGGGGAGGATCCATAGAGCGAACACGATCATCGAGGTGTCACACAGCTGCTCAATTAGGAATTAGGGTACTTTCACACTAGCGTTTACGTTTTCTAATATTGAGTTCCGTCATAGACGCTCAATACCGGAAAAAAACGCTTTCGTTTTGTCCCTATTCATTGTCAATGGGGACAAAACTGAACTGAACGGAATGCTCCAGGGATATGTGTGCAGACAGCCTATCACACCTTATATACCCACTGAGGGATATGTGTGCAGACAGCCTATCACATGTTATATACCCACTGAGGGATATGTGTGCAGACAGCTTATCACACACCTGATATACCCACCTAGGGATATGTGTGCAGACAGCTTATCACACCTTATATACCCACCGAGGGATATGTGTGCAGACAGCTTATCACACCTTATATACCCACCGAGGGATATGTGTGCAGACAGCCTATCACACACCTTATATACCCACCGAGGGATATGTGTGCAGACAGCCTATCACACCTTATATACCCACCGAGGAATATGTGTGCAGACAGCTTATCACACCTTATATACCCACCGAGGGATATGTGTGCAGACAGCCTATCACACACCTTATATACCCACCGAGGGATATGTATACAGACAGCCTATCACACCTTATATACCCACCGAGGGATATGTGTGCAGACAGCCTATCACACCTTATATACCCACCGAGGGATATGTGTGCAGACAGCCTATCACACCCCTTATATACCCACCGAGGGATATGTATACAGGCAGCCTATCACACCTTATATACCCACCGAGGGATATGTGTGCAGACAGCCTATCACACACCTTATATACCCACCGAGGGATATATGTTTAGACAGCCTATCACACATCTTATATACCCACCAATGGATATGTGTACAGACAGCCTATCACACCCCATATATACCCAGCTAGGGATATGTGTGCAGACAGCCTATCACATGTTATATACCCACCGAGGGATATGTGTGCAGACAGCTTATCACACACCTTATATACCCACCGAGGGATATGTGTGCAGACAGCCTATCAGAACATTATATAACCACCAAGGGATATGTGTGCAGACAGCCTATCACACCTTATACATGTATACCCACCGAGGGATATGTGTGCAGACAACCTATCACACCTTATATACCCACCGAGGAATATGTGTGCAGGCAGCTTATCACACCTTATATAACCATCGAGGGATATGTGTGCAGACAGCCTATCACACCTTATATACCCACCAAGGGATATGTGTGCACACAGCCTATCACACACCTTATATACCCACTGAGTGATATGTATGCAGACAGCCTATCACACCTTATATACCCACCGAGGGATATGTGTGCATACAGCCTATCACACCCTATATACCCACCGAGGGATATGTGTGCAGACAGCCTATCACACACCTTATATACCCACCGAGGGATATGTGTACAGACAGCCTATTACACCCCTTATATACCCACCGAGGGATATGTGTGCAGACAGCCTATCACACCCCTTATATACCCACCGAGGGATATGTGTACAGACAGCCTATCACACCCCTTATATACCCACCTAGGGATATGTGTGCAGACAGCTTATCACACACCTTATATACCCACCGAGGGATATGTGTCCAGACAGCCTATCACACATTATATAACCACCAAGGGATATGTGTGCAGACAGCCTATCACACCCCTTATATACCCACCGAGGGATATGTGTGCAGACAGCCTATCACACACCTTATATACCCACTGAAGGATATGTGTGCTGACAGCCTATCACATGTTATATACCCACCGAGGGATATGTGTGCAGACAGCTTATCACACACCTTATATACCCACCGAGGAATATGTGTGCAGACAGCCTATCACACACCTTATATACCCACAGAGGGATATGTGTGCAGACAGCCTATCACACCTTATATACCCACCAAGGGATATGTGTGCAGACAGACTATCACACCTTATATACCCACCGAGGGATATGTGTGCAGACAGCCTATCATACACCTTATATATCCACTGAGGAATATGTGTGCAGACAGCCTATCACACACCTTATATACCCACCGAGGAATATGTGTCATGCCCTGCTCAGGTCATGTGCGGAGGTCTGCTAGGTTAGCAGCACATGTGTAGCCTTTTGTTATTGTTTTGGAGTGGAACTGTATCCGCCTCCCTTCAGGTGCACTGGGAAGGGTCATTGGTAACAGTTTAAATTACGCCCACTCCCAATGTCCTGTGTGGGTTATAGCTTCTGTCTGGCTCAGAGGAAGGAAGGATTGGCTGTTCCTGCTCAGCAAAAGATAAGTTGGTTTTGTTTTATTGTGGTTGTCTGTCTAGGCTGTTAGAGAGACGCCTGCCCCCTCCAAGTCTGAGGGAGCAGGCTGCCTCTTTCCCCCTTTCACCATCTTAGGGATTCTAGGGAATCTTCAGCCCAGGCACGAGGACACATTCATTCCCACCTTCAGGGTCTGAATGTGGGCATAGTAGTCTAGGGAGAGCTGGTAGGAATTTGTCAGGAGGTGACCCCTTTCCCCAGCTTCTTGCCTAGACACTTGTTATATCCTGTGTATCTTGTATCCTGTCTGCCGTGACAATATGTGTGCAGACAGCCTATCACATACCTTATATACCCACCGAGGGATATGTGTGCAGACAGCCTATCACACACCTTATATACCCAGCAAGCCAGATCACCAATCATGACACGTAATTCCGCATTCCAAGCCACAATGGCTGTAACACAGGTAGACATATGGTTATGTTCACATTTGAATGGGATTCCTCCATCACAGATTTCATCCTATTGTGTTCCATCAAAAAATGGATATCATGTCATCTATGGTAAGTCCATGGAGTCCATCGAACATCTGGAGCCTGACACTGGGTCCTCAGCTAAGAACATTTAGTAGGACCTGCATTTTCCATTATTAATGACATAAAGCTGCTATCTCTGGGGTAGACTCAGTTATGTTTGGCTTTGCACAACTATAGCCCCAAATTACCATTCCAACCAGAAGCCAAGAGTCATCAGATTGGCCAGAGGTCCTCCTAAATCACCCTTCAAATACAATATGATCTTCAGTCCAGTCGTAGAGATAGTTTAACTTGACTAGTCCATTGTGGATCCTGACTCGTTGTAGAACTATTTATAATCCAAAGTTTCTAGATCCAGAGTTATGCCTCATTCACACAGTCAGTGTTCGTTCAGTGATTTCCGTCAGTGATTTTGAGCCAAAACCAGGTGCGGCTCTAAACACAGAACAGGTGCAGATCTTTGCCTTATACCTGATCTCTGTGGAGGCTCCAATCTTGGTTTTGGCTCACAATCACTGATGGAAATCACTGACCAAAACAATGACATGTGAATGAGGCTTTAGACTGGGAATTATTTATAATCTGTGCAACCGTGGTCCTCACCAGTTATCATAAGATACAGTCACTTATTTCTAGTGATGATACAACTGAGCAGGAGCCACGATAGATCTTATGGTGGACATGTCATTACAAAGTGATGGTTGTTTGAAAAAGATGATTGAAAACATGAAAAACCCAACACAGAAGAAGGATGACAAACACCAAGCGCCACTTATGACATTGTGGTGGTGTCCCTACTTCATTCTGCTCTTCAGTCCCCATCTCCCTTGGTATGCCTGATAAAGATGGAAAGGGATTTTATGACAATTTATGGATGGAGCAGTGGTAACACTCCTGTGTAGGTAGAGGAAGGGTGTCAGATACTTGCTAGAACATCAGGAGACCACCCTGACTCCAGGAAGACCTGGCAGATCTTTGCTTTCTCCCTGAAAACAGCCCTCCTCAGCATTAATTGTATGTGGCATTGAGATCTGTAGCCTTGGTGTCCAACCATGCTCCGAGGGGGAGGTGATGCATCTCAAAAGAGGGCATGGCTACTTTAGAAAAGGGCGGAGTATTCAAAAAGGGGGTCTCCACGTCTGGAAAAAATTGTATCTGTTCTCCCACTAGCTGACTCTGCTGGCAAGTTTGGTGTAACTGCAGAAATCGGGTTGATACACATCTACAAGGAATTTGAAAATGGGCTTTCTTAACCAAACAGGAATGGCAGATTATAACAAGGGGCCAAAGGAGCGAAAGACTTAATGTACATTGAGATTTCATGACGGCTTTCATGGCAAATCTTGTCAAAACTGCTTTGTGAAAGGATCCACAGGAGCTTCAGAAGGATGCTGTTGTGTTTGTACTGGAAATGTATCAATAAAAGGCACATTACGCACTGCAATGGACATGAATGTCTCCGCTCACTATCAACCCTTGTGGACAGGCATGGTATTTCAAGTAAAATTTTTGAATGACTCTAATATGAAACATATGGTAATAGGGAAATCGAACATGTAGAACATATAAGAAATCTCAACTCATCAGAGCATTTGATGATAGTGTCAGGCGGTTTATACAACAGCAGGCGTCAGTACAGACCAAGTGATAATGGACACAGGTTCCACTGTAGACACCAGGGGGGCATTGTCAGGGTCCCTTACATCCTACACAGTGTTTAGTCAGCAGCATAGTACAGCATACAATGGGGCAGGTTCTAGTCTCAACATGTCTTGGCCCTTGGAAGGTTTGGATTCTCCTTTGTGGAGGTCCAGCTAGTAGGGACGCTTCAGGACAATGTTTCTTTGGAAAAAGATCCAGAAGAAAGAAAACGGTGTGTTTAGTGCTCCTATAGGCCGCTGCCATGTATTAATTGCCTGATCAAGAGCAGGGGTGCACCTAGCCTTTCTGCTGCCTGAGGCGAAAACTGAAAACGGCCCCCCTCCCCCAATGCCAATTTCTTAACCTAACCCCTTTGCCACAATGAAAGTGCTCATTGCCCATGGCCCTTCCGCTGCCCCCCTCTTGCCCCTACCTGGTGCTGCCTCACCTGGCCTCATTGGTGGTGCACCCCTGATCATGAGGCCGATCATCATTGTGGAATGTAATCCACCAGACCTCAGAGAGGGGTTCGGGTCATGAGAGTGTGGTGATGACCTAGATCTTCAGCAGCACGTTCAAGTCTCCACCAGTCATGAGGTAATTACATAGGACTGAAGGTTGGAGTTTCCTATCTGGCATCATCTCCACACTTTGTATAGTAAATCCCAGCAGAGGACAGCACAATGGACTCCGGCTGCTCCTCTATATCCCAGTGGTCCCGGGCCTTTTCATCACTTGCACTCATTGACATCATGCTATTTAAGAGAGGGGGACACGGACACCTGCCCTATTCTCCAGACTTGTCATAGGTGGCAGCTTCTTACTGAAAAGGCTGCTAACCAGAGACAATGGCTTTCCACGGAGGAGCAGAACGTTCTTTCCCAGGTTATGAGCCTCAGTATTGTTCTACAGAACAAGTGATCTGTGAATAGAAGCTTCTATAGAAGCAGCTAATATATCTGACTGCAAAAAGCCGCAAATCAGAGGAAGAATAAACACAAGTCTCCACAATGAGGATGGAGCTAAAATATCCTCAGGAATATGTTAAAGAGGATGTCTGAGAGGAAAAAAACTGTAAATGGGCGGAAAGAGTCCTACAATGGAAAAATCGGTAGTCGCCTCTTCATTCCCATCCTGTGCACACGTCCTGGTGGCTGCCCAACGGTCATGAGAAGTTATTACATTTCTACAGTTACCATAAAGATTATAGAAGAGCATGTTTTGGAGGAGAAAAGCAAGTCTTTTGTAAAACCGAAACCAGACAGACTGACTTTTTGAATGTCTGGTTTAGCTATCTTATTATTAAGACTTATGCCTGGAAAAACGGCTTCATCATTTTTTATTGACTATTATTCAGGTTCTAATGCAAATCTATGACAGATTAAAATTATAATATTGTTTCCGTTTGGGCTGAGTTTCCCCTTCCCACCCACTAGAAGGTTCTACTTCAGTTAGAAACTGTAACTAAGGAGAGCAGTCAGAGTCCCTGGTGTTCTGCAGTTGGGGAACAGTGCTTAGAAGAAGAGACTCTGGAGAAGAGACTGTGTGAGTGACCAGAAGATGCCAAGATGGGGATGCTGAGCCACAGACACTGGATCACTAGCCGTTGGCCAGGGTACCAGCCTTCTGAGAGAAAGAAGTGGACAGCTACCTTCAGTAAAGAAGCCCCCTGGTTACTGCAGACCCGGACTCTCTAAATTTATTTCCCATTGGGGTCCACCACACCTTACCATCCCTTCCAGAGACCAGCTGCACGTAGTGACACTTCGACGGTGTCCGGGGGAACCAGAGTAGCGTCGGCGCCACCCTAAACCTGGCCACTGTATCTCTTCTACCTAACCATCAGACTCCACAGATCTGAGCTCAGAACCTGCTATTTTATAAACAGATATCCATGTCTCCGATCCATTCATCACACTGATATCCATGTCTTCTATCCATTCATCACACTGATATCCATGTCTACAATCCATTCATCACACTGATATCCATGTCTTCTATCCATTCATCACACTGATATCCATGTCTTCTATCCATTCATCACACTGATATCCATGTCTACAATCCATTCATCACACTGATATCCATGTCTTCTATCCATTCATCACACTGATATCCATGTCTTCTATCCATTCATCACACTGATATCCATGTCTACAATCCATTCATCACACTGATATCCATGTCTTCTATCCATTCATCACACTGATATCCATGTCTCCGATCCATTCATCACACTGATATCCATGTCTTCTATCCATTCATCACAGTGATATCCATGTCTTCTATCCATTCATCACACTGATATCCATGTCTTCTATCCATTCATCACACTGATATCCATGTCTTCTCTCCATTCATCACACTGATATCCATCTCTCCGATCCATTCATCACACTAATATCCATGTCTCCGATCCATTCATCACACTGATATCCATGTCTTCTATCCATTCATCACACTGATATCCATGTCTCCGATCCATTCATCACACTGATATCCATGTCTCTGATCCATTCATCACACTGATATCCATGTCTACTATCCATTCATCACACTGATATCCATGTCTTCTATCCATTCATCACACTGATATCCATGTCTTCTATCCATTCATCACACTGATATCCATGTCTTCTCTCCATTCATCACACTGATATCCATCTCTCCGATCCATTCATCACACTAATATCCATGTCTCCGATCCATTCATCACACTGATATCCATGTCTCTGATCCATTCATCACACTGATATCCATGTCTACTATCCATTCATCACACTGATATCCATGTCTTCTATCCATTCATCACACTGATATCCATGTCTTCTCTCCATTCATCACACTGATATCCATCTCTCCGATCCATTCATCACACTAATATCCATGTCTCCGATCCATTCATCACACTGATATCCATGTCTTCTATCCATTCATCACACTGATATCCATGTCTCCGATCCATTCATCACACTGATATCCATGTCTTCTATCCATTCATCACACTGATATCCATGTCTCCGATCCATTCATCAAACTGATATCCATGTCTCCTATCCATTCATCACACTGATATCCATGTCTCTGATCCATTCATCACACTGATATCCATGTCTCCGATCCATTCATCACACTGATATCCATGTCTCCGATCCATTCATCACACTGATATCCATGTCTACTATCCATTAATCACACTGATATCCATGTCATCTATCCATTCATCACACTGATATCCATGTCTTCTATCCATTCATCACACTGATATCCATGTCTACTATCCATTCATCACACTGATATCCATGTCTACTATCCATTCATCACACTGATATCCATGTCTCCGATCCATTCATCACACTGATATCCATGTCTCCGATCCATTCATCACACTAATATCCATGTCAGCTATCCATTCATCACACTGATATCAATGTCTACTATCCATTCATCACACTGATATCCATGTCTTCTATACATTCATCACACTGATATCCATGTCTCCGATCCATTCATCACACTGATATCCATGTCTCCGATCCATTCATCACACTGATATCCATGTCTTCTATCCATTCATCACACTGATATCCATGTCTCCGATCCATTCATCACACTGATATCCATGTCTCCGATCCATTCATCACACTGATATCCATGTCTCCGATCCATTCATCACACTGATATCCATGTCTTCTATCCATTCATCACACTGATATCCATGTCTCCGATCCATTCATCACACTGATATCCATGTCTCCGATCCATTCATCACACTGATATCCATGTCTCCGATCCATTCATCACACTGATATCCATGTCTCCGATCCATTCATCACACTGATATCCATGTCTCTGATCCATTCATCACACTGATATCCATGTCTCCGATCCATTCATCACACTGATATCCATGTCTTCTATCCATTCATCACACTGATATCCATGTCTCCGATCCATTCATCACTCTGATATCCATGTCTTCTATCCATTCATCACACTGATATCCATGTCTCTGATCCATTCATCACACTGATATCCATGTCTCCGATCCATTCATCACACTGATATCCATGTCTCCGATCCATTCATCACACTGATATCCATGTCTCCGATCCATTCATCACACTGATATCCATGTCTCTGATCCATTCATCACACTGATATCCATGTCTCCGATCCATTCATCACACTGATATCCATGTCTCTGATCCATTCATCACACTGATATCCATGTCTCCGATCCATTCATCACACTGATATCCATGTCTCTGATCCATTCATCACACTGATATCCATGTCTCTGATCCATTCATCACACTGATATCCATGTCTCCAATCCATTCATCACACTGATATCCATGTCTCCAATCCATTCATCACACTGATATCCATGTCTCCGATCCATTCATCACACTGATATCCATGTCTTCTATCCATTCATCACACTGATATCCATGTCTCCGATCCATTCATCACATTGATATCCATGTCTTCTATCCATTCATCACACTGATATCCATGTCTTCTATCCATTCATCACATTGATATCCATGTCTCCGATCCATTCATCACATTGATATCCATGTCTCCAATCCATTCATCACACTGATATCCATGACTTCTATCCATTCATAACACTGATATCCATGTCTCCGATCCATTCATCACACTGATATCCATGTCTCTGATCCATTCATCACACTGATATCCATGTCTTCTATCCATTCATCACACTGATATCCATGTCTCCGATCCATTCATCACACTGATATCCATGTCTCCGATCCATTCATCACACTGATATCCATGTCTTCTATCCATTCATCACACTGATATCCATGTCTCCGATCCATTCATCACACTGATATCCATGTCTCCGATCCATTCATCACACTGATATCCATGTCTCCGATCCATTCATCACATTGATATCCATGTCTTCTATCCATTCATCACACTGATATCCATGTCTCCGATCCATTCATCACACTGATATCCATGTCTCCGATCCATTCATCACACTGATATCCATGTCTCCGATCCATTCATCACATTGATATCCATGTCTCCGATCCATTCATCACACTGATATCCATGTCTCCGATCCATTCATCACACTGATATCCATGTCTCTGATCCATTCATCACACTGATATCCATGTCTCCGATCCATTCATCACACTGATATCCATGTCTCCAATCCATTCATCACACTGATATCCATGTCTCCGATCCATTCATCACACTGATATCCATGTCTCCAATCCATTCATCACACTGATATCCATGTCTTCCATCCATTCATCACACTGATATTCATGTCTTCTATCCATTCATCACACTGATATCCATGTCTCCAATCCATTCATCACACTGATATCCATGTCTCCGATCCATTCATCACACTGATATCCATGTCTCTGATCCATTCATCACACTGATATCCATGTCTCTGATCCATTCATCACACTGATATCAATGTCTTCTATCCATTCATCACACTGATATCCATGTCTTCCATCCATTCATCACACTGATATCCATGTCTCTGGTCCATTCATCACACTGATATCCATGTCTTCTATCCATTCATCACACTGATATTCATGTCTACTATCCATTCATCACACTGATATCCATGTCTTCCATCCATTCATCACACTGATATCCATGTCTCTGATCCATTCATCACACTGATATCCATGTCTTCTATCCATTCATCACACTGATATTCATGTCTACTATCCATTCATCACACTGATATCCATGTCTTCCATCCATTCATCACACTGATATCCATGTCTCTGATCCATTCATCACACTGATATCCATGTCTTCTATCCATTCATCACACTGATATTCATGTCTACTATCCATTCATCACACTGATATTCATGTCTTCTAACCATTCATCACACTGATATTCATGTCTACTATCCATTCATCACACTGATATCCATGTCTTCTATCCATTCATCACACTGATATTCATGTCTACTATCCATTCATCACACTGATATCCATGTCTTCCATCCATTCATCACACTGATATCCATGTCTCTGATCCATTCATCACACTGATATCCATGTCTTCTATCCATTCATCACACTGATATTCATGTCTACTATCCATTCATCACACTGATATCCATGTCTTCTATCCATTCATCACACTGATATCCATGTCTCTGATCCATTCATCACACTGATATCCATGTCTCTGATCCATTCATCACACTGATATCCATGTCTTCTATCCATTCATCACACTGATATCCATGTCTTCTATCCATTCATCACACTGATATCCATGTCTCCGATCTATTCATCACACTGATATCCATGTTTTCTATCCATTCATCACACTGATATCCATGTCTTCTATCCATTCATCACACTGATATCCATGTCTCCGATCTATTCATCACACTGATATCCATGCCTTCTATCCATTCATCACACTGATATCCATGTCTTCTATCCATTCATCACACTGATATCCATGTCTTCTCTCCATTCATCACACTGATATCCATGTCTCCGATCCATTCATCACACTGATATCCATGTCTTCTATCCATTCATCACACTGATATCCATGTCTTCTATCCATTCATCACACTGATATCCATGTGTCCGATCCATTCATCACACTGATATCCATGTCTCCGATCCATTCATTACACTGATATCCATGTCTTCTATCCATTCATCACACTGATATCCATGTCTTCTATCCATTCATCACACTGATATCCATGTCTTCTATCCATTCATCACACTGATATCCATGTCTCCGATCTATTCATCACACTGATATCCATGTTTTCTATCCATTCATCACACTGATACCCATGTCTTCTATCCATTCATCACACTGATATCCATGTCTCCGATCCATTCATCACACTGATATCCATGTCTCTAATCCATTCAACACACTGATATCCATGTCTTCTATCCATTCATCACACTGATATCCATGTCTTCTATCCATTCATCACACTGATATCCATGTCTCTGATCCATTCATCACACTGATATCCATGTCTCCGATCCATTCATCACACTGATATCCATGTCTCTGATCCATTCATCACACTGATATCCATGTCTCCGATCCATTCATCACACTGATATCCATGTCTCCGATCCATTCATCACACTGATATCCATGTCTTCTATCCATTCATCACACTGATATCCATGTCTCCTATCCATTCATCACACTGATATCCATGTCTTCTATCCATTCATCACACTGATATCCATGTCTCTGATCCATTCATCACACTGATATCCATGTCTTCTATCCATTCATCACACTGATATCCATGTCTTCTATCCATTCATCACACTGATATCCATGTCTCCGATCCATTCATCACACTGATATCCATGTCTTCTATCCATTCATCACACTGATATCCATGTCTCCGATCCATTCATCACACTGATATCCATGTCTTCTATCCATTCATCACACTGATATCCATGTCTTCTATCCATTCATCACACTGATATCCATGTCTCTGATCCATTCATCACACTGATATCCATGTCTTCTATCCATTCATCACACTGATATCCATGTCTCCGATCCATTCATCACACTGATATCCATGTCTCCGATCCATTCATCACACTGATATCCATGTCTTCTATCCATTCATCACACTGATATCCATGTCTCCGATCCATTCATCACACTGATATCCATGTCTCCGATCCATTCATCACACTGATATCCATGTCTCCGATCCATTCATCACACTGATATCCATGTCTTCTATCCATTCATCACACTGATATCCATGTCTCCGATCCATTCATCACACTGATATCCATGTCTCCGATCCATTCATCACACTGATATCCATGTCTTCTATCCATTCATCACACTGATATCCATGTCTCCGATCCATTCATCACACTGATATCCATGTCTTCTATCCATTCATCACACTGATATCCATGTCTCCGATCCATTCATCACACTGATATCCATGTCTTCTATCCATTCATCACACTGATATCCATGTCTCTCTCCATTCATCACACTGATATCCATGTCTCCGATCCATTCATCACACTGATATCCATGTCTCTATCCATTCATCACACTGATATCCATGTCTCCGATCCATTCATCACACTGATATCCATGTCTTCTATCCATTCATCACACTGATATCCATGTCTCCGATCCATTCATCACACTGATATCCATGTCTTCTATCCATTCATCACACTGATATCCATGTCTCCGATCCATTCATCACACTGATATCCATGTCTCCGATCCATTCATCACACTGATATCCATGTCTCCGATCCATTCATCACACTGATATCCATGTCTCCGATCCATTCATCACACTGATATCCATGTCTTCTATCCATTCATCACACTGATATCCATGTCTCCTATCCATTCATCACACTGATATCCATGTCTTCTATCCATTCATCACACTGATATCCATGTCTTCGATCCATTCATCACACTGATATCCATGTCTCCGATCCATTCATCACACTGATATCCATGTCTCCGATCCATTCATCACACTGATATCCATGTCTTCTATCCATTCATCACACTGATATCCATGTCTCCGATCCATTCATCACACTGATATCCATGTCTTCTATCCATTCATCACACTGATATCCATGTCTTCTATCCATTCATCACACTGATATCCATGTCTCCGATCCATTCATCACACTGATATCCATGTCTCCGATCCATTCATCACACTGATATCCATGTCTTCTATCCATTCATCACACTGATATCCATGTCTCCGATCCATTCATCACACTGATATCCATGTCTTCTATCCATTCATCACACTGATATCCATGTCTTCTATCCATTCATCACACTGATATCCATGTCTCCGATCCATTCATCACACTGATATCCATGTCTCCGATCCATTCATCACACTGATATCCATGTCTCCGATCCATTCATCACACTGATATCCATGTCTTCTATCCATTCATCACACTGATATCCATGTCTTCTATCCATTCATCACACTGATATCCATGTCTCCGATCCATTCATCACACTGATATCCATGTCTCCGATCCATTCATCACACTGATATCCATGTCTTCTATCCATGCATCACACTGATATCCATGTCTCCGATCCATTCATCACACTGATATCCATGTCTTCTATCCATTCATCACACTGATATCCATGTCTCTGATCCATTCATCACACTGATATCCATGTCTCTGATCCATTCATCACACTGATATCCATGTCTACTATCCATTCATCACACTGATATCCATGTCTCCGATCCATTCATCACACTGATATCCATGTCTCTGATCCATTCATCACACTGATATCCATGTCTCTGATCCATTCATCACACTGATATCCATGTCTTCTATCCATTCATCACACTGATACCCATGTCTCCGATCCATTCATCACACTGATATCCATGTCTCTGATCCATTCATCACACTGATATCCATGTCTTCTATCCATTCATCACACTGATATCCATGTCTCCGATCCATTCATCACACTGATATCCATGTCTCTGATCCATTCATCACACTGATATCCATGTCTTCTATCCATTCATCACACTGATACCCATGTCTCCGATCCATTCATCACACTGATATCCATGTCTTCTATCCATTCATCACACTGATATCCATGTCTCCGATCCATTCATCACACTGATATCCATGTCTCCGATCCATTCATCACACTGATATCCATGTCTTCTATCCATTCATCACACTGATATCCATGTCTTCTATCCATTCATCACACTGATATCCATGTCTCCGATCCATTCATCACACTGATATCCATGTCTCCGATCCATTCATCACACTGATATCCATGTCTTCTATCCATTCATCACACTGATATCCATGTCTTCTATCCATTCATCACACTGATATCCATGTCTTCTATCCATTCATCACACTGATATCCATGTCTTCTATCCATTCATCACACTGATATCCATGTCTCCGATCCATTCATCACACTGATATCCATGTCTCCGTTCCTTTCATCACACTGATATCCATGTCTCTGATCCATTCATCACACTGATATCCATGTCTTCTATCCATTCATCACACTGATATCCATGTCTCCGATCCATTCATCACACTGATATCCATGTCTCCGATCCATTCATCACACTGATATCCATGTCTTCTATCCATTCATCACACTGATATCCATGTCTTCTATCCATTCATCACACTGATATCCATGTCAGCTATCCATTCATCACACTGATATCCATGTCTCCGATCCATTCATCACACTGATATCCATGTCTCCGATCCATTCATCACACTGATATCCATGTCTCCGATCCATTCATCACACTGATATCCATGTCTTCTATCCATTCATCACACTGATATCCATGTCTCCGATCCTTTCATCACACTGATATCCATGTCTCCGATCCATTCATCACACTGATATCCATGTCTTCTATCCATTCATCACACTGATATCCATGTCTCCGATCCATTCATCACACTGATATCCATGTCTCCGATCCATTCATCACACTGATATCCATGTCTCCGATCCATTCATCACACTGATATCCATGTCTTCTATCCATTCATCACACTGATATCCATGTCTCCGTTCCTTTCATCACACTGATATCCATGTCTTCTATCCATTCATCACACTGATATCCATGTCTTCTATCCATTCATCACACTGATATCCATGTCAGCTATCCATTCATCACACTGATATCCATGTCTCCGATCCATTCATCACACTGATATTCATGTCTTCTATCCATTCATCACACTGATATCCATGTCAGCTATCCATTCATCACACTGATATCCATGTCTCCGATCCATTCATCACACTGATATCCATGTCTCCGAACCATTCATCACACTGATATCCATGTCTTCTATCCATTCATCACACTGATATCCATGTCTCCGTTCCTTTCATCACACTGATATCCATGTCTCTGATCCATTCATCACACTGATATCCATGTCTCCGATCCATTCATCACACTGATATCCATGTCTCCGATCCATTCATCACACTGATATCCATGTCTCTGATCCATTCATCACACTGATATCCATGTCTCCGTTCCTTTCATCACACTGATATCCATGTCTCCGATCCATTCATCACACTGATATCCATGTCTTCTATCCATTCATCACACTGATATCCATGTCTCCGTTCCTTTCATCACACTGATATCCATGTCTCCGTTCCATTCATCACACTGATATCCATGTCTCCGTTACATTCATCACACTGATATCCATGTCTCTGATCCATTCATCACAGTGATATCCATGTCTCCGATCCATTCATCACACTGATATCCATGTCTCTGATCCATTCATCACATTGATATCCATGTCTCCGATCCATTCATCACACTGATACCCATGTCTACTATCCATTCATCACACTGATATCCATGTCTACTATCCATTCATCACACTGATATCCATGTCTCCGATCCATTCATCACACTGATATCCATGTCTCCGATCCATTCATCACACTGATATCCATGTCTTCTATCCATTCATCACACTGATATCCATGTCTACTATCCATTCATCACACTGATATCCATGTCTCCGATCCATTCATCACACTGATATCCATGTCTTCTATCCATTCATCACACTGATATCCATGTCTTCTATCCATTCATCACACTGATATCCATGTCTCCGATCCATTCATCACACTGATATCCATGTCTTCTATCCATTCATCACACTGATATCCATGTCTTCCATCCATTCATCACACTGATATCCATGTCTTCTATCCATTCATCACACTGATATCCATGTCTTCCATCCATTCATCACACTGATATCCATGTCTTCCATCCATTCATCACACTGATATCCATGTCTCCGATCCATTCATCACACTGATATCCATGTCTCCGATCCATTCATCACCCTGATATTCATGTCTCCGATCCATTCATCACACTGATATCCATGTCTCTGATCCATTCATCACACTGATATCCATGTCTCTGATCCATTCATCACACTGATATCCATGTCTCCGATCCATTCATCACACTGATATCCATGTCTCCGATCCATTCATCACACTGATATCCATGTCTCCGATCCATTCATCACACTGATATCCATGTCTCTGATCCATTCATCACACTGATATCCATGTCTTCTATCCATTCATCACACTGATACCCATGTCTTCTCTCCATTCATCACACTGATATCTATGTCTCCGATCCATTCATCACACTGATATCCATGTCTTCTATCCATTCATCACACTGATATCCATGTCTTCTATCCATTCATCACACTGATATCCATGTCTCCGATCCATTCATTACACTGATATCCATGTCTCCGATCCATTCATCACACTGATATCCATGTCTCTGATCCATTCATCACACTGATATCCATGTCTTCTATCCATTCATCACACTGATATCCATGTCTTCTATCCATTCATCACACTGATATCCATGTCTCCGATCCATTCATTACACTGATATCCATGTCTCCGATCCATTCATCACACTGATATCCATGTCTCTGATCCATTCATCACACTGATATCCATGTCTTCTATCCATTCATCACACTGATATCCATGTCTTCCATCCATTCATCACACTGATATCCATGTCTTCCATCCATTCATCACACTGATATCCATGTCTCCGATCCATTCATCACACTGATATCCATGTCTCCGATCCATTCATCACCCTGATATTCATGTCTCCGATCCATTCATCACACTGATATCCATGTCTCTGATCCATTCATCACACTGATATCCATGTCTCCGATCCATTCATCACACTGATATCCATGTCTCTGATCCATTCATCACACTGATATCCATGTCTCTGATCCATTCATCACACTGATATCCATGTCTCTGATCCATTCATCACACTGATATCCATGTCTCCGATCCATTCATCACACTGATATCCATGTCTCCGATCCATTCATCACACTGATATCCATGTCTCCGATCCATTCATCACACTGATATCCATGTCTCTGATCCATTCATCACACTGATATCCATGTCTTCTATCCATTCATCACACTGATATCTATGTCTCCGATCCATTCATCACACTGATATCCATGTCTTCTATCCATTCATCACACTGATATCCATGTCTTCTATCCATTCATCACACTGATATCCATGTCTCCGATCCATTCATTACACTGATATCCATGTCCCTGATCCATTCATCACACTGATATCCATGTCTCCGATCCATTCATCACACTGATATCCATGTCTCTGATCCATTCATCACACTGATATCCATGTCTCCGATCCATTCATCACACTGATATCCATGTCTTCTATCCATTCATCACACTGATATCCATGTCTCTGATCCATTCATCACACTGATATCCATGTCTCCGATCCATTCATCACACTGATATCCATGTCTTCTATCCATTCATCACACTGATATCCATGTCTCTGATCCATTCATCACACTGATATCCATGTCTTCTATCCATTCATCACACTGATATCCATGTCTCCGATCCATTCATCACACTGATATCCATGTCTCCGTTCCTTTCATCACACTGATATCCATGTCTCTGATCCATTCATCACACTGATATCCATGTCTTCTATCCATTCATCACACTGATATCCATGTCTCCGATCCATTCATCACACTGATATCCATGTCTCCGATCCATTCATCACACTGATATCCATGTCTTCTATCCATTCATCACACTGATATCCATGTCTTCTATCCATTCATCACACTGATATCCATGTCAGCTATCCATTCATCACACTGATATCCATGTCTCCGATCCATTCATCACACTGATATCCATGTCTCCGATCCATTCATCACACTGATATCCATGTCTCCGATCCATTCATCACACTGATATCCATGTCTTCTATCCATTCATCACACTGATATCCATGTCTCCGATCCTTTCATCACACTGATATCCATGTCTCCGATCCATTCATCACACTGATATCCATGTCTTCTATCCATTCATCACACTGATATCCATGTCTCCGATCCATTCATCACACTGATATCCATGTCTCCGTTCCTTTCATCACACTGATATCCATGTCTCCGATCCATTCATCACACTGATATCCATGTCTCCGATCCATTCATCACACTGATATCCATGTCTTCTATCCATTCATCACACTGATATCCATGTCTCCGTTCCTTTCATCACACTGATATCCATGTCTTCTATCCATTCATCACACTGATATCCATGTCAGCTATCCATTCATCACACTGATATCCATGTCTCCGATCCATTCATCACACTGATATTCATGTCTTCTATCCATTCATCACACTGATATCCATGTCAGCTATCCATTCATCACACTGATATCCATGTCTCCGATCCATTCATCACACTGATATCCATGTCTCCGAACCATTCATCACACTGATATCCATGTCTTCTATCCATTCATCACACTGATATCCATGTCTCCGTTCCTTTCATCACACTGATATCCATGTCTCTGATCCATTCATCACACTGATATCCATGTCTCCGATCCATTCATCACACTGATATCCATGTCTCCGATCCATTCATCACACTGATATCCATGTCTCTGATCCATTCATCACACTGATATCCATGTCTCCGTTCCTTTCATCACACTGATATCCATGTCTCCGATCCATTCATCACACTGATATCCATGTCTTCTATCCATTCATCACACTGATATCCATGTCTCCGTTCCTTTCATCACACTGATATCCATGTCTCCGTTCCATTCATCACACTGATATCCATGTCTCCGTTCCATTCATCACACTGATATCCATGTCTCTGATCCATTCATCACAGTGATATCCATGTCTCCGATCCATTCATCACACTGATATCCATGTCTCTGATCCATTCATCACATTGATATCCATGTCTCCGATCCATTCATCACACTGATACCCATGTCTACTATCCATTCATCACACTGATATCCATGTCTACTATCCATTCATCACACTGATATCCATGTCTCCGATCCATTCATCACACTGATATCCATGTCTCCGATCCATTCATCACACTGATATCCATGTCTTCTATCCATTCATCACACTGATATCCATGTCTACTATCCATTCATCACACTGATATCCATGTCTCCGATCCATTCATCACACTGATATCCATGTCTTCTATCCATTCATCACACTGATATCCATGTCAGCTATCCATTCATCACACTGATATCCATGTCTCCGATCCATTCATCACACTGATATCCATGTCTCCGATCCATTCATCACACTGATATCCATGTCTTCTATCCATTCATCACACTGATATCCATGTCTTCCATCCATTCATCACACTGATATCCATGTCTTCCATCCATTCATCACACTGATATCCATGTCTTCCATCCATTCATCACACTGATATCTATGTCTCCGATCCATTCATCACACTGATATCCATGTCTCCGATCCATTCATCACCCTGATATTCATGTCTCCGATCCATTCATCACACTGATATCCATGTCTCTGATCCATTCATCACACTGATATCCATGTCTCTGATCCATTCATCACACTGATATCCATGTCTCTGATCCATTCATCACACTGATATCCATGTCTCTGATCCATTCATCACACTGATATCCATGTCTCCGATCCATTCATCACACTGATATCCATGTCTCCGATCCATTCATCACACTGATATCCATGTCTCCGATCCATTCATCACACTGATATCCATGTCTCTGATCCATTCATCACACTGATATCCATGTCTTCTATCCATTCATCACACTGATATCCATGTCTTCTATCCATTCATCACACTGATATCTATGTCTCCGATCCATTCATCACACTGATATCCATGTCTTCTATCCATTCATCACACTGATATCCATGTCTTCTATCCATTCATCACACTGATATCCATGTCTCCGATCCATTCATTACACTGATATCCATGTCCCTGATCCATTCATCACACTGATATCCATGTCTCCGATCCATTCATCACACTGATATCCATGTCTCTGATCCATTCATCACACTGATATCCATGTCTTCTATCCATTCATCACACTGATATCCATGTCTTCTATCCATTCATCACACTGATATCTATGTCTCCGATCCATTCATCACACTGATATCCATGTCTTCTATCCATTCATCACACTGATATCCATGTCTTCTATCCATTCATCACACTGATATCCATGTCTCCGATCCATTCATTACACTGATATCCATGTCCCTGATCCATTCATCACACTGATATCCATGTCTCCGATCCATTCATCACACTGATATCCATGTCTCTGATCCATTCATCACACTGATATCCATGTCTCCGATCCATTCATCACACTGATATCCATGTCTTCTATCCATTCATCACACTGATATCCATGTCTCTGATCCATTCATCACACTGATATCCATGTCTCCGATCCATTCATCACACTGATATCCATGTCTTCTATCCATTCATCACAGTGATATCCATGTCTTCTATCCATTCATCACACTGATATCCATGTCTTCTATCCTTTCATCACACTGATATCCATGTCTCCGATCCATTCATCACACTGATATCCATGTCTCCGATCCATTCATCACACTGATATCCATGTCTCCGATCCATTCATCACACTGATATCCATGTCTCCGATCCATTCATCACACTGATATCCATGTCTCTGATCCATTCATCACACTGATATCCATGTCTTCTATCCATTCATCACACTGATATCCATGTCTCCATTCCTTTCATCACACTGATATCCATGTCTCCGATCCATTCATCACACTGATATCCATGTCTCCGATCCATTCATCACACTGATATCCATGTCTCCGATCCATTCATCACACTGATATTCATGTCTACTATCCATTCATCACACTGATATCCATGTCTTCCATCCATTCATCACACTGATATCCATGTCTTCCATCCATTCATCACACTGATATCCATGTCTCCGATCCATTCATCACACTGATATCCATGTCTCTGATCCATTCATCACACTGATATCCATGTCTTCTATCCATTCATCACACTGATATCCATGTCTCCGATCCATTCATCACACTGATATCCATGTCTCCGATCCATTCATCACACTGATATTCATGTCTTCTATCCATTCATCACACTGATATCCATGTCTCTGATCCATTCATCACACTGATATCCATGTCTCTGATCCATTCATCACACTGATATCCATGTCTCTGATCCATTCATCACACTGATATCCATGTCTCCGATCCATTCATCACACTGATATCCATGTCTCCGATCCATTCATCACACTGATATCCATGTCTCTGATCCATTCATCACACTGATATCAATGTCTTCTATCCATTCATCACACTGATATCCATGTCTTCTATCCATTCATCACACTGATATCCATGTCTTCTATCCATTCATCACACTGATATCCATGTCTTCTATCCATTCATCACACTGATATCCATGTCTTCTATCCATTCATCACACTGATATCCATATCTTCTATCCATTCATCACACTGATATCCATGTCTCCCATCCATTCATCACACTGATATCCATGTCTCCGATCCATTCATCACACTGATATCCATGTCTCCGATCCATTCATCACACTGATATCCATGTCTTCTATCCATTCATCACACTGATATCCATGTCTCCGATCCATTCATCACACTGATATCCATGTCTTCTATCCATTCATCACACTGATATCCATGTCTTCTATCCATTCATCACACTGATATCTATGTCTTCTATCCATTCATCACACTGATATCCATGTCTCCATTCCTTTCATCACACTGATATCCATGTCTCTGATCCATTCATCACACTGATATCCATGTCTCTGATCCATTCATCACACTGATATCCATGTCTCCGATCCATTCATCACACTGATATCCATGTCTCTGATCCATTCATCACACTGATATCCATGTCTTCTATCCATTCATCACACTGATATCCATGTCTTCTATCCATTCATCACACTGATATCCATGTCTCCGATCCATTCATCACACTGATATCCATGTCTCCGATCCATTCATCACACTGATATCCATGTCTCCGATCCATTCATCACACTGATATCCATGTCTCCGATCCATTCATCACACTGATATCCATGTCTCTGATCCATTCATCACACTGATATCCATGTCTCCGATCCATTCATCACACTGATATCCATGTCTCCGATCCATTCATCACACTGATATCCATGTCTTCTATCCATTCATCACACTGATATCCATGTCTCCATTCCTTTCATCACACTGATATCCATGTCTCCGATCCATTCATCACACTGATATCCATGTCTCCGATCCATTCATCACACTGATATCCATGTCTCCGATCCATTCATCACACTGATATCCATGTCTCTGATCCATTCATCACACTGATATCCATGTCTCTAATCCATTCATCACACTGATATCCATGTCTTCTATCCATTCATCACACTGATATCTATGTCTCCGATCCATTCATCACACTGATATCCATGTCTCTGATCCATTCATCACACTGATATCCATGTCTCCATTCCTTTCATCACACTGATATCCATGTCTCCGATCCATTCATCACACTGATATCCATGTCTCAGATCCATTCATCACACTGATATCCATGTCTCCGATCCATTAATCACACTGATATCCATGTCTTCTATCCATTCATCACACTGATATCCATGTCTTCTATCCATTCATCACACTGATATCCATGTCTCCGATCCATTCATCACACTGATATCCATGTCTCTGATCCATTCATCACACTGATATCCATGTCTTCTATCCATTTATCACACTGATATCCATGTCTTCTCTCCATTCATCACACTGATATCCATGTCTCCGATCCATTCATCACACTGATATCCATGTCTCCGATCCATTCATCACACTGATATCCATGTCTCCGATCCATTCATCACACTGATACCCATGTCTTCTCTCCATTCATCACACTGATATCCATGTCTCCGATCCATTCATCACACTGATATCCATGTCTCCGATCCATTCATCATACTGATATCCATGTCTTCTATCCATTCATCACACTGATATCCATGTCTTCTATCCATTCATCACACTGATATCCATGTCTTCTATCCATTCATCACACTGATACCCATGTCTTCTCTCCATTCATCACACTGATATCCATGTCTCCGATCCATTCATCACACTGATATCCATGTCTCCGATCCATTCATCACACTGATATCCATGTCTCCGATCCATTCATCACACTGATATCCATGTCTTCTATCCATTCATCACACTGATATCCATGTCTCCAATCCATTCATCACACTGATATCCATGTCTCCGATCCATTCATCACACTGATACCCATGTCTTCTATCCATTCATCACACTGATATCCATGTCTTCTATCCATTCATCACACTGATACCCATGTCTTCTATCCATTCATCACACTGATATCCATGTGTCCGATCCATTCATCACACTGATACCCATGTCTTCTCTCCATTCATCACACTGATATCCATGTCTCCGATCCATTCATCACACTGATATCCATGTCTCCGATCCATTCATCACACTGATATCCATGTCTCCGATCCATTCATCACACTGATATCCATGTCTCTGATCCATTCATCACACTGATATCCATGTCTCCGATCCATTCATCACACTGATATCCATGTCTTCTATCCATTCATCACACTGATATCCATGTCTCCGATCCATTCATCACACTGATATCCATGTCTCCGATCCATTCATCACACTGATATCCATGTCTCTGATCCATTCATCACACTGATATCCATGTCTTCTATCCATTCATCACACTGATATCCATGTCTTCTATCCATTCATCACACTGATATCCATGTCTCCGATCCATTCATCACACTGATATCCATGTCTCCGATCCATTCATCACACTGATATCCATGTCTTCTATCCATTCATCACACTGATACCCATGTCTCCGATCCATTCATCACACTGATATCCATGTCTTCTCTCCATTCATCACACTGATATCCATGTCTTCTATCCATTCATCACACTGATATCCATGTCTCTGATCCATTCATCACACTGATATCCATGTCTCTGATCCATTCATCACACTGATATCCATGTCTTCTATCCATTCATCACACTGATATCCATGTCTCCGATCCATTCATCACACTGATATCCATGTCTCCGATCCATTCATCACACTGATATCCATGTCTCCGATCCATTCATCACACTGATATCCATGTCTCCGATCCATTCATCACACTGATATCCATGTCTCCGATCCATTCATCACACTGATATCCATGTCTTCTATCCATTCATCACACTGATATCCATGTCTCTATCCATTCATCACACTGATATCCATGTCTTCTATCCATTCATCACACTGATATCCATGTCTTCTATCCATTCATCACACTGATATCCATGTCTCCGATCCATTCATCACACTGATATCCATGTCTCCGATCCATTCATCACACTGATATCCATGTCTCCGATCCATTCATCACACTGATATCCATGTCTCTGATCCATTCATCACACTGATATCCATGTCTTCTATCCATTCATCACACTGATATCCATGTCTCCGATCCATTCATCACACTGATATCCATGTCTCCGATCCATTCATCACACTGATATCCATGTCTTCTATCCATTCATCACACTGATATCCATGTCTCCGATCCATTCATCACACTGATATCCATGTCTCCGATCCATTCATCACACTGATATCCATGTCTTCTATCCATTCATCACACTGATATCCATGTCTCTGATCCATTCATCACACTGATATCCATGTCTTCTATCCATTCATCACACTGATATCCATGTCTCCGATCCATTCATCACACTGATATCCATGTCTCTGATCCATTCATCACACTGATATCCATGTCTCCGATCCATTCATCACACTGATATCCATGTCTCTGATCCATTCATCACACTGATATCCATGTCTTCTATCCATTCATCACACTGATATCCATGTCTCCGATCCATTCATCACACTGATATCCATGTCTCTGATCCATTCATCACACTGATATCCATGTCTCCTATCCATTCATCACACTGATATCCATGTCTCCGATCCATTCATCACACTGATATCCATGTCTCTATCCATTCATCACACTGATATCCATGTCTCCGATCCATTCATCACACTGATATCCATGTCTTCTATCCATTCATCACACTGATATCCATGTCTTCTATCCATTCATCACACTGATATCCATGTCTCCGATCCATTCATCACACTGATATCCATGTCTTCTATCCATTCATCACACTGATATCCATGTCTCTATCCATTCATCACACTGATATCCATGTCTCGATCCATTCATCACACTGATATCCATGTCTCCGATCCATTCATCACACTGATATCCATGTCTTCTATCCATTCATCACACTGATATCCATGTCTTCTATCCATTCATCACCCTGATATCCATGTCTCCGATCCATTCATCACACTGATATCCATGTCTTCTATCCATTCATCACACTGATATCCATGTCTCCGATCCATTCATCACACTGATATCCATGTCTCCGATCCATTCATCACACTGATATCCATGTCTCCGATCCATTCATCACACTGATATCCATGTCTCCGATCCATTCATCACACTGATATCCATGTCTCTGATCCATTCATCACACTGATATCCATGTCTTCTATCCATTCATCACACTGATATCCATGTCTCCGATCCATTCATCACACTGATATCCATGTCTCTGATCCATTCATCACACTGATATCCATGTCTCCGATCCATTCATCACACTGATATCCATGTCTCCGATCCATTCATCACACTGATATCCATGTCTTCTATCCATTCATCACACTGATATCCATGTCTTCTATCCATTCATCACACTGATACCCATGTCTTCTCTCCATTCATCACACTGATATCCATGTCTCCGATCCATTCATCACACTGATATCCATGTCTCCCATCCATTCATCACACTGATATCCATGTCTCCGATCCATTCATCACACTGATATCCATATCTCCGATCCATTCATCACACTGATATCCATGTCTTCTATCCATTCATCACACTGATATCCATGTCTCTGATCCATTCATCACACTGATATCCATGTCTACTATCCATTCATCACACTGATATCCATGTCTCCGATCCATTCATCACACTGATATCCATGTCTTCTATCCATTCATCACACTGATATCCATGTCTCTGATCCATTCATCACACTGATATCCATGTCTTCTATCCATTCATCACACTGATATCCATGTCTCTGATCCATTCATCACACTGATATCCATGTCTACTATCCATTCATCACACTGATATCCATGTCTCCGATCCATTCATCACACTGATATCCATGTCTTCTATCCATTCATCACACTGATATCCATGTCTTCTATCCATTCATCACACTGATATCCATGTCTCCGATCCATTCATCACACTGATATCCATGTCTTCTATCCATTCATCACACTGATATCCATGTCTTCTATCCATTCATCACACTGATATCCATGTCTTCTATCCATTCATCACACTGATATCCATGTCTCCGATCCATTCATCACACTGATATCCATGTCTCCCATCCATTCATCACAGTGATATCCATGTCTTCTATCCATTCATCACACTGATATCCATGTCTTCTATCCATTCATCACACTGATATCCATGTCTCTGATCCATTCATCACACTGATATCCATGTCTTCTATCCATTCATCACACTGATATCCATGTCTCCGATCCATTCATCACACTGATATCCATGTCTCCGATCCATTCATCACACTGATATCCATATCTTCTCTCCATTCATCACACTGATATCCATGTCTCCGATCCATTCATCACACTGATATCCATGTCTTCTATCCATTCATCACACTGATATCCATGTCTCCGATCCATTCATCACACTGATATCCATGTCTCTGATCCATTCATCACAGTGATATCCATGTCTCCGATCCATTCATCACACTGATATCCATGTCTCCGATCCATTCATCACACTGATATCCATGTCTCCGATCCATTCATCACACTGATATCCATGTCTCTGATCCATTCATCACACTGATATCCATGTCTCCGATCCATTCATCACACTGATATCCATGTCTCCGATCCATTCATCACACTGATATCCATGTCTCCGATCCATTCATCACACTGATATCCATGTCTCTGATCCATTCATCACAGTGATATCCATGTCTCCGATCCATTCATCACACTGATATCCATGTCTCCGATCCATTCATCACACTGATATCCATGTCTCCGATCCATTCATCACACTGATATCCATGTCTCCGATCCATTCATCACACTGATATCCATGTCTACTATCCATTCATCACACTGATATCCATGTCTCTGATCCATTCATCACACTGATATCCATGTCTTCTATCCATTCATCACACTGATATCCATGTCTTCTATCCATTCATCACACTGATATCCATGTCTCTGATCCATTCATCACACTGATATCCATGTCTCCGATCCATTCATCACACTGATACCCATGTCTCCGATCCATTCATCACACTGATATCCATGTCTTCTATCCATTCATCACACTGATATCCATGTCTCCGATCCATTCATCACACTGATATCCATGTCTTCCATCCATTCATCACACTGATATCCATGTCTTCTATCCATTCATCACACTGATATCCATGTCTTCTATCCATTCATCACACTGATATCCATGTCTACTATCCATTCATCACACTGATATCCATGTCTCCGATCCATTCATCACACTGATATCCATGTCTTCTATCCATTCATCACACTGATATCCATGTCTCTGATCCATTCATCACACTGATATCCATGTCTCCGATCCATTCATCACACTGATATCCATGTCTTCTATCCATTCATCACACTGATATCCATGTCTCTGATCCATTCATCACACTGATATCCATGTCTTCTATCCATTCATCACACTGATACCCATGTCTTCTATCCATTCATCACCCTGATATCCATGTCTCCGATCCATTCATCACACTGATATCCATGTCTTCTATCCATTCATCACACTGATATCCATGTCTTCTATACATTCATCACACTGATATCCATGTCTCCGATCTATTCATCACACTGATATCCATGTCTTCTATCCATTCATCACACTGATATCCATGTCTCCGATCCATTCATCACACTGATATCCATGTCTACTATCCATTCATCACACTGATATCCATGTCTCTGATCCATTCATCACACTGATATCCATGTCTTCTATCCATTCATCACACTGATATCCATGTCTTCTATCTATTCATCACACTGATATCCATGTCTCTGATCCATTCATCACACTGATATCCATGTCTCCCATCCATTCATCACACTGATATCTATGTCTTCTATCCATTCATCACACTGATATCCATGTCTTCTATCCATTCATCACACTGATATCCATGTCTTCTATCCATTCATCACACTGATATCCATGTCTTCTATCCATTCATCACACTGATATCCATGTCTTCTATCCATTCATCACACTGATATCCATGTCTTCTATCCATTCATCACACTGATATCCATGTCTTCTATCCATTCATCACACTGATACCCATGTCTACTATCCATTCATCACACTGATATCCATGTCTTCTCTCCATTCATCACACTGATATCCATGTCTCCGATCCATTCATCACACTGATATCCATGTCTCCGATCCATTCATCACACTGATATCCATGTCTTCTATCCATTCATCACACTGATATCCATGTCTTCTATCCATTCATCACACTGATATCCATGTCTCTGATCCATTCATCACACTGATATCCATGTCTTCTATCCATTCATCACACTGATATCCATGTCTTCTATCCATTCATCACACTGATATCCATGTCTTCTATCCATTCATCACACTGATATCCATGTCTACTATCCATTCATCACACTGATATCCATGTCTCTGATCCATTCATCACACTGATATCCATGTCTTCTATCCATTCATCACACTGATATCCATGTCTCTGATCCATTCATCACACTGATATCCATGTCTCCGATCCATTCATCACACTGATATCCATGTCTTCTATCCATTCATCACACTGATATCCATGTCTCTGATCCATTCATCACACTGATATCCATGTCTTCTATCCATTCATCACACTGATACCCATGTCTTCTATCCATTCATCACCCTGATATCCATGTCTCCCATCCATTCATCACACTGATATCCATGTCTTCTATCCATTCATCACACTGATATCCATGTCTTCTCTCCATTCATCACACTGATATCCATGTCTTCTATCCATTCATCACACTGATATCCATGTCTCCCATCCATTCATCACACTGATATCTATGTCTTCTATCCATTCATCACACTGATATCCATGTCTTCTATCCATTCATCACACTGATATCCATGTCTTCTATCCATTCATCACACTGATATCCATGTCTTCTATCCATTCATCACACTGATATCCATGTCTTCTATCCATTCATCACACTGATATCCATGTCTTCTATCCATTCATCACACTGATATCCATGTCTTCTATCCATTCATCACACTGATACCCATGTCTACTATCCATTCATCACACTGATATCCATGTCTTCTATCCATTCATCACACTGATATCCATGTCTCTGATCCATTCATCACACTGATACCCATGTCTACTATCCATTCATCACACTGATATCCATGTCTTCTATCCATTCATCACACTGATATCCATGTCTTCTCTCCATTCATCACACTGATATCCATGTCTCTGATCCATTCATCACACTGATATCCATGTCTTCTATCCATTCATCACACTGATATCCATGTCTCCCATCCATTCATCACACTGATATCCATGTCTTCTATCCATTCATCACACTGATACCCATGTCTTCTCTCCATTCATCACACTGATATCCATGTCTCCGATCCATTCATCACACTGATATCCATGTCTTCTATCCATTCATCACACTGATATCCATGTCTTCTATCCATTCATCACACTGATATCCATGTCTCCGATCCATTCATCACACTGATATCCATGTCTCCGATCCATTCATCACTCTGATATTCATGTCTCTGATCCATTCATCACACTGATATCCATGTCTCCGATCCATTCATCACTCTGATATTCATGTCTCTGATCCATTCATCACACTGATATCCATGTCTCCGATCCATTCATCACACTGATATCCATGTCTCCGATCCATTCATCACTCTGATATCCATGTCTCTGATCCATTCATCACAGTGATATCCATGTCTTCTATCCATTCATCACACTGATATCCATGTCTTCTATCCATTCATCACACTGATATCCATGTCTCCGATCCATTCATCACTCTGATATCCATGTCTCTGATCCATTCATCACAGTGATATCCATGTCTCCGATCCTTTCATCACACTGATATCCATGTCTTCTATCCATTCATCACACTGATATCCATGTCTCCGATCCATTCATCACACTGATATCCATGTCTTCTATCCATTCATCACACTGATATCCATGTCTTCTATCCATTCATCACACTGATATCCATGTCTTCTATCCATTCATCACACTGATATCCATGTCTACTATCCATTCATCACACTGATATCCATGTCTCCGATCCATTCATCACACTGATATCCATGTCTCTGATCCATTCATCACAGTGATATCCATGTCTCCGATCCATTCATCACACTGATATCCATGTCTTCTATCCATTCATCACACTGATATCCATGTCTCCGATCCATTCATCTCACTGATATCCATGTCTCCGATCCATTCATCACACTGATATCCATGTCTTCTATCCATTCATCACACTGATATCCATGTCTTCTATCCATTCATCACACTGATATCCATGTCTTCTATCCATTCATCACACTGATATCCATGTCTCCGATCCATTCATCACACTGATATCCATGTCTCCCATCCAGTCATCACACTGATATCCATTTCTTCTATCCATTCATCACACTGATATCCATGTCTCCGATCCATTCATCACACTGATATCCATGTCTTCTATCCATTCATCACACTGATATCCATGTCTTCTATCCATTCATCACACTGATACCCATGTCTTCTCTCCATTCATCACACTGATGTCCATGTCTCCGATCCATTCATCACACTGATATCCATGTCTTCTATCCATTCATCACACTGATATCCATGTCTTCTATCCATTCATCACACTGATATCCATGTCTTCTATCCATTCATCACACTGATATCCATGTCTCCGATCCATTCATCACACTGATATCCATGTCTCCGATCCATTCATCACACTGATATCCATGTCTACTATCCATTCATCACACTGATATACATGTCTCCGATCCTTTCATCACACTGATATCCATGTCTCCGATCCATTCATCACACTGATATCCATGTCTCCGATCCATTCATCACTCTGATATCCATGTCTCCGATCCATTCATCACACTGATATCCATGTCTCCGATCCATTCATCACACTGATATCCATGTCTTCTATCCATTCATCACACTGATATCCATGTCTTCTATCCATTCATCACACTGATATCCATGTCTTCTCTCCATTCATCACACTGATATCCATGTCTTCTATCCATTCATCACACTGATATCCATGTCTTCTCTCCATTCATCACACTGATATCCATGTCTCTGATCCATTCATCACACTGATACCCATGTCTTCTCTCCATTCATCACACTGATATCCATGTCTCCGATCCATTCATCACACTGATATCCATGTCTTCTCTCCATTCATCACACTGATATCCATGTCTCTGATCCATTCATCACACTGATATCCATGTCTCCGATCCATTCATCACACTGATATCCATGTCTTCTATCCATTCATCACACTGATATCCATGTCTCCGATCCATTCATCACACTGATATCCATGTCTTCTATCCATTCATCACACTGATATCCATGTCTCCGATCCATTCATCACACTGATATCCATGTCTCCGATCCTTTCATCACACTGATATCCATGTCTCCGATCCATTCATCACACTGATATCCATGTCTCCGATCCATTCATCACACTGATATCCATGTCTTCTATCCATTCATCACACTGATATCCATGTCTCCGATCCATTCATCACTCTGATATCCATGTCTCCGATCCATTCATCACACTGATATCCATGTCTCCGATCCATTCATCACACTGATATCCATGTCTCCGATCCATTCATCACACTGATATCCATGTCTCCGATCCATTCATCACACTGATATCCATGTCTCCGATCCATTCATCACACTGATATCCATGTCTTCTCTCCATTCATCACACTGATATCCATGTCTCTGATCCATTCATCACACTGATATCCATGTCTCCGATCCATTCATCACACTGATATCCATGTCTTCTATCCATTCATCACACTGATATCCATGTCTCCGATCCATTCATCACACTGATATCCATGTCTTCTCTCCATTCATCACACTGATATCCATGTCTCCGATCCATTCATCACACTGATATCCATGTCTCCGATCCATTCATCACACTGATATCCATTTCTTCTATCCATTCATCACACTGATATCCATGTCTCCGATCCATTCATCACACTGATATCTATGTCTCCGATCCATTCATCACACTGATATCCATGTCTTCTATCCATTCATCACACTGATATCCATGTCTCCGATCCATTCATCACACTGATATCCATGTCTCCGATCCTTTCATCACACTGATATCCATGTCTTCTATCCATTCATCACACTGATATCCATGTCTCCGATCCATTCATCACACTGATATCCATGTCTCCGATCCATTCATCACACTAATATCCATGTCTCCGATCCATTCATCACACTGATATCCATGTCTCCGATCCATTCATCACACTGATATCCATGTCTTCTATCCATTCATCACACTGATATCCATGTCTTCTATCCATTCATCACACTGATACCCATGTCTTCTCTCCATTCATCACACTGATATCCATGTCTCCGATCCATTCATCACACTGATATCCATGTCTCCGATCCATTCATCACACTGATATCCATGTCTCTGATCCATTCATCACACTGATATCCATGTCTTCTATCCATTCATCACACTGATATCCATGTCTTCTATCCATTCATCACACTGATATCCATGTCTTCTATCCATTCATCACACTGATACCCATGTCTTCTATCCATTTATCACACTGATATCCATGTCTTCTATCCATTCATCACACTGATACCCATGTCTTCTATTCATTCATCACACTGATATCCATGTCTCCGATCCATTCATTACACTGATATCCATGTCTTCTATCCATTCATCACACTGATATCCATGTCTCCGATCCATTCATTACACTGATATCCATGTCTTCTATCCATTCATCACACTGATATCCATGTCTCCGATCCATTCATCACACTGATATCCATGTCTTCTATCCATTCATCACACTGATATCCATGTCTACTATCCATTCATCACACTGATATCCATGTCTACTATCCATTCATCACACTGATATCCATGTCTACTATCCATTCATCACACTGATATCCATGTCTCCGATCCTTTCATCACACTGATATCCATGTCTTCTATCCATTCATCACACTGATATCCATGTCTTCTATCCATTCATCACACTGATATCCATGTCTTCTATCCATTCATCACACTGATATCCATGTCTTCTATCCATTCATCACACTGATATCCATGTCTTCTATCCATTCATCACACTGATATCCATGTCTCCGATCCATTCATCACACTGATATCCATGTCTACTATCCATTCATCACACTGATATCCATGTCTTCTCTCCATTCATCACACTGATATCCATGTCTCCGATCCATTCATCACACTGATATCCATGTCTCCGATCCTTTCATCACACTGATATCCATGTCTTCTATCCATTCATCACACTGATATCCATGTCTTCTATCCATTCATCACACTGATATCCATGTCTTCTATCCATTCATCACACTGATATCCATGTCTTCTATCCATTCATCACACTGATATCCATGTCTTCTATCGATTCATCACACTGATATCCATGTCTCCGATCCATTCATCACACTGATATCCATGTCTCCGATCCATTCATCACACTGATATCCATGTCTTCTATCCATTCATCACACTGATATCCATGTCTTCTATCCATTCATCACACTGATATCCATGTCTTCTATCCATTCATCACACTGATATCCATGTCTCCGATCCATTCATCACACTGATATCCATGTCTCCGATCCATTCATCACACTGATATCCATGTCTTCTCTCCATTCATCACACTGATATCCATGTCTTCTATCCATTCATCACACTGATATCCATGTCTTCTATCCATTCATCACACTGATATCCATGTCTTCTATCCATTCATCACACTGATATCCATGTCTTCTATCCATTCATCACACTGATATCCATGTCTTCTATCCATTCATCACACTGATATCCATGTCTTCTATCCATTCATCACACTGATATCCATGTCTTCTATCCATTCATCACACTGATATCCATGTCTCCGATCCATTCATCACACTGATATCCATGTCTCCGATCCATTCATCACACTGATATCCATGTCTACTATCCATTCATCACACTGATATCCATGTCTTCTATCCATTCATCACACTGATATCCATGTCTTCTATCCATTCATCACACTGATATCCATGTCTTCTATCCATTCATCACACTGATATCCATGTCTTCTATCCATTCATCACACTGATATCCATGTCTCCGATCCATTCATCACACTGATATCCATGTCTTCTATCCATTCATCACACTGATATCCATGTCTTCTATCCATTCATCACACTGATATCCATGTCTTCTATCCATTCATCACACTGATATCCATGTCTCCGATCCATTCATCACACTGATATCCATGTCTTCTCTCCATTCATCACACTGATATCCATGTCTCCGATCCATTCATCACACTGATATCCATGTCTCCGATCCATTCATCACACTGATATCCATGTCTACTATCCATTCATCACACTGATATCCATGTCTTCTATCCATTCATCACACTGATACCCATGTCTTCTATCCATTCATCACACTGATACCCATGTCTTCTATCCATTCATCACACTGATATCCATGTCTCTGATCCATTCATCACAGTGATATCCATGTCTCCGATCCTTTCATCACACTGATATCCATGTCTTCTATCCATTCATCACACTGATATCCATGTCTTCTATCCATTCATCACACTGATATCCATGTCTTCTATCCATTCATCACACTGATACCCATGTCTTCTATCCATTCATCACACTGATATCCATGTCTACTATCCATTCATCACAC
This sequence comes from Bufo bufo, assembly GCF_905171765.1. Taxonomy (NCBI): domain Eukaryota; kingdom Metazoa; phylum Chordata; class Amphibia; order Anura; family Bufonidae; genus Bufo; species Bufo bufo. The sequence goes on from NC_053395.1 coordinate 7,761,451, forward strand.
TGATATCCATGTCTCCGATCCATTCATCACACTGATATCCATGTCTTCTATCCATTCATCACACTGATATCCATGTCTTCTCTCCATTCATCACACTGATATCCATGTCTTCTATCCATTCATCACACTGATATCCATGTCTTCTATCCATTTCTCACACTGATATCCATGTCTTCTATCCATTCATCACACTGATATCCATGTCTCTGATCCATTCATCACACTGATATCCATGTCTTCTATCCATTCATCACACTGATATCCATGTCTTCTATCCATTTCTCACACTGATATCCATGTCTTCTATCCATTCATCACACTGATACCCATGTCTCCGATCCATTCATCACACTGATATCCATGTCTTCTATCCATTCATCACACTGATATCCATGTCTTCTATCCATTCATCACACTGATATCCATGTCTCTGATCCATTCATCACACTGATATCCATGTCTTCTATCCATTCATCACACTGATATCCATGTCTCCGATCCATTCATCACACTGATATCCATGTCTCCGATCCATTCATCACACTGATATCCATGTCTCCGATCCATTCATCACAGTGATATCCATGTCTCCGATCCATTCATCACACTGATATCCATGTCTCCGATCCATTCATCACACTGATATCCATGTCTTCTATCCATTCATCACACTGATATCCATGTCTCCGATCCATTCATCACTCTGATATCCATGTCTCTATCCATCATCACTGATATCCATGTCTCCGATCCATTCATCACACTGATATCAATGTCTTCTATCCATTCATCACACTGATATCCATGTCTTCTATCCATTCATCACACTGATATCCATGTCTCCGATCCTTTCATCACACTGATATCCATGTCTCCGATCCATTCATCACACTGATATCCATGTCTTCTATCCATTCATCACACTGATATCCATGTCTTCTCTCCATTCATCACACTGATATCCATGTCTCCGATCCATTCATCACACTGATATCCATGTCTCCGATCCATTCATCACACTGATATCCATGTCTCTGATCCATTCATCACACTGATATCCATGTCTACCATCCATTCATCAAACTGATATCCATGTCTCTGATCCATTCATCACACTGATATCCATGTCTTCTATCCATTCATCACACTGATATCCATGTCTCCGATCCATTCATCACACTGATACCCATGTCTTCTATCCATTCATCACTCTGATATCCATGTCTCCGATCCATTCATCACTCTGATATCCATGTCTTCTATCCATTCATCACACTGATATCCATGTCTTCTATCCATTCATCACACTGATATCCATGTCTCCGATCCATTCATCACACTGATATCCATGTCTTCTATCCATTCATCACACTGATATCCATGTCTCCGATCCATTCATCACACTGATATCCATGTCTCCGATCCATTCATCACACTGATACCCATGTCTTCTATCCATTCATCACACTGATATCCATGTCTTCTATTCATTCATCACACTGATATCCATGTCTTCTATCCATTCATCACACTGATATCCATGTCTTCTATCCATTCATCACACTGATATCCATGTCTTCTATCCATTCATCACACTGATATCCATGTCTTCTATCCATTCATCACACTGATATCCATGTCTTCTATCCATTCATCACACTGATATCCATGTCTTCTATCCATTCATCACACTGATATCCATGTCTTCTATCCATTCATCACACTGATATCCATGTCTCCGATCCATTCATCACACTGATATCCATGTCTCCGATCCATTCATCACACTGATATCCATGTCTCCGATCCATTCATCACACTGATATCCATGTCTTCTATCCATTCATCACACTGATACCCATGTCTTCTCTCCATTCATCACACTGATATCCATGTCTTCTATCCATTCATCACACTGATATCCATGTCTCCGATCCATTCATCACACTGATATCCATGTCTTCTATCCATTCATCACACTGATATCCATGTCTCCGATCCATTCATCACACTGATATCCATGTCTCCGATCCATTCATCACACTGATATCCATGTCTACTATCCATTCATCACACTGATATCCATGTCTTCTATCCATTCATCACACTGATATCCATGTCTCTGATCCATTCATCACACTGATATCCATGTCTTCTATCCATTCATCACACTGATATCCATGTCTCTGATCCATTCATCACACTGATATCCATGTCTTCTATCCATTCATCACACTGATACCCATGTCTTCTCTCCATTCATCACACTGATATCCATATCTCCGATCCATTCATCACACTGATATCCATGTCTCCGATCCATTCATCACACTGATATCCATGTCTCCGATCCATTCATCACACTGATATCCATGTCTCCGATCCATTCATCACACTGATATCCATGTCTCCGATCCATTCATCACACTGATATCCATGTCTCTGATCCATTCATCACACTGATATCCATGTCTCCGATCCATTCATCACACTGATATCCATGTCTCCGATCCATTCATCACACTGATATCCATGTCTCCGATCCATTCATCACACTGATATCCATGTCTCCGATCCTTTCATCACACTGATATCCATGTCTCCGATCCTTTCATCACACTGATATCCATGTCTTCTATCCATTCATCACACTGATATCCATGTCTCTGATCCATTCATCACACTGATATCCATGTCTCCGATCCATTCATCACACTGATATCCATGTCTCCGATCCATTCATCACACTGATATCCATGTCTCCGATCCATTCATCACACTGATATCCATGTCTTCTATCCATTCATCACACTGATATCCATGTCTCCGATCCATTCATCACTCTGATATCCATGTCTCCGATCCATTCATCACACTGATATCCATGTCTCCGATCCATTCATCACACTGATATCCATGTCTACCATCCATTCATCACACTGATATCCATGTTTTCTATCCATTCATCACTTTGATACCCATGTCTTCTATCCATTCATCACACTGATATCCATGTCTTCTATCCATTCATCACTTTGATACCCATGTCTTCTATCCATTCATCACACTGATATCCATGTCTTCTATCCATTCATCACACTGATATCCATGTCTCCGATCCATTCATCACACTGATACCCATGTCTCCGATCCATTCATCACACTGATATCCATGTCTCCGATCCATTCATCACACTGATATCCATGTCTTCCATCCATTCATCACACTGATATCCATGTCTCCGATCCATTCATCACACTGATATCCATGTCTTCCATCCATTCATCACACTGATATCCATGTCTTCTATCCATTCATCATACTGATATCCATGTCTTCTATCCATTCATCACACTGATATCCATGTCTCCGATCCATTCATCACACTGATATCCATGTCTCTGATCCATTCATCACACTGATATCCATGTCTTCTATCCATTCATCACACTGATATCCATGTCTACTATCCATTCATCACACTGATATCCATGTCTCCGATCCATTCATCACACTGATATCCATGTCTTCTATCCATTCATCACACTAATATCCATGTCTTCTATCCATTCATCACACTGATATCCATGTCTTCTATCCATTCATCACACTGATATCCATGTCTTCTATCCATTCATCACACTGATATCCATGTCTTCTATCCATTCATCACACTGATATCCATGTCTTCTATCCATTCATCACACTGATATCCATGTCTCCGATCCATTCATCACACTGATATCCATGTCTTCTATCCATTCATCACACTGATATCCATGTCTTCTATCCATTCATCACACTGATATCCATGTCTTCCATCCATTCATCACACTGATATCCATGTCTTCTATCCATTCATCACACTGATATCCATGTCTTCTATCCATTCATCACACTGATATCCATGTCTTCCATCCATTCATCACACTGATATCCATGTCTTCTATCCATTCATCACACTGATATCCATGTCTTCTATCCATTCATCACACTGATATCCATGTCTTCTATCCATTCATCACACTGATATCCATGTCTCCGATCCATTCATCACACTGATATCCATGTCTCCGATCCATTCATCACACTGATATCCATGTCTCCGATCCATTCATCACACTGATATCCATGTCTTCTATCCATTCATCACACTGATATCCATGTCTTCTATCCATTCATCACACTGATATCCATGTCTCCGATCCATTCATCACACTGATATCCATGTCTCTGATCCATTCATCACACTGATATCCATGTCTTCTATCCATTCATCACACTGATATCCATGTCTTCTATACATTCATCACACTGATATCCATGTCTCCGATCCATTCATCACACTGATATCCATGTCTCTGATCCATTCATCACACTGATATCCATGTCTTCTATCCATTCATCACACTGATATCCATGTCTCCGATCCATTCATCACACTGATATCCATGTCTTCTATCCATTCATCACACTGATATCCATGTCTTCTATCCATTCATCACACTGATATCCATGTCTCTGATCCATTCATCACACTGATATCCATGTCTCTGATCCATTCATCACACTGATATCCATGTCTCCGATCCATTCATCACACTGATATCCATGTCTTCTCTCCATTCATCACACTGATATCCATGTCTCCGATCCATTCATCACACTGATATCCATGTCTCCGATCCATTCATCACACTGATATCCAGACATCTCTACAATGTATCAGTTAGGGTATCGGGCAGTTTAGCTCATTCTCTAGACCAGGGGTGTCAAACTCAAATTCATTGGGGGCCGCATCAGCAGTTTGGTCACCCTCAAAGGGCCAGAAAACTTACAGTTACTCGGCTTGGCCCTTGGGGATCTCGGACGCCACTTCCACACTTTGGCCGGGGGCTCGGTGGAGCTGATGTTGTGTTTTATCCTAATGAGAAAGATTTCATAATAAGTATTTGGAGATAATAGCAGCCCCTCTGTGCCAGTAATAACAGCCCCCACCAGTAATAACAGCCCCCTTTGCCAGTAATAACAGCCCCCCCTTTGCCAGTAATTACAGCCCCCCCTTTGCCAGTAATAGCAGCCCCCAGTAATAACAGCCCCCAGTAATAACAACCCCTCTGTGCCAGTAATAAGAGCCCCTCTGTGTCAGTAATAACAGCCCCAGTAATAAGAGCCCCTCTGTGTCAGTAATAACAGCCCCTCTGTGTCAGTAATAACAGCCCCCAGTAATAAGAGCCCCTCTGTGTCAGTAATAACAGCCCCTCTGTGTCAGTAATAACAGCCCCTCTGTGTCAGTAATAACAGCCCCTCTGTGTCAGTAATAACAGCCCCTCTGTGTCAGTAATAACAGCCCCTCTGTGTCAGTAATAACAGCCCCTCTGTGTCAGTAATAACAGCCCCCAGTAATAAGAGCCCCTCTGTGCCAGTAATAACAGCCCCCAGTAATAAGAGCCCCTCTGTGCCAGTAATAACAGCCCCTCTGTGTCAGTAATAACAGCCCCTCTGTGTCAGTAATATCAGCCCCTCTGTGTCAGTAATAACAGCCCCTCTGTGTCAGTAATAACAGCCCCTCTGTGTCAGTAATAACAGCCCCCAGTAATAACAGCCCCTCTGTGTCAGTAATAACAGCCCCTCTGTGCCAGTAATAACAGCCCCTCTGTGTCAGTAATATCAGCCCCTCTGTGTCAGTAATAACAGCCCCTCTGTGTCAGTAATATCAGCCCCTCTGTGTCAGTAATAACAGCCCCTCTGTGTCAGTAATAACAGCCCCTCTGTGCCAGTAATAACAGCCCCTCTGTGTCAGTAATAACAGCCCCTCTGTGTCAGTAATATCAGCCCCTCTGTGTCAGTAATAACAGCCCCTCTGTGTCAGTAATAACAGCCCCTCTGTGTCAGTAATAACAGCCCCTCTGTGTCAGTAATAACAGCCCCTCTGTGCCAGTAATAACAGCCCCTCTGTGTCAGTAATAACAGCCCCTCTGTGTCAGTAATAACAGCCCCTCTGTGTCAGTAATATCAGCCCCTCTGTGTCAGTAATAACAGCCCCTCTGTGTCAGTAATAAGAGCCCCTCTGTGCCAGTAATAACAGCCCCTCTGTGCCAGTAATAACAGCCCCTCTGTGCCAGTAATAACAGCCCCTCTGTGTCAGTAATAACAGCCCCTCTGTGTCAGTAATAAGAGCCCCTCTGTGTCAGTAATATCAGCCCCTCTGTGTCAGTAATAACAGCCCCTCTGTGCCAGTAATAAGAGCCCCTCTGTGCCAGTAATAACAGCCCCTCTGTGCCAGTAATAACAGCCCCTCTGTGCCAGTAATAACAGCCCCTCTGTGCCAGTAATAACAGCCCCTCTGTGTCAGTAATAACAGCCCCTCTGTGTCAGTAATAACAGCCCCTCTGTGTCAGTAATAACAGCCCCTCTGTGCCAGTAATAACAGCCCCTCTGTGCCAGTAATAACAGCCCCTCTGTGCCAGTAATAACAGCCCCTCTGTGCCAGTAATAAGAGCCCCTCTGTGTCAGTAATAACAGCCCCTCTGTGCCAGTAATAACAGCCCCTCTGTGCCAGTAATAACAGCCCCTCTGTGTCAGTAATAAGAGCCCCTCTGTGCCAGTAATAACAGCCCCTCTGTGCCAGTAATAACAGCCCCTCTGTGTCAGTAATAAGAGCCCCTCTGTGTCAGTAATAACAGCCCCTCTGTGCCAGTAATAACAGCCCCTCTGTGCCAGTAATAACAGCCCCTCTGTGTCAGTAATATCAGCCCCTCTGTGTCAGTAATAACAGCCCCTCTGTGTCAGTAATAACAGCCCCTCTGTGTCAGTAATATCAGCCCCTCTGTGTCAGTAATAACAGCCCCTCTGTGCCAGTAATAACAGCCCCTCTGTGTCAGTAATAACAGCCCCTCTGTGCCAGTAATAACAGCCCCTCTGTGCCAGTAATAACAGCCCCTCTGTGCCAGTAATAACAGCCCCTCTGTGCCAGTAATAACAGCCCCTCTGTGCCAGTAATAACAGCCCCTCTGTGTCAGTAATAACAGCCCCTCTGTGCCAGTAATAACAGCCCCTCTGTGCCAGTAATAACAGCCCCTCTGTGTCAGTAATATCAGCCCCTCTGTGTCAGTAATAACAGCCCCTCTGTGTCAGTAATAACAGCCCCTCTGTGTCAGTAATATCAGCCCCTCTGTGTCAGTAATAACAGCCCCTCTGTGCCAGTAATAACAGCCCCTCTGTGTCAGTAATAACAGCCCCTCTGTGCCAGTAATAACAGCCCCTCTGTGCCAGTAATAACAGCCCCTCTGTGCCAGTAATAACAGCCCCTCTGTGCCAGTAATAACAGCCCCTCTGTGCCAGTAATAACAGCCCCTCTGTGCCAGTAATAACAGCCCCTCTGTGCCAGTAATAAGAGCCCCTCTGTGTCAGTAATAACAGCCCCTCTGTGCCAGTAATAACAGCCCCTCTGTGCCAGTAATAACAGCCCCTCTGTGTCAGTAATAAGAGCCCCTCTGTGCCAGTAATAACAGCCCCTCTGTGCCAGTAATAACAGCCCCTCTGTGTCAGTAATAAGAGCCCCTCTGTGTCAGTAATAACAGCCCCTCTGTGCCAGTAATAACAGCCCCTCTGTGCCAGTAATAACAGCCCCTCTGTGTCAGTAATATCAGCCCCTCTGTGTCAGTAATAACAGCCCCTCTGTGTCAGTAATAACAGCCCCTCTGTGTCAGTAATATCAGCCCCTCTGTGTCAGTAATAACAGCCCCTCTGTGCCAGTAATAACAGCCCCTCTGTGTCAGTAATAACAGCCCCTCTGTGCCAGTAATAACAGCCCCTCTGTGCCAGTAATAACAGCCCCTCTGTGCCAGTAATAACAGCCCCTCTGTGTCAGTAATAACAGCCCCTCTGTGTCAGTAATAACAGCCCCTCTGTGTCAGTAATAACAGCCCCTCTGTGTCAGTAATAACAGCCCCTCTGTGCCAGTAATAACAGCCCCTCTGTGCCAGTAATAACAGCCCCTCTGTGTCAGTAATAACAGCCCCTCTGTGCCAGTAATAACAGCCCCTCTGTGTCAGTAATAACAGCCCCTCTGTGCCAGTAATAACAGCCCCTCTGTGCCAGTAATAACAGCCCCCGCCAGTAATAACAGCCCCCGCCAGTAATAACAGCCCCCGCCAGTAATAACAGCCCCCCCTTTGCCAGTAATAACAGCCCCCGCCAGTAAAAGTATTGTACATAATAAAAAAAAAAACATACTTACCTCCATGTCAGTGATGCGATGCAGGCCTCTTCTGGCCTGTGTCCCACGCTGTATGGCTCAGGCGGCGCGATGACGTCATCGCACCGCCTGCGCCGGCCTCTGATAGGCTGCAGGCACTAGGCCGGCAGCCTATCAGAGGAAGGGAAAGGGACACGCCTCTCCCTCCCCTACCGCAGCACAGGCAGGCATCTGAATCGCTGTCTGAGGACGGCGATACAGATGACTGGAGATGAGCGCTTCCACAATGGAAGCGCTCATCTCCCTGTGCCCAGCCGCCGCCGCCAGCTCGCTCGCCTGACGCATATCAGCGGCGGCTGCACGGGCCACATGACGAGGTCTGGCGGGCCGAATTCGGCCCGCGGGCCTTGTGTTTGACACCCGTGCTCTAGACTGATACAATTGTATCCACTTCTCAGCTGTCAGTAGGACTAGATAGGTTTACTATGTCTAAGGCTACTTTCACTAGCGGCAGCACGGATCCGACAGGCTGTTCACCTGCCGCTCCATCCCCATTGACTATAATGGGGATGGGGGGCAGAGCTCCGGAGCAGTACGGCAGTGCACGGCGAGAGGCTGCTGGACTAAAAGTACTGCATGTCCGATTTTTTAGTCCGACAGCCTCTTACTGCGCACTGCCGTGCTGCGCCGGAGCTCCGTCCCTATTATAGTCAATGGGGACGGAGAGGCAGTCCGGCTAGGGTGACCACATTTCCAAACTGCCATTCAGGGACACCCGCCCCGGCCCCCCCGCACCCATGTCCACTCCCCAAAAAATATGATTTTTGATACTTTTTTTAAAAAATTAAGTCACTTAGTGACAGCGGCGTACTTTGTACTTACGCTGGCAAGTTCATTGCATCGAAGTTATGCTTGAGATTGCTATAAACATAACTGCCTGTGCATTGTTCAGTAATTTGTGATTGTGCCCTGCACACAATCACTGGCTACCTAAAACAGATCAATTGATGCTACTGTGCCCCATCAGATGCTGCCAGTGTGCCCATGAATTGTCGCAAACTGTGCCTCATCAGATGCTGCCAGTGTGCCTATCAATTGCCGCTACTGTGCCCATCAGATCAGATGCTGCTAGTGTGTCAATTAATTGTCACTACTGTGCCCCATCAAATGCTGCCAGTGTGCTAATGAATTGTCGCTACTGTGCCCCCATCAGATGCTGCCAGTGTGCCCATGAATTGTCGCTACTGTGCCCCATCAAATGCCAGTGTGCCCATAAATTGTTGCTAGGCACAGTAGCAACAATTCATGGGCACACTGGCATTTGATGGGGCACAGTAGTGACAATTTACGTGCACACTGGCATTTGATGGGGCACACTAGAGACAATTCATGGGAACACTGGCAGCATCTGATGGGGGCACAGTAGCGACAATTCATTAGCACACTGGCAGCATTTGATGGGGCACAGTAGTGACAATTAATTGACACACTGGCAGCATCTGATCTGATGGGCACAGTAGCGGCAATTGATAGGCACACTGGCAGCATCTGATGAGGCACAGTTTGCGACAATTCATGGGCACACTGGCAGCATCTGATGGGGGCACAGTAGCGACAATTCATGGGCACACTGGCATTTGATGGGACACAGTCCATCAAATGCCAGTGTGCCCATGAATTGTCGCTACTGTGCCCCCATCAGATGCTGCCAGTGTGCCCATGAATTGTCGCTACTGTGCCCCCATCAGATGCTGCCAGTGTGCCCATGAATTGTCGCTACTGTGCCCCCATCAGATGCTGCCAGTGTGCCCATGAATTGTCGCTATTGTGCCCCATCAAATGCCAGTGTGCCCAATACAGCCCGCATCCTGCTGGGGGTTGTAGTTCCACAACAGCTGGAGTCCATGTATCATTGCTGGCACTGCACATGGAGTCTATAGATAGAAGTTTCTCTCCGGTAGTATTAGGACACTGGAGCAGCACTGTCTTCTCGGTGGGCTCAGTATCAGAACACAAGGTCCTTACCTCGGGCCGCAGCGTCTTTCTGCCGTGCAGTGTGGATGACAGAGTCGGGTGACAGAACCGGGCTGCTTGTAACGTCAGTGTGGAGAGTGGCGGCACTGCGCATGCGCATTCCATTCAAACTCCAGAGGCGGCGAATAGTAAAAGTTCTTTTCGAAAGTAATCACCCGGGGCCGCCAGTGAGAGCAGCCCGGCCTGGTAACCGCTGCCTGACGCTGGGCCGGGAGCAGACAGCCTGTAAACGCCTCATGTAGTCTGTGGACTGCTGAAATACCTCTCCGGCCTGGGTGAGGAGGGAACGGCTCACATGGCAATTCCCCCGTTATACTGCAACTCCCTATCTGCACAGCTACCTGCATCTGTAGGGGCTGCACTGGGAGGTGGGGGTGGAGTCGGAGCCGCAGAGAGAGCGGGACATGGTGACGTTACTGGTTGCTACACGCCAAGCGGGGCAGCCGTAGCAACCAGTGATTTAGGATGAATTAATTACAACAGCACTGCGGCAGCAGCGGCAGTGAATGTTGCAGACTGGCAGGCAGTTGATTCCGGGACTCTCTATTGTCCCGGTTTGAAGGCTCCCGGGACACGGGACAAAAACGTAAATTACGGGACGATCCCGGGCAAACCGGGACACGTGGTCACCCTAAGTCCGGCGGCACGGCGAAATAGCGGCAGGACGGATCCGACAGGGTTTATGTCCGGATTGCCGGATCCGACATGCAGTTCCTCTGCCACAAGTGTGAAAGTACCCTAAGTGGAAGCAAGAGCTTCTGCATTCACTGACAGCAAGCAGAGGATTTGAAAACGGTCTAGAATTCGAACACAGGTGGTGGAACTGTTTACATTCTGTCCAGATGAAAGAACTCCTTTTAAATGATCTCATTAAGGACAAACCTCCCGGTGTCGCCCCCTAGTGGACTGATTATCTGCTGCGCGTTAACCAAGGCTGAGGGGATGTGGGGTTCAGACATTATGCAGCTGCTTGTGTTCTCCAGATAAGACAGGGCTGACAGGTGGCTCAGTAGTTAAGTCGTCTATGATGATGGTGATTATAGCAGATCGATCATTACAGCAGTAACTGGCACCGAACACGGGATGAACAATCCTCCTCTTCTTCAGGCTGGAGATGGAGTTCTGAGCCTCATTCATAGGGACCAGGAAGAACTCTGCACGTATCCTGCCAAACCCTGCTGGATGTTTAGGACCCGTGACGTCAAAGCCGTGATCTGGGCTATGGCGGCTGCATGAGACGTGGCGCAGAATGACAGAGGAGACGAGCCTCAGGAACAAAGACTGCTTGTCGTAGAACAATATGTACATTATAGAAGGATGTGAGGATGTTACAGAATGTCCAAACATATGAACAGATATGGCGGTATTCTAAGGATAGAAGGACGTGAGGGCATTATATACTGCAGCACTGCGTCCAATCATATGTACAGCCAGGTCCATAAATATTGGGACATGGACACAATTCTAACATTTTTGGCTCTATACACCACCACAATGGATGTGAGATGAAACGGACAAGATGTGCTTTACCTGCAGACTGTCAGCTGTAATCTGAGGGGATTTACATCCAAATCAGGTGAACGGTGCAGGAATTACAGCAGTTACATATGTGCCTCCCACTTGTTAAGGAACCAAAAGTAATGGGACAGAGTAATAATCATAAATCAAACTTTCACTTTTTAATACTTGGTTGCAAATCCTTTGCAGTCAATTACAGCCTGAAGTCTGGAACGCATAGACATCACCAGACGCTGGTTTCATCCCTGGTGATGCTCTGCCAGGCCTCTACTGCAACTGTCTTCAGCTCCTGCTTGTTCTTGTGGCATTTTCCCTTCAGTTTTGTCTTCACCAAGTGAAATGCTCAATCGGATTCAGGTCCGGTGATTGACTCGGCCATTGCAGAACATTCCACTTCTTTCCCTTAAAAAACTCTTTGGTTGCTTTTGCAGCATGCTTTGGGTCATTGTCCATCTGCACTGTGAAGCGCCGTCCAATGAGTTCTGAAGCATTGGGCTGAATATGAGCAGATAATATTGCCCGAAACACTTCAGAATTCATCCTGCTGCTTCTGTCAGCAGTCACATCATCAATAAATACAAGAGAAGCAGTTCCATTGGCAGCCATACATGCCCACGCCATGACACTACCACCACCATGCTTCACTGATGAGGTGGTGTGCTTAGGATCATGAGCAGTTCCTTTCCTTCTCCATACTCTTCTCTTCTCATCACTCTGGTACAGGTTGATCTTGGTCTCATCTGTCCATAGGATGTTGTTCCAGAACTGTGAAGGCTTTTTTAGATGTCGTTTGGCAAACTCTAATCTGGCCTTCCTGTTTGAGGCTCACCAATGGTTTCCATCTTGTGGTGAACCCTCTATATTCACTCTGGTGAAGTCTTCTCCTGATGGTTGACTCTGACACACATACACCTACCTCCTGGAGAGTGTTCTTGATCTGGCCAACTGTTGTGAAGGGCGTTTTCTTCACCAGGGAAAGAATTCTTCGGTCATCCACCACAGTTGTTTTCCGTGGTCTTCCAGGTCTTTTGGTGTTGCTGAGCTCACCGGTGCGTTCCTTCTTTTTAAGGATGTTCCAAACAGTTGTTTTGGCCGCGCCTAATGTTTTTGCTATCTCTCTGATGGGTATGTTGTGTTTTTTCAGCCTAATGATGGCTTCACTGATCGTGACAGCTCTTTGGATCTCATCTTGAGAGTTGACAGCAACAGATTCCAAATGCAGATAGCAGACTGGAAATGACCTCTGGACCTTTTATCTGCTCATTGTAATTGGGATAATGAGGGAATAACACACACCTGGCCATGGAACAGCGGAGAAGCCAATTGTCCCATTACTTTTGGTTCCTTAACAAGTGGGAGGCACATATGGAAACTGCTGTAATTCCTGCACCGTTCACCTGATTTGGATGTAAATGCCCTCAAATTACAGCTGACAGTCTGCAGGTAAAGCTCATCTTGTCCGTTTCATTTCAAATCCATTGTGGTGGTGTATAGAGCCAAAAATGTTAGAATTGTGTCCATGTCCCAATATTTATGGACCTGACTGTATACACACTGCAGTATTATATATAGATAACGGAAGGATGTTGATCCATCCAGTTCAGAACATAAGGATCCGGCTACACCCCCTCCTCCATCCATACTCCTCTCATGGTCCTGTGTGTATATACAAGTGTTTGCTGGGTGTATGTACTTCTGTGTGTGACTATTTCAGGTATATGTGTATGTGGAGTATACGTGTGTGTATAACGGAGTATACATTCCGCCTAGGATTCTCCCCTGTGCAGGTTGAAGGGGCTCCCTGAAGTGGGAGAGCAGCACACGTTTGGGTGCTCTGTCTCTTTAAAAACAATGTTTTGTGTAGAATGAAGTTTCCAGAGTCAAGACCTTCTCCGGTCCCTCGGTTTCTCGTCAATCGTCCCCATTATCCGATGCAGCGGTTCTGAGGCCGGGTACATTGGGTGCTCTCTGGAGGCTGCTCACAAGCTGAAGGCACAGGTTTCTGCTTATTGTTTGTAGGACAGAGCGGGAGCGTTCACTGTTTGGTTAGCGCCTGGACAGGCAGGATTTTGTTTGTCTTTTGTGTTATTTTGTATCTCGCAGCTTGTATACCTGTTGCCAGTTTCTACTGTACCAATAAAAGCTGTAAAGCAGCCGAGCTGTGGACATCTGACAGTCCCCGAAAATCGGGGAAAAGGGGGGGATGGAGGGTTATTTATCAAGACTGCATTTTAGACGCCGGTTTAAATAAGCTCTGCTCTGGTGGTGGATCTGTTGACGTTAGGTAGAGGCGCCGGCATAACTTCTATAGAGGTAGAGGCGCCGGCATAACTTCTACAGAGGTAGAGGCGCCGGCATAACTTCTACAGAGGTAGAGGCGCCGGCATAACTTCTACAGAGGTAGAGGCGCCGGCATAACTTCTACAGAGGTAGAGGCGCCGGCATAACTTCTACAGAGGTAGAGGCGCCGGCATAACTTCTACAGAGGTAGAGCCGCCGCCATACCTTCTACAGAGGTAGAGGCGCCGGCATAACTTCTACAGAGGTAGAGGCGCCGGCATAACTTCTACAGAGGTAGAGGCGCCGGCATACCTTCTACAGAGGTAGAGGCGCCTGCATAACTTCTACAGAGGTAGAGGCGCCAGCATAACTTCTACAGATGTAGAGGCGCCGGCACAACTTCTACAGAGGTAGAGGCGCCAGCATAACCTCTATAGAGGTAAAGGCGCCAGCATAACTTCTACAGAGGTAGAGGCGCCGGCATAACTTCTACAGAGGTAGAGGCGCCGGCATAACTTCTACAGAGGTAGAGGCGCCGGCATACCTTCTACAGAGGTAGAGGCGCCTGCATAACTTCTATAGAGGTAGAGGCGCCAGCATAACTTCTACAGAGGTAGAGGCGCCGGCATAACTTCTACAGAGGTAGAGGCGCCGGCATAACTTCTACAGAGGTAAAGGCGCCAGCATAACTTCTACAGAGGTAGAGGCGCCAGGATAACTTCTACAGAGGTAGAGGCGCCAGCATAACTTCTACAGAGGTAGAGGCGCCAGCATAACTTCTATAGAGGTAAAGGCGCCAGCATAACTTCTACAGAGGTAGAGGCGCCAGGATAACTTCTACAGAGGTAGAGGCGTCGGCATAACCTCTATAGAGATAAAGGCGCCAGCATAACTTCTACAGAGGTAGAGGTTCCAGCATAACTTCTACAGAGGTAGAGGCGCCTGCATACCTTCTACAGAGGTAGAGGCGCCAGCATAACTTCTATAGAGGTAGAGGCTCCAGCATACCTTCTACAGAGGTAGAGGCGCCAGCATAACTTCTACAGAGGTAGATGCGCCAGCATAACTTCTATAGAGGTAAAGGTGCCAGCATAACTTCTACAGAGGTAGAGGCTCCAGCATAACTTCTACAGAGGTAGAGGCGCCAGCATAACTTCTACAGAGGTAGAGGCTCCAGCATAACTTCTACAGAGGTAGAGGCGCCAGCATAACTTCTGCAGAGGTAGAGGCGCCAGCATAACTTCTACAGAGGTAGAGGCGCCAGCATAACTTCTACAGAGGTAGAGGCTCCAGCATAACTTCTACAGAGGTAGAGGCGCCTGCATAACTTCTACAGAGGTAGAGGCGCCAGCATAACTTCTATAGAGGTAGAGGCTCCAGCATAACTTCTACAGAGGTAGAGGCTCCAGCATAACCTCTACAGAGGTAAAGGCGCCAGCATAACTTCTACAGAGGTAGAGGCTCCAGCATAACTTCTACAGAGGTAGATGCGCCAGCATAACTTCTACAGAGGTAGAGGCGCCTGCATAACTTCTACAGAGGTAGAGGCGCCAGCATAACTTCTACAGAGGTAGAGGCGTCAGCATAACTTCTACAGAGGTAGAGGCTCCAGCATAACTTCTACAGAGGTAGAGGCGCCAGCATAACTTCTACAGAGGTAGAGGCGCCGGCATAACTTCTGCAGAGGTAGAGGCGCCGGCATAACTTCTACAGAGGTAGAGGCGCCAGCATAACTTCTACAGAGGTAGAGGCGCCAGCATAACTTCTACAGAGGTAGAGGCTCCAGCATAACTTCTACAGAGGTAGAGGCGCCAGCATAACTTCTACAGAGGTAGAGGCGCCGGCATAACTTCTACAGAGGTAGAGGCGCCTGCATAACTTCTACAGAGGTAGAGGCGCCAGCATAACTTCTATAGAGGTAGAGGCTCCAGCATAACTTCTACAGAGGTAGAGGCTCCAGCATAACCTCTACAGAGGTAAAGGCGCCAGCATAACTTCTACAGAGGTAGAGGCTCCAGCATAACTTCTACAGAGGTAGATGCGCCAGCATAACTTCTACAGAGGTAGAGGCGCCTGCATAACTTCTACAGAGGTAGAGGCGCCAGCATAACTTCTACAGAGGTAGAGGCGTCAGCATAACTTCTACAGAGGTAGAGGCTCCAGCATAACTTCTACAGAGGTAGAGGCGCCAGCATAACTTCTACAGAGGTAGAGGCGCCGGCATAACTTCTGCAGAGGTAGAGGCGCCGGCATAACTTCTACAGAGGTAGAGGCGCCAGCATAACTTCTACAGTGGTAGAGGCTCCAGCATAACTTCTGCAGAGGTAGAGGCGCCGGCATAACTTCTACAGAGGTAGAGGCGCCAGCATAACTTCTACAGAGGTAGAGGCTCCAGCATAACTTCTACAGAGGTAGAGGCTCCAGCATAACTTCTACAGAGGTAGAGGCTCCAGCATAACTTCTACAGAGGTAGAGGCTCCGGCATAACTTCTACAGAGGTAGAGGCGCCGGCATAACTTCTGCAGAGGTAGAGGCGCCGGCATAACTTCTACAGAGGTAGAGGCGCCAGCATAACTTCTACAGAGGTAGAGGCTCCAGCATAACTTCTGCAGAGGTAGAGGCGCCGGCCTCTACATAACATCAGCTTATCCAGCGCTGGTCTATATGAAAGTCAGCTTTCTTGCTGTCTTACATTTAGACCATTTTCTGCTGGACCGTCCCCCTCCCTGACCACGCCAGGCCCACTTTTTTAGACCTGGTGTGAGCGGGGAAAAGTCACAGATTGCAGCGCAAATAACCTTTGCACCGCAATCTGCTCCAGAAATAGGCCTTATGTAGACGTGTTTCTGATCGTAATTGACCTTCCGGGTGTTTTCTTCTAGCGTCCGTGATTAGGCCTGAAGCCTTTGAGGTCTGCACTGCTCATGCTCAGGTAACGCGCTCCTCCGTCCCGGCCGCTCAGCAGCCGCTCCCACTCAGCTTGCAATGTTGGTTCAAAACTGGCAATATGGTGGCACACTGGCACTTACTGGGTAAGTGCCACCATATTTCCAGTTTGCAACCAATAAGGTAGGGCAGAGCTCTGTCCAGTCTCCACTTAAACAGGCGGTACATGGTCACAGTGTCGTTGGAGAGCTGTGCTCCTCGGTCTGCGAGAGAGACATCCATATGTCTGGTGAAAACGCCATTGTGTGTTGGTTGATCTGTACACTGTCTGCCCCATCTTCCAGGTCTCGGTCTGCCCCGTATAACACGACATTATGGATATGTATAATATATAGGGGTATTATTTATGTGCACGATATATGGCGGTATTATTTGTGTTCCATATAATGCTGCATTAGTTGTGTATAATGCTATATGTATTTTTTGTGTAGTGTATGACACAGCATTATGGATGTGTACAGTGTATATGTATAAAGGTATTATGTGCAAAGTATATGGTAGTATTTATGTCTACATTATATGGCGGCATTATTTATCTGTTCAGCAAAATGCAGTTTTTTTATTTATGTATAATGTTGTATGTATTTTATGTGTAGTGTATAACACAGCAATGTGAATGTGTACGGTATGTAGCAGTAGTATTTATGTGACCAGTATGGCAGATAAAAAAGGGAATGAGATTCCTCAGTGGTTGATACCTTTCAATGGCGAACTAAAAAGATGATGACAAAATTGCAAGCTTTCCGGGCTACTTGGGCCTCATTGTCCGCCATCAGACATCTGACGAAGTGGCCCAAGTAGCCCGGAAAGCTTGCAATTTTGTCATCATCTTTTTAGTTCGCCATTGAAAGGTATCAACCACTGAGGAATCTCATTCCCTTTTTTTATCTTCTATTTACCAGCTAACACTGTACAAATATATATTTTTACTCTTAAAGTATATGGCGGTATTATTCATGTGTTCAGTAAAATGCTGTATTATTTAAGTATTTTTAGTGCAGTGTATAATACAGCATTAGGCCTGTGTACAGTAAATGGCGGTATATAAATTCATTGATATCTGCAGTAAATGGTGGAATGATGTATACCGAAGACCATGTCTGATGGTGATGTCACCATGGTAGTACCAATGTTCTGAACTGCAGGACGGGATGAAGATCCTGATTGTCAGGAATCCTGGGACAATTAGTGACAATTAATCAATCAGAATGTTTAGAAATCTTGAAGACGTTTCCCTGCTGGTCCAGGCGGCCTCCTCCGATCAGCTCGGAGGTCACCAGCATTGGGGCATCCGTCTCCAAGAAGGAGCAATGAGGTGATGTCCAAGCCTTCTCCCCGATCTCAGTACAATCCGAGTCTCCTCAGAGACGCTTGAAGAATCTTTCCTGACATTGAGGCGGCCGCTTGGATTTCTAAATAACTTTAGTGATTGGAGATTTGTGGATTGATACGTTGGAACATTAAAGCTTCTCCGTCACTTCTTACATAATGTCCAGAGTCCTGATGAGGAACATCAGAAGCATTAAACCCGCAGCTCCGACGTGAGGCATCTGCCCCGCCGCCCCGCTGGTGTCTTCTTGGATGTTTTTGGATGAGGAGAAGCTTTTTGCGGCAGCCGTTGGCTTCTTGGTGCTGAATGTGTTGACATGGATTGTCACATTGATATTCCCCTCAGATGTTGGATCCAGATCAGCGTTTTCCTGGATCCAGGCTGAGAAGCTGGAGACCTTGGTGTAGACTCCGGGTTCTCCGGGCCTGGCACAGCCATCTCCCCAGCTCACAACGCCAACAAGAAACCAGGAATTACCAAACTGACAAGCCAGAGGGCCCCCCGAATCCCCCTGAAGAAAAAAACATATGATGTAGTTATAGCAGGGGCCCCACAACCACCCTGATAATTCTATACATAGAGCTGGTATAACCTGGGCATCTCCTCCTGTATATAATAATATATGTACAGCTGGTATAACCTGGGTATCTCCTCCTGTATATAATAATATATGTACAGCTGGTATAACCTGGGCATCTCCTCCTGTATATAATAATATATGTACAGCTGGTATAACCTGGGTATCTCCTGTATATAATTATATATGTACAGCTGGTATAAGTTATACATCTTCTTGTATATAGTGATATGGAGCATGCTGGTATAACCTGGGTATCTCCTCCTGTATATAATAATATATAAACAGCTGGTATAAGTTATACATCTTCTTGTATATAGTGATATGGACCATGCTGGTATAACCTGGGTATCTCCTCCTGTATATAATAATATATGTACAGCTGGTATAAGTTATATATCTTCTTGTATACAGTTATATGGACCATGCTGGTATAACCTGGGCATCTCCTGTATATAATTATATATGTACAGCTGGTATACAGTGCCTTGCAAAAGTATTCACCCCATTGACTTTTTTCGTGTTTTGGTGCCTCACTACCTGGAAGTAACATGGATTGTTTGAGGATTTGCCTCATGTAATTTACAGAACCTGCCCACTCTTTGAAGATTTTTTTTTATTGTGAAGCAAACAACAAATAGGACAAAATAACAGAAAAGGTCAATCTGCAGAACTATTCACCCCCTACAGTCAGTACTTTGTAGAGCCCCTTCTGCAGGGCCGGTACAAGGCAGGGGCCGAAGGAGCGGGTGCCCTGGGCGCTACAAGGAGGGGGGCGCAGGTGGGCCGGCAAGCCTGAGTGCCGCAAGGCCGCGGCCCTGGTGACAAGTGGGGGCGGCCGCGGCCGGCGGCAGGGCAGAGCAGGAGATGAGCGCTTCCATTGCGGAAGCGCTCATCTCCATAGTCATCTGTATTGCAGTCCTCAGGACTGCAATACAGATGCCTGCGCTGCGGCAGAGGAGGGAGAGGTGTGTCCCCTCCTGTTCCTCTGATAGGCTGCCGGCCTAATGCTGGCAGCCTATCAGAGGCCGGTGCAGGCGGCGCGATGACGTCATCGCGTCGCCTGACTGCCGTATAGCGAGGGACACAGACGGAAGAGGCGGCCTGCATCGCATCACATTGCTGGAGGTAAGTATAAGTTTTTTTAATTTATTTTTTTATTTATATAGGTACAATACTGGGCTGGGCTGGCACATAAGGGGGGACTACTGGGCTGGGCTGGCACATGATAAGGGGGGCTGCCTACTGGGCTGGCACATGATAAGGGGGGACTACTGGGCTGGGCTGGCACATAAGGGGGGCTACTGGGCTGGCACATGATAAGGGGGGACTACTGGGCTGGCACATGATAAGGGGGGCTACTGGCACATGATAAGGGGGGCTACTGGCACATAAGGGGGGCTACTGGCCCATAAGGGGGCTACTGGCACATAAGGGGGGCTATTGGCACATAAGGGGGGCTACTGGCCCATAAGGGGGCTATTGGCAATAAGGGGGGCTACTGGCACATGATATGGGGGGCTACTGGCACATGATATGGGGGCACTCTGGCTACTGGCACATGATATGGGGGCACTCTGGCTACTGGCACATGATATGGGGGGGGGGGCTCTGGCTACTGGCACATGATATGGGGGCACTCTGGCTACTGGCACATGATATGGGGGGCTACTGGCACATGATATGGGGGCACTCTGGCTACTGGCACATGATATGGGGGCACTCTGGCTACTGGCACATGATATGGGGGGGGGGGCTCTGGCTACTGGCACATGATATGGGGGCACTCTGGCTACTGGCACATGATATGGGGGGGGGCTCTGGCTACTGGCACATGATATGGGGGGGGCTCTGGCTACTGGCACATGATATGGGGGCATCTATGGGGGCACATCTTACTGCAGATTATTTAGGGGCATCTACTGAGGCTAAAAAGAAGATATTTTATATGGGGGGCTCTGTATAGGGGCATTTTATACTGGGACACATTATGGTGGGTACTATGGGGAAGGGGGGAGCACTATGGGGGTCATCTACGGGGGCACTGAGAAGGGGTATTTTATGTTGGCACATTATGGGAACATTAGCTCAACTGGGGGCATTACAAAGGGGTATGTTTTGCATATTATAAGGAGAATTATTACTACTGGGGGGGGCATTATGGTGGGCTTTATTACTCCCTCATGGTATGACCCCCTAGTAGCAGCACCAGCCTCTCCCTGCTCTGCTATTCCTCTGCCCCTTCTCCAAATCCTTATTATGAAATCTTTCTCATTAGGATAAAGCACAACATCAGCTCCGCCGAGCCCCCGGCCAAGTGTTGAAGTGGCGTCCGAGATCCCCAAGGGCCAAGTCAAGTAACTGTAAGTTTTTATGGGGGTTCTACAAAAGAGCTATCGTGGGGCAAAGTTCATATTCGTGTTTACACACGTGTTTTAAAATGAATACTTTCAAAGTCCCACAGTCCTTTGTTCTATTGCTTTAAGTATATTCTTGTTTTGAAACAACATTGATTCTTTCTTAAAAACGGGGGGGGGGGGGGGGGGGCGCAGTTTGCCATCTTCGCCCTGGGCACCAAATGGCCTTGTCCCAGCCCTGCCCTTCTGCAGCAATCACAGCTCCGAGTCACTTTGGATAAGTCTCTATGAGCAGTCGCCACATCTGACCGCTGGGATTGTTGCCCATTCCTCCTTGCAGAACTGCTCCAGCTCCTTCAGGTCGGATGTTTCTGCTTGTGAACAGCCATCTTTAAGTCTGACCACAGGTTTTCTATTGGATTGAGATCTGGGCTGTGACTCGGCCGTTCCAACACATTTACAGGTTTCCCCTTAAACCACTCAAGTGCTGCTTTAGCCGTGTGTTTGGGGTCATTGTCCTGCTGGAAGGTGGACCTCCGTCCGAGCCTCAGATCACGCACAGAGTGGGCCAGGTTCTGCTGAAGGATATCTCTGTATGTAGCACCATCCATCTCTCCCTACCCTCTGACCAGTTTCCCAGTCCCATCCCCCAGTATGATGCTTCCACCACCAGGTCTCACTGTGGGGATGGTGTTCTTTGGGTGATGTGTTGGGTTTGCGCCAGACATAGCGTTTTCTTTGATGGCCGAAAAGTTCAATGTTAGTCTCCTCAGACCAGAGCCCCTTTCTCCATACATTTTGGAGTCTCCCACAGGCCTTTTCACAAACTCACAACGCACCATTTTGTTTTTTGCTAACAGTAATGGCTTTCTTCTGGCCGCTCTGCCATAAAGCCCAACTCTATGGGGCGTACGGCTTATTGTCGTCCTATGTACAGATACCCCAGTCTCTGCTGTGGAACTCTGCAGCTCCTCCAGGGTTACCTGAGGTCTCTGTGCTGCCTCTCTGATTAATGCCCTCCTTGCCCGGTCCGTCAGTTTTGGGGGCGGCCGTCTCTTGGCAGGTTTGCTGTTGTGCCATGTTCTTTCCATTTGGTTACGATAGATTTGATGGTGCTCCTGGGGATCATTAAAGATTTGGATATTTTTTTTATAACCTAACCCTGACTTGTACTTCTCAACAACATTGTCCCTTGCTTGTTTGGAGAGTTCCTCGGTCTTCATGGCAGTGTTTGGTTAGTGATGCCTCTTGCTTAGGTGTTGCAGCCTCTGGTGTGTATATGTAATGACAGGTCATGTGACACTTAGACTGCACACAGGTGACATCATCTCACTAATTATGTGACTTCTGAAGGTAATTGGTTGCAACCAGAGCTTTTTATGGGCTTCCTAACAAAGGGGGTGAATACATACGCACAGGACAATTTTCTGTTTTCTGTTTCTAAACAATAGTTTTATTTATATATTTTTCTCATTTCACTTCACCGACTTAGACTATTGTGTTCTGATCCATCACATAGAATTCAGATTAACAAAACATTGAACTGAAGGCTGTAATGTAACAAAACACGAAAAAAGTCAAGGGGGGGGGGGGTGAATACTTTTGCCAGGCACTGTAAGTTATACATTTTCTTGTATATAGTGATATGAAGCATGCTGGTATAACCTGGGCATCTCCTGTATATAAGTATCCATTTATAGCTGGTATAACCTGGGCATCTCCTGTATCTAAGTATACATGTACAGCTGGTATAACCTAGGCATCTACTAGTATATGTATCTATATCTAAGCACATCAGAACAGTTTGGATGCGGCCAATGAGGACTTACCTGGCAGGAATCCTTCTTTCCCTCCTGGTATCCGGCACAGATCATGTCGTCTTGTACAACGCTCATGGCAGCGGTGATGTTGTAGGCAGCTTTGAACATGTGGTCACATGCGGAGGAGTTGATAAGAGGAAGTTCCACTTCTTGCAGGATATACGGGAGGGCCAGGCTTACTGGAAAAAAAACATACATGAACCCTCCAGTCTTCATATCATTTTCTACTGAAGAATCTCTGACTGCTGCCTGGTGGAAACCATACTGTAATGGTGCGAGCAGGGAGCTCTCCGCCTTCACCCCGTGCCCGAGGGAGCACTCTGGTCTCTTGGGGTTGACCCAATACCTAATCATTGTGCAGCTATGTACATGACTGTGGTGTCCACACCTCATCTCTGATCAGTGGTCAGAGACCTCGTTGGTCAGATAACTTACCTCCTTCCATAATATTCCCCCAGCCGGTTACCCAGCACATCATTCCGTCTGGGAATAGCTGGTCGGGGGAGGGGAGGCAGATTGGCTGAATGTAGTTATTAAAAGTCACAGGACGCTCCAGTTCCAATAAAGCCAGGTCTCCGCTGCTCCCGTCTCCGCTGTATATCGGGTGGATGATGGTGGTTTTCACTGGTACAATGACCCTCGTGGTACTTGTTCCTATCAGGGTGAGCACGCCCAGCATCACTGAAAATGTTCCACTCCTGATAATCACAGTGAGAAGAAAGGATAAGACAATTAATACCCATTATAGCACCAACATATACTACTGCGCAATACAAGAGACAAACATGGCCGACAACTATTGACCCCAAACGTCTGCAAACAACAAGGTGCAAAGGGGAGTTCTGACCTCCGATCTATGAGGGTCCTGACATGGGAGGCAGAAGGGGTTGTGTAGAAGCCATGGAAAACACTGAATGAGCCATTCACCCCGGGGGTGATGTATGATGGCGGAGGTGTCACATCCCCCCTCGGAGGTCATGGGGTGGAGGAGGTAATGGAGAAGTAGAAAAGCGGTAAGAGCGGTAAGAACATCCCGGAAAACAGGTGCAGCCAGGGGCGGACTGGGAATGTAAAGTGGCCCTAGAAAAATAAGTGGCCCCATGTTGTAATTGGGTCTATACTGACAAAAGGCGAGGCAACAGAATTAGGCGGGAAAGCAATACTGTAGTGCAGCACAAAATACCACCCCAACAGAACCAAATACCGCAGTGCAGAACAAAATATTACCGCCTTCATCCCAGCATGAAACGGCATCATCGTCCTTCAGACGGCAATACAGTTGAATTCAGGAAAGCACCTGTGGCCGTTAGTGCTTGATGCTCCTATATTAATTAATGCTGAGAGCATCAGTTCTCTATGTACATGGCTGCTGGCCAAGATGAGGGCTTGGATGGCCCCCCTGGGCATTGGCCCACCAGGAAATTTCCCTGTAGGATCTATAGCCAGCCCGCCATGGAGTGCAGCATGGGAGGATCATCAGGAGGATGGTGGACACAGATGAAGGCAGAGCTCCTGCCTCACAGGACAGTCACTGCCGTCCTCCGCTGTCCTATAATATACTGTATTATGTAAGAGGTCAGTCTAAGAAGAACATCCTGGAGAACAGGTGCAGCATGGGAGGATCATCAGCAGAATGGAGGGTGGAGACAAAGATGAAGACAGAGCTCCTACCTCACAGGACAGTCACTGCTGGCCTTCACTAACCTATAATATACTGTATTATGTTTGAGGTCAGTATAAGAAGAACATCCCGGAGAACAGGTTCAGCCTGGGAGGATCATCAGGAGGATGGTGGACACAGATGAAGGCAGAGCTCCTGCCTCACAGGACAGTCACTGCCGTCCTCCGCTGTCCTATAATATACTGTATTATGTAAGAGGTCAGTCTAAGAAGAACATCCCGGAGAACAGGTGCAGCATGGGAAGACCATCAGCAGAATGGACGGTGGGAGACAAAGATGAAGACAGAGCTCCTACCTCACAGGATAGTCACTGCTGGCCTTCACTAACCTATAATATACTGTATTGCAGTGTCCTGAAATGCATTGCTAGACACTGTTATTGTATTTCATGGAAATGTGCTAACTGTAATGTAAAGTAATGTCACCAAAGCAATATGTAAAGAATTCCTATTAACAGGCTGGTAACCACCACTTCACATCAGTCACCACTAGATGGCGCTGGTACATTCCTCTTTCAAAGGGAATGGCTAGACACCGGAAGGAGGAAGTGTGTAGTGGGAGTGAGGAGAGAGTCCGTTCAGAGTGAGGAGAGTCAGAGGGAAGTCCACCATGTAGCTACCACTTTAGTCTCCTTGGAAGGCCAGGCTGTGGGAGGTTGGAGGAGGAATCATGAGAAGGTACCCTAGTGATCAGGAGAAGCCTCAAGTACCTGGACACACCATTTCAACAAAGCGCAAAGTTGTGTTTTACCACATTCGACAATCAGGTGGCAACAAAGGGCGCAGGCTGGGGTGCACGGCCTTTCTAAGGCGGGGGTGCACGGCCTTCCTGAGGCGGGGGTGCACGGCCTTCCTGAGGCGGGGGTGCACGGCCTTCCTGCCTTCCTGAGGCGGGGGTGCACGGCCTTCCTGAGGCGGGGGTGCACGGCCTTCCTGAGGCGGGGGTGCACGGCCTTCCTGAGGCTGGGGTGCACGGCCTTCCTGAGGCGGGGGTGCACGGCCTTCCTGAGGCGGGGGGGCACGGCCTTCCTGAGGCGGGGGCGCACTGCCTTCCGGAGGCGGGGGGGCACGGCTTTCCTGAGGCGGGGGTGCACGGCCTTCCTGAGGCTGGGGTGCACGGCCTTCCTGAGGCGGGGGTGCACGGCCTTCCTGAGGCGGGGGGGCACGGCTTCCTGAGGCGGGGGTGCACGGCCTTCCTGAGGCGGGGGTGCACGGCCTTCCTGAGGCGGGGGGGCACGGCCTTCCTGAGGCGGGGGTGCACGGCCTTCCTGAGGCGGGGGTGCACGGCCTTCCTGAGGCGGGGGGGCACGGCTTCCTGAGGCGGGGGTGCACGGCCTTCCTGAGGCGGGGGTGCACGGCCTTCCTGAGGCGGGGGGGCACGGCCTTCCTGAGGCGGGGGTGCACGGCCTTCCTGAGGCTGGGGTGCACGGCCTTCCTGAGGCGGGGGTGCACGGCCTTCCTGAGGCGGGGGTGCACGGCCTTCCTGAGGCGGGGGGGCACGGCCTTCCTGAGGCGGGGGGGCACTGCCTTCCGGAGGCGGGGGGGCACGGCTTTCCTGAGGCGGGGGTGCACGGCCTTCCTGAGGCGGGGGGGCACGGCCTTCCCGAGGCGGGGGTGCACGGCCTTCCCGAGGCGGGGGTGCACGGCCTTCCCGAGGCGGGGGGTGCACGGCCTTCCCGAGGCGGGGGGGGGGCACGGCCTTCCCGAGGCGGGGGGGGGGCACGGCCTTCCCGAGTCGGGGGTGGGTGCACGGCCTTCCCGAGGCGGGGGTACACGGCCTTCCCAAGGCGGGGGTGCACGGCCTTCCCGAGGCGGGGGTGCACGGCCTTCCCGAGGCGGGGGGGGGGGGCACGGCCTTCCTGAGGCGAGACCGCACTGTCCTGATCAGTGCACTAACAGTACGTTTATTCCCGCAGCCATATGCTACTACAGAATGATTCCTGCGCGGCTTCCACTGTCCTCCCTTAGACTCAGCGCTGGATCCGATTACTACTCATATAATCACCAGCACTGACCGCGGTATCGAGAAACTCACACCTAACACCTGCCCCCGCCTGCGCCCTTTGTTAGCACCGGATTGTGCACAGCGCTCTTAGGGATCAGATAGTTTTAACCTTATAAGTTTCGCTCACATTTCCTCATTATTTTAACAAATGTATTAAAGGTTACGTTTTAGCGTCCGGGACAAGAGTGGCCATAAGCCTAGTTAGGCTACGTGTTGTA
This sequence comes from Bufo bufo, assembly GCF_905171765.1. Taxonomy (NCBI): domain Eukaryota; kingdom Metazoa; phylum Chordata; class Amphibia; order Anura; family Bufonidae; genus Bufo; species Bufo bufo. Next base: position 7,788,417 of record NC_053395.1, read on the forward strand.
ATGTTACATCGCACACATATACCAGGGGGGGGGGCACAGGTGGCGTGATATCGCTCTGTGTGCTCCCACGTCTAGCGGGGATTACTCACGCCTGTCGCTTCTCACGTCTTCTATCCTCATTGCTTCTGCGTTTTCTTCGTGTCTGTAAGCTATCTGAACTGCAAAGACAAAGTTATCCACAGATGACAGGTCATGGTGAGCGGGCGCAGGCTGAGCTCTGCTACATCTGTATGAAATGCAGACACTGATATATGGTCCATACAGGACATATAGGAAAAATCATTCCCTCACCCCATACAATGCGCAGCAGTGACCACCCAGCTCCTGGAGATAAGGGACCCTCCGCACAGATGCGTGTTATCAGAGATCACGCTGACCTGCCACGGCCACTTCCCCGGAAGAGAGTTCTTACCACCTACAACCCGCTGGGAGAAGGAAGGCCGACCGCAGTCTACAGGGGAAGAAGAAACAGCAGACACTGGAGACATCAGATAGATAGATAGATAGATAGATAGATAGATAGATAGATAATAGATAGATAGATAGATAGATAATAGATAGATAGATAGATAGATAGATAGATAGATAGATATGAGATAGATAGATAGATAATAGATAGATAGATAGATAATAGATAGATAGATAATAGATGATAGATAGATAGATAGATAGATAGATAGATAGATAGATAGATAATAGATAGATAGATAGATAATAGATAGATAGATAGATAGATAGATAGATAATAGATAGATAGATAGATAGATAGATAGATAATAGATAGATAGATAATAGATAGATAGATAGATAATAGATAGATAATAGATAGATAGAGAGATAGATAGATAGATAGATAATAGATAGATAATAGATAGATAGATAGATAATAGATAGATAGATAGATAGATATGAGATAGATAATAGATAGATAGATATGAGATAGATAGATAGAGAGATAGATAGATAGATAGATAATAGATAGATAGATAGATAATAGATAGATAGATAGATAATAGATAGATAATAGATAGATAGATAGATAATAGATAGATAGATAGATAATAGATAGATAATAGATAGATAGATAGATAGATAGATAGATAGATAGATAATAGATAGATAGATATGAGATAGATAATAGATAGATAGATATGAGATAGATAGAGAGATAGATAGATAGATAGATAGATAGATAATAGATAGATAATAGATAGATAATAGATAGATAATAGATAGATAGATATGAGATAGATAGATAGAGAGATAGATAGATAGATAGATAGATAGATAGATAATAGATAGATAGATAGATAGATTAATAGATAGATAGATAGATAATAGATAGATAGATAGATAATAGATAGATAATAGATAGATAGATAGATAGATAGATATGAGATAGATAGATAATAGATAGATAGATAGATAATAGATAGATAATAGATAGATGATAGATAGATAGATAGATAGATAGATAGATAGATAGATAGATAGATAGATAATAGATAGATAATAGATAGATAATAGATAGATAGATAGATAGATAATAGATAGATAATAGATAGATAGATAGATAGATAATAGATAATAGATAATAGATAGATAATAGATAGATAATAGATAGATAATAGATAATAGATAGATATGAGATAGATAGATAATAGATAGATAATAGATAGATAATAGATAGATAGATAATAGATAATAGATAGATAGATAATAGATAGATAATAGATAATAGATAATAGATAGATAATAGATAGATAATAGATAGATAATAGATAGATAATAGATAGATAGATAATAGATAGATAATAGATAATAGATAGATAATAGATAGATAATAGATAGATAGATAGATAATAGATAGATAGATAGATAATAGATAGATAATAGATAGATAGATAATAGATAGATAGATAGATAATAGATAGATAGATAGATAATAGATAGATAATAGATAGATAGATAATAGATAGATAGATAGATAGATAGATAATAGATAGATAGATAGATAGATAGATAGATAGATAATAGATAGATAATAGATAGATAGATAATAGATAATAGATAATAGATAGATAGATAGATAATAGATAGATAATAGATAATAGATAGATAATAGATAGATAATAGATAGATAGATAGATAATAGATAGATAATAGATAGATAGATAATAGATAATAGATAATAGATAGATAGATAGATAATAGATAGATAATAGATAATAGATAGATAATAGATAGATAATAGATAGATAATAGATAGATAATAGATAGATAGATAGATAGATAGATAGATACAGTATGAGACAGACAGACAGACACATTGTAGATACCTGCCGCTGTTCTGTTCACCAGATCTGCATTAGAAGAGAAGTCATAGGTTAGGTCCAGATTCACACTCATTGTAGGCAGCAGAGCTCGCAGTTTCCTATTAGGCTGGGTTCACATCTGCGGTTTTGTCTCCGGCAGTCTGATCCTGGGGGAGGAACAGACTGCCGGAGTTTACCGGATCCAGCGCAGCCGGATACCCTGCGTACCGCCAAATCCCCATTTACTGAAATAGGATCAGACGGTGACCGGCATATGTATGTTTCGGCCTAACAAAAAATGCTGAATGAAGTATTTTTGTCCGGCCGAGGGCCGCCATGTACAGTGAATGATACAGTGAATTCCGGCAGTCTGTTTCCCTGACAGAACAGACTGCTGGAATTAAGGACGCAGATGTGAACCCAGCCTTAGGCTTATTTTAGGATAATGTAGAACTTTTGTTTCGGTGTCTGCATTTATCCAGCGGTCTAGTCTGGGGTCTGTATTTATTTAAGGGTCCGGTCTGGGTTCTATTTGAGGGGTTTGGACTGGGGTCTGTATTTATTTAAGGGTCTTGTCTGGTATTTGTATTTATTTATTCATTCACCTGGTCGGGGGTCTGTGTTTATTCAGGGGTCTGGTCTGATGACTGCATCTATTTAGGGGTCTAGTCTGATGACTGTACTTATTCAAGGGTCTGGTCTGGGGTCTGTATTTATTTAAGGGTCTGGTCTGAGGTCTGTTTTTATTAAGAGGTGTGGACTGGAGGCTGTATTTAGGGGTCTAGGGTCTGGTCTTGGGTCTGTATTTATTCAGGGGCCTGGTTTTATTCAGGGTTCTGGTCTGGAATCGGTGTTTATTCAGGGTTCTGGTCTGGGGTCTGTATTTATTCAGGGGTCTGGTCTGGAATCAGTGTTTATTCAGGGTTCTGGTCTGGGGTCTGTATTTATTCAGGGTTCTGGTCTGGGGTCTGTATTTATTCAGGGGTCTGGTCTGGAATCAGTGTTTATTCAGGGTTCTGGTCTGGGGTCTGTATTTATTCAGGGTTCTGGTCTGGGGTCTGTATTTATTCAGGGTTCTGGTCTGGAATCAGTGTTTATTCAGGGTTCTGGTCTGGGGTCTGTATTTATTCAGGGTTCTGGTCTGGGGTCTGTATTTATTCAGGGTTCTGGTCTGGGGTCTGTATTTATTCAGTGGTCTGGTCTGGAATCAGTGTTTATTCAGGGGTCTGGTGTGGGGTCTGTGTTTATTCAGGGTTCTGGTCTGGGGTCTGTGTTTATTCAGGGTTCTGGTCTGGGGTCTGTATTTATTCAGGGGTCTGGTCTGGAATCAGTGTTTATTCAGGGTTCTGGTCTGGGGTCTGTGTTTATTCAGGGTTCTGGTCTGGGGTCTGTATTTATTCAGGGTTCTGGTTTGGGGTCTGCATTTATTCATGGGTCTGGTCTGGAATCAGTGTTTATTCAGGGGTCTGGTGTGGGGTCTGTGTTTATTCAGGGTTCTGGTCTGGGGTCTGTATTTATTGCAGGGTTTGGTAATGGCATCTGAATTTAGGGGTCTGGAGCCTGAATTTATGAAGGAGGTCTCTGTATTTTTGGGGTGTATGTTGATATTATAGGTTGGGGACAGGTCCTATATAAATAACTGGGCGGTCCATAATAAATACGGTGATGTCCTCTATGCAATTTTTGGAATCTCTCTGATGTCCCTTCTCAAAAACTGGCACATATGATTTACAGAAGGCTCAGGCAACAACAGGCAACCAAACTGCTGCACACGAAAAGAAAGTAGGAGCTCAACAAGGGGGAGGAGTCTTACTATGGGGAGGAGTCTTAATGTGGAGAGAAGGAGCTCAACATGGGGAGACATCTCAGTATGGAAGGGGGTGTAAAAGTTGAGGGGAGGACTTACTACCTGGGGAGGAGCACAGTATTGGGGAGAAGTGTTATGTAGGGTCGAGGAGCTTACTATGAAGGAGAGGAACTCATAATTGGGGGAGACGTGTATATGTGGAGGGGAGGGGCTTACTATGTAGGGGAGGAGCTCAGTATCTACAGTGTGTGAGGGTCCTATCTGGAATTATCTTCTCAGGGATTATGAATTCATTGGGGTCTGGAAATAGTAAATGCCCGCAGACTATTACTTTACCCATTCAGGTCTCCACAGAGGACAAGTAACACCGATCTCACCTCTATATTCCCGTGATCTGGGACCTTTCCATCACTTACACTCACTGACATCATGATGCTATTTATGGGGGTCTCGGACACCTGCCCTATTCTCCAGACTTGTCATACATGGTGGCTTCTTACTGAAAAGGCTGCTAACCCGAGACAATGGCTTTCCAGTGAAGAGCGGAACGTTCTCCCAGGTTATAAGCCTCAGTATTGTTCTACAGAACAAGTGATCTGTGAATAGAAGCTTCTATAGAAGCAGTAGAAATATCTGACTGCAAACACCCACAAATCAGGGGAAGAATAAACATGGAGAAGACAACAATATTTTCCAAGATACCTACAATCGTCCCAGAACCTGAGGATCTGCCACAGATCAGCGTCCTCAGAATATTCTGGTCATTCCTTTATTATCAATCATTAGGTCACTTCTCCTTATGTCCAATGACCAGAAAATAACCAAAATCCAGCAAAGAATGTCACATCACAGCAATGACAGATATCTCATGATCAGATCTGTTTTATTACTGATTTACAAACCAAGGGGGATAAAGAACCTGCCCCATGAGCTGACAGTCTACAAATAAAATTGGGTTTTCATGGACACTACAGTCAAAACCTGAAATCTAAGGACTTAACAGCCCCCCACACACTCTGCTGCCAGAAAAATGTCCCCGTACTTAACTATTAGGACCCGGGACAAGGTCTGAATTCTGTATTTAAGTGTAAGAACTGATTTGTTGGGTTTCAGTAGAAGACATTTCTGCCATCTCTAAGCCCTGTAATGGGATGCCCCTACGATGACTATCAGTCAGTGATTGGACCGTACAAGCTGTGATCAAGATGGATATGACCAATAACATTCTCAATGCGTAAAGGTTATTATTTCCACGTGATGTCCTTGGTCAGTGCGTTAAAACTCATCTACAACCCCAAATAACAAAATCCAAATGAGTCTACTTACGTAGGAACAGGACAAACATCGGCAAGTGAAGCTGCAAAAGTCGGGGGTTCATAGCATCCAGGACCAAAACACTTATGAAGAGTATAAAATGGCACCTGTGTACATAAGAACATAGTCACAGTCACGTCTGGTTCATATGACTATCCTGCCGTGATGATCTAGAAGAAGGAAACAACCCCCATGAGGCAGTTACTGATCTTAGGGGAACAGTTCTTGCAGATGCCAAATAATTATAAACAGAATAATTTGCTGAATGAATGACCTGATCTCCAGAACCTGTAAAATCATATGAATTCAAACCTTCTATGATACAGAGATAAGTGATATAGAGGAGATACCTATGTATGGAGACGAGTGATGTAGAGGAGATACCTGTGTATGGAGATGAGTGATGTAGAGGAGATATCTGTGTGGAGATAAGTGATGTAGAGGAGATATCTATATGTGGAGATACAGATGTACCATGGTTAGCATTCCCTCTGTTAACTCAAATTTCTTAACTCATTTCATTATCTTGAGACAAAAGCCATTGAAGGTGTTTGCTTAGATTAGATAACCAAACTCAGATCTCAGAAAAAAAGGAGTGCTAACCAGGTTGTAGCTGTAAGTGATGTAGTGGAGATATCTGTGTGGAGATAAGTGATGTAGAGGAGATATCTGTGTGCAGATAAGTGATTTAGAGGAGATATCTGTGTGGAGATAAGTGATGTAGAGGAGATATCTATGTGTGGAGACAAGTGATGTAGAGGAGATATCTATGTGTGGAGATAAGTTATGTGGAGGAGATATCTATGTGTGGAGACAAGTGATGTAGATGAGATATCTATGTGTGGAGACAAGTGATGTAAAGGAGATATCTGGGTGTGGAGACAAGTGATGTAGAGGAGATACCAGTGTATGGAGACGAGTGATGTAGAGGAGATACCTGTGTGTGGAGATAAGTGATGTAGAGGAGATATCTATGTGTGGAGAGAAGTGATGTAGAGGAGATATATGTGTGTGGAGATAAGTGATGTAGAGGAGATATCTGGGTGTGGAGACAAGTGATGTAGAGGAGATACCAGTGTATGGAGACGAGTGATGTAGAGGAGATACCTGTGTGTGGAGATAAGTGATGTAGAGGAGATATCTATGTGTGGAGATAAGTGATGTAGAGGAGATATATGTGTGTGGAGATAAGTGATGTAGAGGAGATATCTATGTGTGGAGATAAGTGAGGTAGAGGAGCTATCTATGTGTGGAGATAAGTTATGTGGAGGAGATAACTATGTGTGGAGACAAGTGATGTAAAGGAGATATCTGGGTGTGGAGACAAGTGATGTAGAGGAGATACCTGTGTGTGGAGATAAGTGATGTAGAGGAGATATCTGTGTGGAGATAAGTGATGTAGAGGAGATATCTGTGTATGGAGACGAGTGATTTAGAGGAGATATCTGTGTATGGAGACGAGTGATTTAGAGCAGATACCTGTGTGTGGAGATAAGTGATGTAGAGGAGATATCTGTGTGCAGATAAGTGATGTAGAGGAGATACCAGTGTATGGAGACGAGTGATTTAGAGGAGATATCTGTGTATGGAGACGAGTGATTTAGAGCAGATACCTGTGTGTGGAGATAAGTGATGTAGAGGAGATATCTGTGTGCAGATAAGTGATGTAGAGGAGATACCAGTGTGTGCAGATAAGTGATTTAGAGGAGATATCTGTGTGGAGATAAGTGATGTAGAGGAGATATCTGAGTGCAGATAAGTGATTTACAGGAGATATCTGTGTGGAGATAGTTATGTAGAGGAGATATCTGTGTATGGAGACGAGTGATTTAGAGCAGATACCTGTGTGTGGAGATAAGTGATGTAGAGGAGATATCTGTGTGCAGATAAGTGATGTAGAGGAGATACCAGTGTGTGCAGTTAAGTGATTTAGAGGAGATATCTGTGTGGAGATAAGTGATGTAGAGGAGATATCTGAGTGCAGATAAGTGATTTACAGGAGATATCTGTGTGGAGATAAGTGATGCAGAGGAGATATCTATGTGTGGAGACACATGGAGTGTAAATGCATGGAGTGTAGAGACTAGTGTGACATGTGGATAGATGTATTGGAGGTACTGGTGTTACATTTAGATAGATGTACTGTATGTACCGTTGTGGCATGTAGGTAGACGTATTTCAGTGTGACATGTGGGTAGATGTACTGGAGGTACTGGTGTGATGTTTGGGTAGATGTACTGGAGGTACTGGTGTGACATGTGGGTAGATGTACTGTAGGTACTGGTCTGATAAGTGGGTCGATGTACACGTGTTTAGTGGTGGAAGTGATGATATCCTGGTGTGAAGAGCAGTGAGAAGGAGGAAAAGTGGAAGTAATAACAAAGTAGATGCTGCAGGACGTCCATGTAGATGCTGCATCAAGGTCCATGTCTGTGGAGAGAGGAAACTTCTTACCTTTGTCCTCTTGTTAGATTGAGATGTAGCTGAGTCTTCCCATCACAGATAAATACTACAATCCTGGCTATTAGTGATAATTGAGACACGTAGACAGAGCAGGTCCAGCTTCTAAGTCATTAACAACAGGTTGTCCTCCATCCCCCTAATCATAGCACTACCCACCAAGATGTGTGGCAGCTCTGCTAATAGAGGATTAGGTTACTTGCAGAGCACATGTAACTTTAGATCTGGCCATGAGATTATTATGGTTTGATCCTCTGAGTCCTGTTACTGGCGTCCAGAATGTCTGGATAATTATTATTACTTCTTGGCACAGTAATGAGCAGGATCTCCAGATGAACCTCAATCCTCAATCCTCTGAACTCCAATCTGAGACTGTCATCTCTGTCACAGAGGCTGGATGATAACTTTGGAGCACCTTCAGACTGTTTGGGATAGGTTTATACCCCTTACTGATTGGTTTACTATGTGCCAATATATTGTGTGTATTTTTGCATCTTAAGCCCCTTTTCCACAAAGCCACTCTTCCTAGTTTCATGGTGTAAAGTCTGGACAATTGTAGATTTTTTGCACCAAATACACTTGAACTTCTGCACGTTTTGATAGATAAATTGGTTTTTCACTTATGTATGTAGAAAGGGGTGACCCTCTGAAATCGTCCCTTGTGGTGGCCACGTGCTCTGTATTTTGAGGTGCCCCACCCTGGAGGTTGATGATTAGTACTGTAGTATTGTAGAAAGTGTTCAGCTCACCATCAGTAGATCCACCTCCAGCGTCATATAATCCACTGCGCTTGGAACAACACAATATTCACAGCTTTAATATACGTAAGAAACCGTTTTTTTTACAATGGAGAATGTGTGGAGATCTGGTTTGCAAAATTTATTTCCAAAAAGCATATGTAAATTGTATGTTTTGCCCCCACCCTTCACCTATTACGCCGGTTTCACATCACCGTTTATTTTTCCGTTCTTCTAATCCAAAATAAAGAGCAAACAGATCCAGTATTTGAAGCATCCGTTCTGCTCAGTTATGAACATTTGGCTTCTGTTTAGCCATTTCCATCTGAGATTTGTTATTTTAGAGCTGCATGCAGGACTTTTTTTCCGTCTAAAAAATAACGGAACAGAAAAAGAACGGAAAAATAAACTGTGATGTGAGGTCTGGTCACTTCCTCTATGACTGTCACCCTGAAGGAATTCAGATGGCCTTGGTGTTCCTCCACAAGATGCTGGTTTCTTGTGGTAGAGTTGTGTATGTGACACATATACACTGCCTGTCCAAAAAAAAAAGTCGCCACCTGGATGTAACTAAGCAGATAGTTATGAGCCTCCTATTGGATAATTACTGCATGGGGGCGATTATCTTTAAGCTGCCAACAAGTTATTTAACCCCGACAGGTGCAATGAGTTGCTTCTCATTTCTTAAACAACCATGTTGAAAGACACATCTCGTGGTCGTGGAAAAGATGTTAGTCTGTTTGAGAAGGGTCAAATCATTGGCATGCGTCAAGCAGAGAAAACATCTAAGGAGATTGCAGAAGCTACTAAAATTGGGTTAAGAACTGTCCAACGCATTATTAAACACTGGAAGGATAGTGGGGACCCATCGTATTCGAGGAAGAAATGTGGCGGGAAAAAAATCCTGAATGATCGGCGATCACTTAAACGTTTGGTGAAATCAAATCGAAGAAAAACAACAGTAGAACTCAGGGCTATGTTTAATAGTGAAAGTAAGAGCATTTCCACACGCACAATGCGAAGGGAACTCAAGGGATTGGGACTGAACAGCTGTGTAGCCGTAAGAAAACCAATAATCAGTGAGGCAAACCAGTGAGGCAAATAGGCTTCAATTTGCTCGGGAGCATAAAGATTGGACTCTGGAGCAATAGAAGAAGGTCATGTGGTCTGATGAGTCCAGATTTACCCTGTTCCAGAGTGATGGGCGCATCAGGGTAAGAAGAGGCAGATGAAATGATGCCCCCATCATGCATAGTGCCTCCTGTACAAGCTTGTGGGGGCAGTGCTATGATCTGGGGTTGCTGCAGGTGGTCAGGTCTAGGTTCAGCAACAGTATGTGCTCCAAGAATGATGTCAGCGACCACCTGAACCTACTGAAGGACCAGGATATTCCAGCAATGGATTTTTTCTTCCCTGATGGCACGGGCATATTCCAAGATGACAATACCAGGATTCATCGGGCTCAAATTGTGAAAGAGTGGTTCAGGGAGCAGGAGACATCATTGTCACACATGGATTGGCCACCACAGAGTCCAGACCTTAACCCCATTGAGACTCTTTGGGATGTGCTGGAGAAGGCTTTGCGCAGCGATCAGACTCTACCATCATCAATAAAAGATCTTGGTGAAAAATGAATGCAACACTGGATGGAAATAAATCTTGGGACATTGCGAATGCTTGCCGTTATCAATACTAAAGGCTTTTTTTTGGTGGCAACTTTTTTTTTGGACAGGCAGTGTACGTTTCCCTCTGCGTCCTCCTTCCGATCTGCTTGTACGTCCTACGGGTTGTGACACGTGTGGCATTCAGTCATGACGTGTGTTGTGTCACATGAATGCCCTAAACTGATGTTGCCTTTGTGCAGATGTTAATGTTTCAGTCATGTGTTCACACATATGGCACCTGTTTTCACCACATTTGTAACGGCCAATTGGTTTTAACCAGTTTAAAGCCATTTTTGCCGTGTATAAGCTGGGAGAGACCAGACTGCCTGAGGGTCATGCTCTTTTGGCAATAAAATGACATCCTGGTTGTGAGATGATGGATCTTCATCCAAGGTGGGAGATGTTTCCGTGATACAGGTGACAAAAAGACAGAAATGGAATACAGATCAAGATGATTATAAAAAAGGAGATATATATATAAAATAACATCTTCATATAGGAATAAGAATACCAGGAATGTACGACGACAGAAAATGCAGAGAACAAAGGGAAACCGCATTAATTTAACACAGAATCATCTGGAGAACATAGCGAGGAACATACTTTTTTAGGAAGAAGAGAAAAGGGAATACAAGGAGAAGCGGACAGAAACATCAATGCCGGTACTGGGAATACATCGGGAGAGTAATACGATCAAAGAAACCGCCAATAGAGAACAGATCATGTGACATCACGTCCAGAGATTAAATGAGCAGTTTACAGGGACAAAATATGGACACATCATTGGTGGTAAATATATCATCTTATGAAGTAACAAATGAGGAGATGCTCCTTTTAAGTAAGGGACAAAATTTCTGCCCGGAGGCAGAAGTGGACTGGTTACAGGTGGAAGTGGATTTGTATAACTTTTTTAGACGTTTAAAACTAAAAATATATTTCAGTGAAGAACAACAACAACCTAAATTAGATGAGATCAGAGAAATACGGGATATCAATAATGTGAAAATATGATAGAAGAATGTGCTTTGTCAGGATAGGATGTACAGTAACTAAGGAGCCGCTACGCAGTGTAGTTTCTTCCGTTCATGTGATTTAGTCATGTGATTCACGTGACCAGAGTTGAGAAGGCAGACGTCAATGATGACGTAGAGGCGCATGCGCAGTTTGAGGAATTACAGCTCGGCCTTTAACATCATCCCTCCCAACAAGTTGGCAACGAAACTGAACAACTTGGGTCTCAGCTCACACCTGTGCAACTGGATACTGGATTTTCTTACAAAAAGACCACAAATCGTAGGCATGGGCAAGCCCTTCTCTTCATCCTTAACACTAAACCCTTGGGCACCGCAAGGCTGTGTGTGGAGCCCTCTCCTTTACTCCCTCTTCACCAATGACTGTAAACCTATTCACAATACCATTATACAATGTGCAGATGACACGACCGCGATAGGCCTGATCTCCAACCATGATGAAACAGCCTATAGGAAAGAGGCCGAGAACCTAGAGAGATGGAGGAAGAACAACAACCTCATACTCAATACCAAGAAAACAAAGGAGCTAATTCTGGATTTTAGGAAGAAGAAATGAAATGGACACCATCCCATTAGCATTAATGGTGGAAACGTGGAGATAGTTCAAAGTTTCAGATTCTTGGGAGTTCATATTAGTCAGGACCTGTCATGGATAAAAAACACAACAGAAATTACCAAAAAAGGCCTTCAGAGGCTTTATTTTCTGAGGAGTCTGAAGAAAGCACAACTCCCAAAACAGCTGCTAGTCAATTTCTACAGGTGCACCATATAATCTGTTATCACCTACTGCATTACAGGGTGGTCCTCCGGCTGCTCTTCTGTGGACAAGAAGACCCTCAAGCGCATCATCAGAATGGCTGGCAGAATCACTGGTCCTCAGTTACCATCACTGGATGACATCTTCACTGCTCGCTGCAGCAACAGGGCAAAAATTATCTGCGGGATCCAACTCACCCCGGCCACAGCCTTTTCATTCCCCTACCCTCTGGTAGGCGTCTTAGAGCCCTACATGCCCGCACCACTAGGCTGAAGAACAGCTTTTACCCCAAAGCAATCAGTCTCCTAAATGCTCGGAGATTATTGCCCCTTCATAGGATAGAAACTACCACAGACTGAAAGTGACGGCTGCATTCATGACCCCATGATGACCTCTTGTCTGCAGTGGTGTCTGATCAGGGTGTATATACACTCACCTAAAGAATTATTAGGAACACCATACTAATACGGTGTTGGACCCCCTTTTGCCTTCAGAACTGCCTTAATTCTACGTGGCATTGATTCCACAAGGTGCTGATAGCATTCTTTAGAAATGTTGGCCCATATTGATAGGATAGCATCTTGCAGTTGATGGAGATTTGAGGGATGCACATCCAGGGCACGAAGCTCCCGTTCCACCACATCCCAAAGATGCTCTATTAGCTTGAGATCTGGTGACTGTGGGGGCCATTTTAGTACAGTGAACTCATTGTCATGTTCAAGAAACCAATTTGAAATTATTCAAGCTTTTTGACATGGTGCATTATCCTGCTGGAAGTAGCCATCAGAGGATGGATACATGTTCTCATTCTGTTTACCCCAAATTCAGACTCTACCATTTGAATGTCTCAACAGAAATCCAGACTCATCAGACCAGGCAACATTTTTCCAGTCTTCAACAGTCCAATTTTGGTGAGCTCGTGCAGATTGTAGCCTCTTTCTCCTATTTGTAGTGGAGATGAGTGGTACCCGGTGGGGTCTTCTGCTGTTGTAGCCCATCCGCCTCAAGGTTGTGCGTGTTGTGGCTTCACAAATGCTTTGCTGCAGACCTCGGTTGTAACGAGTGGTTATTTCAGCCAACGTTGCTCTTCTATCAGCTTGAATCAGTCGGCCCATTCTCCTCTGACCTCCAGCATCCACAAGGCATTTTCGCCCACAGGACGGCCGCATACTGGATGTTTTTCCCTTTTCACACCATTCTTTGTAAACCCTAGAAATGGTTGTGCGTGAAAATCCCAGTAACTGAGCAGATTGTGAAATACTCAGACCGGCCCGTCTGGCACCAACAACCATGCCACGCTCAAAATTGCTTAAATCACCTTTCTTTCCCATTCTGACATTCAGTTTGGAGTTCAGGAGATTGTCTTGACCAGGAGCACCCCCCTAAATGCATCGAAGCAACTGCCATGTGATTGGTTGACTAGATAATTGCATTAATGAGAAATAGAACAGGTGTTCCTAATAATTCTTTAGGTGAGTGTATACTCATAAGCACTTTCTACTTTGCTCTTGCTATATATATATATATGCTGTGAACTGTGAATAGTAATGCTTTCTAGTGCAATGTTTAGTTTTTTTCTAGTGTAATGCTTTAGGTTAAATGTCAGTTCACTTGCTTTCACTCACATTGTATGACAGATATAAAAACAATATCAAATTATGGTGGGAAATGAAATCACTAGAGAGCTATTTGGAACATAAAATCCTCCCCAAGGGATTACGCATCCCCATCTCCACTGCTCCACGCATACGGTCACCAGGCCTGTTGGCACAGTGGAAACAAGTATTGACTAATAGTTCACTAAAAACGTATGAGTTTACTTTTGGAGGAAGAAAAGTCTTTCTTTCAAAAATCATCAGTAAGACTAAAAGAATTGATTGATCTGGCTGAGTCCTTTAAGGCGGACCCTGACTTTAATAAAAGAGAGTCATCACTACAAACTGCAGTAGAAAGGTTTCAGGGCCTTATTAAAGAACGCAAACACAGACAATTCAATAAAGACCTTAAGGAGTTCAAAGAGAATAGGGCATATCAACTAGATAGCAAACCACCTCCTTCCTCTGAGTCTGAGATATCATCCTCTGAAGAGGAATTCTCGGATTCAGAACCTGCTCATTTTAGAGGTAGATCCAATTATAGACGTACTCAAAGGGGTGGCGGTAGAGGACGATTTAATAATAGAAGATGGCCAAGGGGAGGAGGGGGCTGATCATCGTCTCCTTCTTCCATACCTTCTTCCTCTTTTACTACCTCCACACCCAGCACCCGGGGGGATCTTTTAGCCAAAGGCACTCCCTATCAGCTACGGGAACGCACAAGGGTAGGGGAGGAATAGAAGGAAGGGATGAATTGCAAATTATTAATCTCTCCTCTAGGACCCTTAGCAACATCGAAAGTAATCTGTTGAAGAAGGGACTATCATTTGTCCCCACAACTAAATTTGACTCCTTTACATGGGTTAAAGACCTCCATTTATTCTCTTGTAAATTGAAATGGAATAAATTCATGAAATGTAATAATAAACTTACCTGTGAACAACTCGGCATTCAGGATAGTGAATATGCAGATCTTAAAATATTCATGGACCTTCTGGAGGAAGGAACACACAAACCGGGACATGGGCCCTTTTCGAACTTTCGTCCAAAAAGTACAAAACTTCCACCTCCCATGAATTATGATCACATAGATATCTTTTAATATACATTACTCCATTGTGAGAGCCACCATCTTACAAATCTAAAAAAAAGGGATACCTCGAGGCCAATATTTACGAATTAAGAGAAATTGTTCAGATGCAGAGAGTTTTTACTGTGAATCTAGGAAACTTCATAACCGCTTTAGGGCAAGGGGGTATCCCCAGCAGGTCCTTAGAAATGCCTTCCGGTATGCCGAGTCACGGGAACGGCATACCCTGTTGGTCCCGAAGGAAGCTGATCCCAAGGGGAGGGGGGAGGTCATTAGGATTATCTCCACCTTTGGAGATACTTGAGAAGTATTGGCCAATACTTCGGATGGATCTTGGTGTGGCTGATGTTCTATTACCTCATCCAAGCATCACATTTAGACGCGGTAGATGTTTAGATGACCGGTTGGTCCACAGTCACTTCTCACGCCCTGTTCCAATTGGGACATGTTTGGACAGGAAACCATTGGGCATTTTCCACTGTGGAACATGCTCGGCCTGTCGCTATATTAGGAACTCAAAGGTCAATTCTTGCTCAGCCACAAGTTTAAGTTACATTATTAGGGACTTTATTAATTGTAGGAGCAAAGGGGTAGTTTACCTTTGCAATGCTCCTGTCCCATGGACTATGTGGGGAAAACATTTAGAGAATTTTTTCGCCGTGTCCTGGAACATATAAATGACATCAAGAAAAAGAACAATAATCCGGTGGCTAATCATCATATGTGGGAATGTCACAATGGAGACCTTGGGTCATTATCTTTCTTGGCACTAGAAATGATAAGGCCTTCCCCTAGGAAAGGTGACTGCGACCGGAGAATCCTCCAAAAAGAAACGGAGTGGATCTACAGAATCCGGTCTCAGTCACCTGGTGGACTTAATGAGAGACTTATGTTTTCCTGATATACTTGATGGTTTGCTCCTTTTTTGTATTTTATGCATCAACGAATTTACATCGACGCAGGAAGCGTCAATCTTGTAGTATTCAAACTGTTGTATATTTGACGGTTAAGTATGTATTTTATGTATAATTGCGTAGTGCTGTATTTTGCCAGGGGAGAATTCTCCTATTGCAATCACTAGATCAATTGTATTTGCGTAATCCTCCCTGTAGATTGTGTTCTGGTGCGGTTATGTATTTAGCTGTACCAAGTAAGCATAATAGAATGTGCACCTATATTATTATCTAAACCGGTGTGCTAGTATCCCTCTTCCCTAGATTACCCTACTATGGCATTTCTCCCCTATCACATATTAGCAGGGGTGGGTATATTGGTGAGGGAACACAGATCATATGCCTTGCATATCTCCAGGGTTATGGTGAGCGCACCGAGACTGTATCACCTGGTGCGCTTATATATCTGCTAGGCTTGCGTTCCACGATCGCGGCGCGTGGAACGCACAGCCATCTTGGTTCTCACATGACCATGCATTCCACTGTAGTTTTAGGTGGACCGCACAGCCATCTTGGTTCTCACATGACCATGCGTTCCACGGTAGTTTTAGGTGGAACGCACAGCCATCTTGGTTCTCACATGACCATGCGTTCCACGGTAGTTTTAGGTGGAACGCACAGCCATCTTGGTTCTCACATGACCATGCGTTCCACAGTAGTTTTAGGTGTAACGCATGGCCATCTTCCCTGGCATTATTTACTCGGAGGGAAATGCGGAAGAGATCGGTTGGAGAGACACGCCTCTAGGTGTGGCCAAGGAGGCACGGCGTCCTGTTCAATCTGGTCAGATTAGAAAGGGGAGATGTTTAGGAGATCGCTGCGCAATAACAGAGGTGATCGGCGATCATGTGACTAATGGGGACGGAGCTGCATGAGAAGTTGACGAATCCACTGTTTAAATGGGAGTCCATTTCCCTGGCAAGAGGGAGCTGTTATTTTGCCCCCCTGGAGCCCCCCAGCCGTGTATCCTGCATCTGTGAGAGGATTGGAGCAACACGCCATCTATCTGAATCAGCAAAGTTGCCTTATACTATCAGAAAGTGTTGCTAATATTACTGAATGTGTGATGGACTATTTTCGCGTGTATGCACACGTCCACACATTGCTATGACAGAGGCTGCGTTCCTCAGCCTGGTCACAGATGCACATCTGTCTGGGGAGCTCCAGTTTGTTTGTTTTTGTATATTGCAACCTAGTGCCATACTGATACCGGCAGTCCCCTGATGAACCTTTATTATTTTTAAGGGGAAACGCGTTGGAACAATTTAAAGTTGTGTCAGAATAGTGATATGGCTATTTGGGATATTGTTTGCTGTGTCAGAAAGTGATAGGGTCTAGGAACGTGGACGGAGTGCACCGACCATCAAGGTGCATCTCCGGGCTGAGCAGTTTTCACAAGGGCAAGAACAGCTAGATTTTGATCAATTTTGCTTTGATCTACACAAGATTACCCCTACTCTTACTACTGTACACTATATTACCAGTCTCTGGGTCATCCTATGAGTTTGTAGGCTAGGAACTTGGACAGAGTGCACTTACCGTTGAAGTGCATCTCTGGGCTCAGCAGTTGTCTATGGGGACGGATTTACTTTACACTTTCTGTCCTTGGCTGCATAATTTTGTCCAGATTCCGCTGACCGCCCATTGTTTCGTTTTCCGTACTACTACTGTTTGGACTAAATATTTTATCTTATTTATGTAGATTAAAGGTTAAGTTTTAGAAGTTGCCCTGGGTGATAACAGTTTTTAGAATAGCAACTTTCTTTTGGAACATTTGTGTATTCAGTGATAGCGATGAAGCAGATCTCACTACAGCAGGAAACACATGACGAGAACCAGTGCTTCGTGGCTCCCAACAAGTTGACGGTTTCCACTTTTACTCACGGATGTGTCACAGATTTCAGTGGAACAAAAATAACATGTTGATTTTTACTGTGTTTTTCCACATGATTGCTGGAACCTCTACTTTTGCTGCATGTGTGTGAGGTGCCACGTGTTGTTTAGTGTTTTGCACAAACTTACTTGCACAACTTGGATGGAGCTGGTGGTGAGATCGCCATGCCTTTCCTCTAGGACTATGGAGGACTTTGTCAGAGTCTGATGCTGGTGAAGGAACATATTTGCATGTGGTGCTCATGTGCACAATGCTGACATTTGGGGGAGTGGAAGTGGGTTTCACACCAGAGAGAGGAGGAATGTGACAGGAGAGGACTTGTTGTTCACCTGTGGAACTGTAAGGCGAGGGCTTGTTTATCTATGGGAATGTTGGTGAACAGTAGACCAGATACTGTAGGACCTGGACAGGCACTGGTGGGCTGGAGGATCCAGTGATTTGTTTCCACCTGTAGATGAGCACACATGCATTGAAGGAAGCAGTATGGTGGTACAGTGTTCATTTTAGGACATGGTCAGATATCATAGTCAAGTATCAGAATAATGCCAGTGTGACACCTGACTCTGACCCTGACTCTGACCCTGACTCTAACCCTTAATACCTGATCCTCTGACTAGTCAGCGTCAGTGTCGCAATGACTTTTAGGTTCATTGTACTTTTAATATGCTCAATCACATAGATGAAGAAAATCCTTTTGTTTGCTGTCTGAAGCTATAGCTCAGTGGTTTAGATGGTTGCCTCACATAGAATGTTCTTGGGTTCAAAACCCCTGTTAGTCTTTACAAAATTTTTTTACATTTTATTAAGCCCTAGCAAAGGGACAAATTCAAGTGATATGTGACCCTGATGTCTGACTCTTCTCTTCTGACTAGTCAGCGTCAGCATCGGAATGACTTTTAGGTTCATTGTACTTTTAATCTTTTCTAGGGCTCAATAAAATGTAATTTTGTTTTTAAAAGACTGACAGGGGTTTTGAACCCAAGAACACTGCATGTGAGGCATGCAGATAGTGAACATCAACCCCCCACACAGACAGATAAGCCCCTGCAACATACAGCAGCTCGGTCCAGGAACATCATCTACTTAACAGATCCCTGGACAGGGGGTTCCTTACAGGGAGAGCTATTGAGATCAGCATTTCTAACTCAGATATTTTGTTCCCTCAATTAACACTTCAAGATGTCAGTGCATGAATTCAATACATGAGGTCAATACACAAGATCAATACATGAGGTCAGTTCATGAGGTCAATACACGAGGTCAATACATGAGGTCAGTGCAGCCACTGTGTTACCTTTATTGGAGCAGATTACAGGTAAATCCAGTAGATAGTAAGGCAGGAGACTTTCAACCAGCTGAGGCCATGTGATTTATTGAGATCATTGCTGGTAGAGGGGTCTTCTTGGCTCTTGCGCCCTGCTCCTCAGGTGTGAAGGAGTCCTCCATATATCCAGCATGATCAGTAGACCTCAGTAAGTGATGAGTAGAGACAAGATGGACCAGACTAGAAACACATACAAGGTGTCTCCGATTTTTCTGCCGGTTGAGGTGGAGGTGGACAGGTAAGCCTGTTTATTGACCACGTTGGTGAAGGTGACATTCCTAGTATTCTCTTCTGAGTCTTGAGAGTTCGTATTAATCCAATCCACAAAATTAGTCACCTTGGTGTAGACTCCAGGACGGTTCAGCACGCCACATCCTTCTCCCCAACTCACCAACCCAGCCAAGAACCATTGTCCTTTCTCAGAACAAACCAAGGGGCCTCCAGAGTCACCCTGGATGGTGGAGGGATAAACATGCAAAGATTACTAGATTATTCAATAGTGATATCAGTGAGCCACCCAGGTGTAGGTAGGGCTGATGGCCTGTATGGACAACAGCCATTCTTTGCTATGCTTCATGTCTCACCAAGTTCTGACCACCCCCCAAACATTGCCACGAGTGGGGTTTTGGGATCTTCATTCCCACAGGGACTATGACATAATCCCTTTGAAAGGATCAACCCCATTTTTGCTGTGACAATGTCTGTAGACTTTGGACTGTCTAGTGGTGTCCCTTTATGGAACCAAACCATATATCATCCTATAATGGATGGGACTGATTTGAGGGCACCTACCTGACAAGAGTCGTAGCCACCTGCTTTGTATCCCGCACATATTTTGTCATCCGAGATGATTGGAGTTGAGGTACTGGTGCTAGACTGAATGTGATAGAGCTCGTCGCAGGTCTTGGTATCAATCAGAGGCAACTGCACTTCCTGCAGAGTCCGGGGGCTCGGAAGACTCACTAGAAGAGAAGATGTCACACACTGATTAACAGCTCCTCCTGGGTATTGTCCCTCCTTGTGGAGAGCTCCAGAACTGACCTAAGAAGTCTTCCAGGCCAGGCAATGCAACCTGGGAAAAGGCGTTTGCAGATTAGCTCTCATCCAAGAGAAAGAAGCCTTTATCTGCAGTGCTACCTAGTGGAGGCTTCCCCCCTGCAGTCAATGTCCAACCCTTTAACAGGCCTTGCTTCATGACTAAGGGTATTAGCCAAACTGTGAGCCTGTCCCACCATTCTGCTTGTGCTAGCTCTGGTCTCCCCACTCTCCAGCCAACAGGCCATGGTTTCTTATTTGTCGGCAGACATATTTACACAGAGCAATGATCCGGAGATTTAATGGTTTGTGACTTATCAAATGGCTCCCTGAGATAGACGGGTCATCTGCATGCCATGGTTCTTCCCCCAGCTGGCACCCAGGGGGTATATCATGACTACAATTGCATCTCTTAGTGCAGCTTTATAGAGGCACCTTTGGTGGCTGTACTCAGGTTTGGGCATCCAACTGATTTTTAGCTCAGTTCATGGACGGATCATATGTGGACATACCACTGGTGCAGCCAGATCTGGTCACAGGAGTCCAGGGTGACCAATGGGGCCAGCCATCACTCACACATGGCACATACACAAACGACACATGGAACATACATGTCACACATAGGACACGTCACGCATATCACTGTAATATGTGTACTGTATATGTGCGATCCCTGCACAGGGGCCCTTTGCTCTCACCCTCTAATTGTTAGAATACCTACCACCAAACCGAATGTTTCCCCAGCCGGTCACCCAACACATGAGGCCCATAGGGAAGACTACATTGGTCGTGGGGAGGCAGACGGGGAGGATGTAGGGTGTGAAGGTCACGTTGTCTACCAGCTGGATGAGGGAGATGTCACCCGTGAAATCTTTATTGTTGTATTCAGAGTTCTTTATGATTCTCTTCACCTGCACAGAGATTTCTCGAGAAGCATTTGGCAGAGAGATTTGATGGGCCCCAAGATGGACGGTGAGCGAGGAGGTCGTCACATCACTAGAATACGGCAGACAATACAATTGTAAGGAGAAGAACTGACGATTCACAGCAATCGCCCATAAAAAGCAGCCATGACTTCGAAAATAGAGGGGAAGGGCTCTCACCTTTCTATACAGTGAGCCGCCGACACCACCCACGACTGACTGATGAGAGACCCGCCGCAGAAGTGAAATCCATTCCGTCGCAAGCTCACCTGCCACGGCCACTCACCGGCCAGCGCACTCTGCCCCCCCATGATCCGGGTGGAGACCTGAGGCATGCCACACTCTATGGAGGGAGGAGAAGGTAGAGGATTATGGGTAATCACAGGACATCAGCATGGAGAGCAATACTCTACACACGGGGAGGAGACCTGACCCCAAAGAGGAATACAGCAGAAAAATAATAAAAATACAAAGCGATGAAACAAACCTGAACCCAAAGACGAAAGAAGAGCGAGAAGAACAACGGAGGAGGAAGAAAGATTAGAAAGTCTCCTCTGTGTATAAGACACATGTAAAACATCTGATATCACATGTCCCAACATTATGTTCACAAGTGAAAGAGAAATCTAAAAACTATCTACAAAGCTATAATAAATACACCCCTCCCACCAAATAAGCAGTAGTGATAAATGTAGACAACACTGACATCTAGTGGTCACATGGGACTGCTACAGGTTCACAAGAGCAGCAAATGCTCTAAAAAAAACTTAAAATTGGAGAAGATGAAGTTACTGTACACATCACTGAGTTACATCCTGTATTATACCCCAGAGCTGCACTCACTATTCTGCTGGTGCAGTCACTATGCACATACATTACTTATCCTATACTGATCCTGAGTTACATCCTGTATTATACTCCAGAGCTGCACTCACTATTCTGCTGGTGCAGTCACTGTGTACATACATTACTTATCCTGTACTGATCCTGAGTTACATCCTGTATTATACTCCAGAGCTGCACTCACTATTCTGCTGGTGCAGTCACTGTGTACATACATTACTTATCCTATACTGATCCTGAGTTACATCCTGTATTATACTCCAGAGCTGCACTCACTATTCTGCTGGTGGAGTCACTGTGTACATACATCACTTATCCTGTACTGATCCTGAGTTACATCCTGTATTATACTCCAGAGCTGCACTCACTATTCTTCTGGTGGAGTCACTGTGTACATACATTACTTATCCTGTACTGATCCTGAGTTACATCCTGTATTATACTCCAGAGCTGCACTCACTATTCTGCTGGTGCAGTCACTCTGTACATACATTACTTATCCTGTACTGATCCTGAGTTACATCCTGTATTATACTCCAGAGCTGCACTCACTATTCTGCTGGTGCAGTCACTGTGTACATACATTACTGATCCTGTACTGATCCTCAGTTACATCCTGTATTATACTCCAGATCTGCACTCACTATTCTGCTGGTGCAGTCACTGTGCACATACATTACTTATCCTGTACTGATCCTGAGTTACATCCTGTATTATACTCCAGAGCTGCATTCACTATTCTGCTGGTGCAGTCACTGTGTACATACATTACTTATCCTGTACTGATCCTGAGTTACATCCTGTATTATACTCCAGAGCTGCACTCACTATTCTGCTGGTGCAGTCACTGTGTAAATACATTACTTATCCTGTACTGATCCTGAGTTACATCCCGTATTATACTCCAGAGCTGTACTCACTATTCTGCTTAGTGGTGGACTCTCTTCCTCCTGCCTCTCTTAGTAGTGACCTTTCTTACTCCTGCCTCTCTTAGTGGTCATCTCTCTTCCTCCTGCCTCTCTTAGTGGCCATCTCTCTTCCTCCTGCCTCTCTTAGTGGTCATCTCTCCTCCTTCTGCCTCTCTTAGTGGTCACCTCTCTTCCTCCTGCCTCTCTTAGTGGTGACCTCTCTTCCTCCTGCCTCTCTTAGTGGTCATCTCTCTTCCTCCTGCCTCTCTTAGTGGTCATCTCTCTTCCTCCTGCATCTCTTAGTGGTCACCTCTCTTTCTCATGCCTCTTTTAGTGGTCACCTCTCTTCCCCCTGCCTCTCTTAGTGGTCACCTCTCTTCCTCCTGCCTCTCTTAGTGGTCACCTCTCTTCCCCCTGCCTATCTTAGTGGTCACCTCTCTTCCTCCTGCCTCTTTGTGGTCACCTCTCTTCCTCCTGCCTCTCTTAGTGGTCACCTCTCTTCCTCCTGCCTCTTTGTGGTCACCTCTCTTCCTCCTGCCTCTCTTAATGGTCACCTCTCTTCCTTCTGCCTCTCTTAGTGGTCACCTCTCTTTCTCCTGCCTCTCATGGTGGTCACCTCTCTTCCTTCTGCCTCTCTTAGTGGTCACCTTGGACAGGGCCTTCCCATTTCCCTCCCTTTGCGTGACGCCGGTCATTACACCTGCCTTTCTTAGTGGTGACCTCTCTTCCTCCTGCCTCTCTTAGTGGTCACCTTTCTTCATCTTGCCTATCTTAGTGGTCACCTCTCTTCCTTCTGCCTCTCTTAGTGGTCACCTCTCTTCCCCCTGCCTATCTTAGTGGTCACCTCTCTTCCTCCTGCATCTCTTAGTGGTCACCTCTCTTCCTTCTGCCTCTCTTAGTGGTCACCTCTCTTCCTCCTGCATCTCTTAGTGGTCACCTTTCTTCATCTTGCCTATCTTAGTGGTCACCTCTCTTCCTTCTGCCTATCTTAGTGGTCACCTCTCTTCCTCCTGCATCTCTTAGTGGTCACCTCTCTTCCTTCTGCCTCTCTTAGTGGTCACCTCTCTTCCTTCTGCCTCTCTTAGTGGTCTCTGGACTAAGACAGAGAGTCAATCCCTGGTGTCCACCGCATACAGGCAGATCTCTTTCTCTGCCCTGAAAAACAAAAGGGTCAAGCAGGGCCGGAGCTCAGGAGGAATATTTGGTATAAAGAGGAGCTCCATAAGCAGATCAGACCAGTGAAGATTGGAGACAGCCACATCTGGGTAAGAACAGGCCGCTCCATCCTCACCTCTCGGGCTGACGTCTACCTCTGTGCAGCATACATACAGTAGCTCCACCAGAGTCTCCGTACTTCAATCCCGACAGCCTCATCAAGAGCCACGTCCACAAGAGAAAGAATGGGGAGATCTGTGCCTGCTTTGTGGACTTTATGGAGGCCTTTGAGTGTGGCACCTGGGTGTATTCCTGAAACTTCTGTAAAGCGGAATAGGAGGAAAAAAGCATGGTGTCATCAGAGGCTCCTACACTGAGAACAGATACAGCGTGAAGGTAAATGGGAAGAGAACAGATTATTTCCTCCTCAACACCTGGTCTCACCCTCCATGACACCCAGGTGAAGTTTCTGCTTTATGCAGATGATCTTCTGCTACTGTAACCAACTGAGAAAGGTCTCCAAGATAACATGGAAATTCGGGAGAAATTCAACACCACGTGGAGGAGACCTGACCCCAAAGAGCAATACAGCAGAAAAATAATAAAAATACAAAGCGATGAAACAAACCTGAACCCAAAGACGAAAGAAGAGCGAGAAGAACAACGGAGGAGGAAGAAAGATTAGAAAGTCTCCCCTGTGTATAAGACACATGTAAAACATCTGATATCACATGTCCCAACATTATGTTCACAAGTGAAAGAGAAATCTAAAAACTATTTACAAAGCTATAATAAATACACCCCTCCCACCAAATAAGCAGTAGTGATAAATGTAGACAACACTGACATCTAGTGGTCACATGGGACTGCTACAGGTTCACAAGTGCAGCAAATGCTCTAAAAAAAACTTAAAATTGGAGAAGATGAAGTTACTGTACACATCACTGAGTTACATCCTGTATTATACTCCAGAGCTGCACTCACTATTCTGCTGGTGCAGTCACTGTGTACATACATTACTTATCCTGTATTATACCCCAGAGCTGCACTCACTATTCTGCTGGTGCAGTCACTGTGCACATACATTACTTATCCGATACTGATCCTGAGTTACATCCTGTATTATACCCCAGAGCTGCACTCACTATTCTGCTGGTGGAGTCACTGTGTACATACATCACTTATCCTGTACTGATCCTGAGTTACATCCTGTATTATACTCCAGAGCTGCACTCACTATTCTGCTGGTGCAGTCACTGTGTACATACATTACTTATCCTATACTGATCCTGAGTTACATCCTGTATTATACTCCAGAGCTGCACTCACTATTCTGCTGGTGGAGTCACTGTGTACATACATCACTTATCCTGTACTGATCCTGAGTTACATCCTGTATTATACTCCAGAGCTGCACTCACTATTCTGCTGGTGCAGTCACTGTGTAAATACATTACTTATCCTGTACTGATCCTGAGTTACATCCCGTATTATACTCCAGAGCTGTACTCACTATTCTGCTTAGTGGTGGACTCTCTTCCTCCTGCCTCTCTTAGTAGTGACCTTTCTTACTCCTGCCTCTCTTAGTGGTCATCTCTCTTCCTCCTGCCTCTCTTAGTGGCCATCTCTCTTCCTCCTGCCTCTCTTAGTGGTCATCTCTCCTCCTTCTGCCTCTCTTAGTGGACAACTCTCTTCCATTTGCCTCTCTTAGTGGTCACCTCTCTTCCTCCTGCCTCTCTTAGTGGTCACCTCTCTTCCTTCTGCCTCTCTTAGTGGTCATCTCTCTTCCTCCTGCCTCTCTTAGTGGTCATCTCTCTTCCTCCTGCATCTCTTAGTGGTCACCTCTCTTTCTCATGCCTCTTTTAGTGGTCACCTCTCTTCCCCCTGCCTCTCTTAGTGGTCACCTCTCTTCCTCCTGCCTCTCTTAGTGGTCACCTCTCTTCCCCCTGCCTATCTTAGTGGTCACCTCTCTTCCTCCTGCCTCTTTGTGGTCACCTCTCTTCCTCCTGCCTCTCTTAGTGGTCACCTCTCTTCCTCCTGCCTCTTTGTGGTCACCTCTCTTCCTCCTGCCTCTCTTAATGGTCACCTCTCTTCCTTCTGCCTCTCTTAGTGGTCACCTCTCTTTCTCCTGCCTCTCATGGTGGTCACCTCTCTTCCTTCTGCCTCTCTTAGTGGTCACCTTGGACAGGGCCTTCCCATTTCCCTCCCTTTGCGTGACGCCGGTCATTACACCTGCCTTTCTTAGTGGTGACCTCTCTTCCTCCTGCCTCTCTTAGTGGTCACCTTTCTTCATCCTGCCTATCTTAGTGGTCACCTCTCTTCCTTCTGCCTCTCTTAGTGGTCACCTCTCTTCCCCCTGCCTATCTTAGTGGTCACCTCTCTTCCTCCTGCATCTCTTAGTGGTCACCTCTCTTCCTTCTGCCTCTCTTAGTGGTCACCTCTCTTCCTCCTGCATCTCTTAGTGGTCACCTTTCTTCATCTTGCCTATCTTAGTGGTCACCTCTCTTCCTTCTGCCTATCTTAGTGGTCACCTCTCTTCCTCCTGCATCTCTTAGTGGTCACCTCTCTTCCTTCTGCCTCTCTTAGTGGTCACCTCTCTTCCTTCTGCCTCTCTTAGTGGTCTCTGGACTAAGACAGAGAGTCAATCCCTGGTGTCCACCGCATACAGGCAGATCTCTTTCTCTGCCCTGAATAACAAAAGGGTCAAGCAGGGCCGGAGCTCAGGAGGAATATTTGGTATAAAGAGGAGCTCCATAAGCAGATCAGACCAGTGAAGATTGGAGACAGCCACATCTGGGTAAGAACAGGCCGCTCCATCCTCACCTCTCGGGCTGACGTCTACCTCTGTGCAGCATACATACAGTAGCTCCACCAGAGTCTCCGTACTTCAATCCCGACAGCCTCATCAAGAGCCACGTCCACAAGAGAAAGAATGGGGAGATCTGTGCCTGCTTTGTGGACTTTATGGAGGCCTTTGAGTGTGGCACCTGGGTGTATTCCTGAAACTTCTGTAAAGCGGAATAGGAGGAAAAAAGCATGATGTCATCAGAGGCTCCTACACTGAGAACAGATACAGTGTCAAGGTAAATGGGAAGAGAACAGATTATTTCCTCCTCAACACCTGGTCTCACCCTCCATGACACCCAGGTGAAGTTTCTGCTTTATGCAGATGATCTTCTGCTACTGTAACCAACTGAGAAAGGTCTCCAAGATAACATGGAAATTCGGGAGAAATTCAACACCACGTGGAGGAGACCTGACCCCAAAGAGCAATACAGCAGAAAAATAATAAAAATACAAAGCGATGAAACAAACCTGAACCCAAAGACGAAAGAAGAGCGAGAAGAACAACGGAGGAGGAAGAAAGATTAGAAAGTCTCCCCTGTGTATAAGACACATGTAAAACATCTGATATCACATGTCCCAACATTATGTTCACAAGTGAAAGAGAAATCTAAAAACTATTTACAAAGCTATAATAAATACACCCCTCCCACCAAATAAGCAGTAGTGATAAATGTAGACAACACTGACATCTAGTGGTCACATGGGACTGCTACAGGTTCACAAGTGCAGCAAATGCTCTAAAAAAAACTTAAAATTGGAGAAGATGAAGTTACTGTACACATCACTGAGTTACATCCTGTATTATACTCCAGAGCTGCACTCACTATTCTGCTGGTGCAGTCACTGTGTACATACATTACTTATCCTGTATTATACCCCAGAGCTGCACTCACTATTCTGCTGGTGCAGTCACTGTGCACATACATTACTTATCCGATACTGATCCTGAGTTACATCCTGTATTATACCCCAGAGCTGCACTCACTATTCTGCTGGTGGAGTCACTGTGTACATACATCACTTATCCTGTACTGATCCTGAGTTACATCCTGTATTATACTCCAGAGCTGCACTCACTATTCTGCTGGTGCAGTCACTGTGTACATACATTACTTATCCTATACTGATCCTGAGTTACATCCTGTATTATACTCCAGAGCTGCACTCACTATTCTGCTGGTGGAGTCACTGTGTACATACATCACTTATCCTGTACTGATCCTGAGTTACATCCTGTATTATACTCCAGAGCTGCACTCACTATTCTTCTGGTGGAGTCACTGTGTACATACATTACTTATCCTGTACTGATCCTGAGTTACATCCCGTATTATACTCCAGAGCTGTACTCACTATTCTGCTTAGTGGTGGCCTCTCTTCCTCTTGCCTCTCTTAGTGGTGACCTCTCTTCCTCCTGCCCCTCTTAGTGGTCACCTTTCTTCCTCCTGCCTCTCTTAGTGGTGACCTATCTTCCTCCTGCCCCTCTTAGTGGTCACCTTTCTTCCTCCTGCCTCTCTTAGTGGTGACCTCTCTTCCTCCTGCCCCTCTTAGTGGTCACCTTTCTTCCTCCTGCCTCTCTTAGTGGTGACCTTTCTTACTCCTGCCTCTCTTAGTGGTCATCTCTCTTCCTCCTGCCTCTCTCAGTGGTCACCTCTCTACCTCCTACCTCTCTTAGTGGCCATCTCTCTTCCTCCTGCCTCTCTTAGTGGTCATCTCTCCTCCTTCTGCCTCTCTTAGTGGACAACTCTTTTCCATTTGCCTCTCTTAGTGGTCACCTCTCTTCCTCCTGCCTCTCTTAGTGGTGACCTCTCTTCCTCCTGCCTCTCTTAGTGGTCACCTCTCTTCCTTCTGCCTCTCTTAGTGGTCATCTCTCTTGCTCCTGCCTCTCTTAGTAGTCACCTCTCTTCCTCCTGCATCTCTTAGTGGTCACCTCTCTTTCTCATGCCTCCTTTAGTGGTCACCTCTCTTCCCCCTGCCTCTCTTAGTGGTCACCTCTCTTCCTCCTGCCTCTCTTAGTGGTCACCTCTCGACCTCCTGCCTCTTTGTGGTCACCTCTCTTCCTCCTGCCTCTCTTAATGGTCACCTCTCTTCCTTCTGCCTCTCTTAGTGGTCACCTCTCTTCCTCCTGCCTCTTTGTGGTCACCTCTCTTCCTCCTGCCTCTCTTAGTGGTCACCTCTCTTCCTCCTGCCTCTTTGTGGTCACCTCTCTTCCTCCTGCCTCTCTTAATGGTCACCTCTCTTCCTTCTGCCTCTCTTAGTGGTCACCTCTCTTTCTCCTGCCTCTCATGGTGGTCACCTCTCTTCCTTCTGCCTCTCTTAGTGGTCACCTTGGACAGGGCCTTCCCATTTCCCTCCCTTTGCGTGACGCCGGTCATTACACCTGCCTTTCTTAGTGGTGACCTCTCTTCCTCCTGCCTCTCTTAGTGGTCACCTTTCTTCATCTTGCCTATCTTAGTGGTCACCTCTCTTCCTTCTGCCTCTCTTAGTGGTCACCTCTCTTCCCCCTGCCTCTCTTAGTGGTCACCTCTCTTCCTCCTGCATCTCTTAGTGGTCACCTCTCTTCCTTCTGCCTCTCTTAGTGGTCACCTCTCTTCCTCCTGCATCTCTTAGTGGTCACCTTTCTTCATCTTGCCTATCTTAGTGGTCACCTCTCTTCCTTCTGCCTATCTTAGTGGTCACCTCTCTTCCTCCTGCATCTCTTAGTGGTCACCTCTCTTCCTTCTGCCTCTCTTAGTGGTCACCTCTCTTCCTTCTGCCTCTCTTAGTGGTCTCTGGACTAAGACAGAGAGTCAATCCCTGGTGTCCACCGCATACAGGCAGATCTCTTTCTCTGCCCTGAAAAACAAAAGGGTCAAGCAGGGCCGGAGCTCAGGAGGAATATTTGGTATAAAGAGGAGCTCCATAAGCAGATCAGACCAGTGAAGATTGGAGACAGCCACATCTGGGTAAGAACAGGCCGCTCCATCCTCACCTCTCGGGCTGACGTCTACCTCTGTGCAGCATACATACAGTAGCTCCACCAGAGTCTCCGTACTTCAATCCCGACAGCCTCATCAAGAGCCACGTCCACAAGAGAAAGAATGGGGAGATCTGTGCCTGCTTTGTGGACTTTATGGAGGCCTTTGAGTGTGGCACCTGGGTGTATTCCTGAAACTTCTGTAAAGCGGAATAGGAGGAAAAAAGCATGGTGTCATCAGAGGCTCCTACACTGAGAACAGATACAGCGTGAAGGTAAATGGGAAGAGAACAGATTATTTCCTCCTCAACACCTGGTCTCACCCTCCATGACACCCAGGTGAAGTTTCTGCTTTATGCAGATGATCTTCTGCTACTGTAACCAACTGAGAAAGGTCTCCAAGATAACATGGAAATTCGGGAGAAATTCAACACCACGTGGAGGAGACCTGACCCCAAAGAGCAATACAGCAGAAAAATAATAAAAATACAAAGCGATGAAACAAACCTGAACCCAAAGACGAAAGAAGAGCGAGAAGAACAACGGAGGAGGAAGAAAGATTAGAAAGTCTCCCCTGTGTATAAGACACATGTAAAACATCTGATATCACATGTCCCAACATTATGTTCACAAGTGAAAGAGAAATCTAAAAACTATTTACAAAGCTATAATAAATACACCCCTCCCACCAAATAAGCAGTAGTGATAAATGTAGACAACACTGACATCTAGTGGTCACATGGGACTGCTACAGGTTCACAAGTGCAGCAAATGCTCTAAAAAAAACTTAAAATTGGAGAAGATGAAGTTACTGTACACATCACTGAGTTACATCCTGTATTATACTCCAGAGCTGCACTCACTATTCTGCTGGTGCAGTCACTGTGTACATACATTACTTATCCTGTATTATACCCCAGAGCTGCACTCACTATTCTGCTGGTGCAGTCACTGTGCACATACATTACTTATCCGATACTGATCCTGAGTTACATCCTGTATTATACCCCAGAGCTGCACTCACTATTCTGCTGGTGGAGTCACTGTGTACATACATCACTTATCCTGTCCTGATCCTGAGTTACATCCTGTATTATACTCCAGAGCTGCACTCACTATTCTGCTGGTGCAGTCACTGTGTACATACATTACTTATCCTATACTGATCCTGAGTTACATCCTGTATTATACTCCAGAGCTGCACTCACTATTCTGCTGGTGGAGTCACTGTGTACATACATCACTTATCCTGTACTGATCCTGAGTTACATCCTGTATTATACTCCAGAGCTGCACTCACTATTCTTCTGGTGGAGTCACTGTGTACATACATTACTTATCCTGTACTGATCCTGAGTTACATCCCGTATTATACTCCAGAGCTGTACTCACTATTCTGCTTAGTGGTGGCCTCTCTTCCTCTTGCCTCTCTTAGTGGTGACCTCTCTTCCTCCTGCCCCTCTTAGTGGTCACCTTTCTTCCTCCTGCCTCTCTTAGTGGTGACCTCTCTTCCTCCTGCCCCTCTTAGTGGTCACCTTTCTTCCTCCTGCCTCTCTTAGTGGTGACCTTTCTTACTCCTGCCTCTCTTAGTGGTCATCTCTCTTCCTCCTGCCTCTCTCAGTGGTCACCTCTCTACCTCCTACCTCTCTTAGTGGCCATCTCTCTTCCTCCTGCCTCTCTTAGTGGTCATCTCTCCTCCTTCTGCCTCTCTTAGTGGACAACTCTTTTCCATTTGCCTCTCTTAGTGGTCACCTCTCTTCCTCCTGCCTCTCTTAGTGGTGACCTCTCTTCCTCCTGCCTCTCTTAGTGGTCACCTCTCTTCCTTCTGCCTCTCTTAGTGGTCATCTCTCTTCCTCCTGCCTCTCTTAGTAGTCACCTCTCTTCCTCCTGCATCTCTTAGTGGTCACCTCTCTTTCTCATGCCTCCTTTAGTGGTCACCTCTCTTCCCCCTGCCTCTCTTAGTGGTCACCTCTCTTCCTCCTGCCTCTCTTAGTGGTCACCTCTCTTCCTCCTGCCTCTTTGTGGTCACCTCTCTTCCTCCTGCCTCTCTTAATGGTCACCTCTCTTCCTTCTGCCTCTCTTAGTGGTCACCTCTCTTTCTCCTGCCTCTCATGGTGGTCACCTCTCTTCCTTCTGCCTCTCTTAGTGGTCACCTTGGACAGGGCCTTCCCATTTCCCTCCCTTTGCGTGACGCCGGTCATTACACCTGCCTTTCTTAGTGGTGACCTCTCTTCCTCCTGCCTCTCTTAGTGGTCACCTTTCTTCATCTTGCCTATCTTAGTGGTCACCTCTCTTCCTTCTGCCTCTCTTAGTGGTCACCTCTCTTCCCCCTGCCTATCTTAGTGGTCACCTCTCTTCCTCCTGCATCTCTTAGTGGTCACCTCTCTTCCTTCTGCCTCTCTTAGTGGTCACCTCTCTTCCTCCTGCATCTCTTAGTGGTCACCTCTCTTCCCCCTGCCTATCTTAGTGGTC
This sequence comes from Bufo bufo, assembly GCF_905171765.1. Classification (NCBI taxonomy): domain Eukaryota; kingdom Metazoa; phylum Chordata; class Amphibia; order Anura; family Bufonidae; genus Bufo; species Bufo bufo. Next base: position 7,820,497 of record NC_053395.1, read on the forward strand.
ACCTCTCTTCCCCCTGCCTCTCTTAGTGGTCACCTCTCTTCCTTCTGCCTCTCTTAGTGGTCACCTCTCTTCCCCCTGCCTATCTTAGTGGTCACCTCTCTTCCTCCTGCATCTCTTAGTGGTCACCTCTCTTCCTTCTGCCTCTCTTAGTGGTCACCTCTCTTCCTTCTGCCTCTCTTAGTGGTCACCTCTCTTCCCCCTGCCTATCTTAGTGGTCACCTCTCTTCCTCCTGCATCTCTTAGTGGTCACCTCTCTTCCTTCTGCCTCTCTTAGTGGTCACCTCTCTTCCCCCTGCCTATCTTAGTGGTCACCTCTCTTCCTCATGCATCTCTTAGTGGTCACCTTTCTTCCTTCTGCCTCTTAGTGGTCACCTTTCTTCCTTCTGCCTCTTTGTGGTCACCTCCCTTCCTCCTGCCTCTCTTAATGGTCACTTCTCTTCCTTCTGCCTCTCTTAGTGGTCACCTCTCTTCCTCCTGCCTCTCTTGGTGGTCACCTCTCTTCCTTCTGCCTCTCTTAGTGGTCACCTCTCTTCCTTCTGTCTCTCTTAGTGGTCACCTCTCTTCCTTCTGCCTCTCTTAGTGGTCACCTCTCTTCCTTCTGTCTCTCTTAGTGGTCACCTCTCTTCCTTCTGCCTCTCTTAGTGGGCACCTTTCTTCCTCCTGCCTCTTTGTGGGCACCTCTCTTTCTCCTGCCTCTCTTAGTGGTCCCCTCTCTTCCTTCTGCCTCTCTTAGTGGTCACCTCTCTTCCTCCTGCCTCTCTTAGTGGTCACCTCTCTTCATCCTGCCTCTCTTAGTTGTCACCTCTCTTCCTCCTGCCTCTCTTAGTGGTGACCTCTCTTCCTCCTGCCTCTCTTAGTGGTCACCTCTCTTCCTCCTGCCTCTCTTAGTGGTCACCTCTCTTCCTCCTGCCTCTCTTAGTTGTCACCTCTCTTCCTCCTGCCTCTCTTAGTGGTGACCTCTCTTCATCCTGCCTCTCTTAGTGGTCACCTCAGTGCAAAGGGATTTATAAAACGGGGGTATGAGCAATTAAAATAAAAAGCCACACCCCTCAAAAATAAGCCACGCCCCTTTGTTGAGCAAGGCACACAATGTCTAAAGCCCCTACTGAATGTGGAGCACGACCTGCATGGCAGGTTATTGTAGTAAATTAAGAAACAATTTGGGGCATTTATCACAGGAAACCTCTCTGAACAAATCCTCGTAAAGGATACACCCGTTACATTACATTTTAGGTCTTTCCTTACTTTATATATATACGACCTTAAAGGTCACATGACATGTACTGTGGACTGGGAATGTGCCTGTCAGAATAACATTACATTTCTGAATATTTATGATTAATCTCACTGAAATATCACACATATCATTCTTTCCCCTGTAGAATATTCCGCCATGCCACTCAACATTACGGGGCGTGCCCCAAACCTCTCATGCACTTTCAATCTCTAAATGAAGGTGGGTACTTACCTTTTATCGCCTGACAAACCCCAAGAAATCCTGCAGATGGACAATAAAAGTTGTTACAAAAGCAATGGATCGATAGATAGATAGATAGATAGATAGATAGATAGATAGATAGATATGACATAGAGAGATAATCAAGGAGTCACAAACCATGGAGGAATCCACCTGCCTCACACAGAGTAATGCAGATCAGAGACATGGAGGAGATAAAGACCCTGCTAAGCACTCTGCAGAACACTGACTGGACCAAACATCTACAACATGGCCACCAGTCAAGAATCCAGCTTGTCCTACGTAGAACGGCTCATTACAAGGTATACGGACAAACAATGACATTTCTTATTATCGGCAGCTGGAACATTCAGGGCCTGAACGTTTCACCCTTCGGATATAAGATGCATGACCCAGACTTTACCCAAAGACTGAAAAACATTGACATACAGATCCTCCTAGAAAGATGGACTAAGACAGAGAGTCAATCCCTGGTGTCCACCGCATACAGGGAGATCTCTTTCTCTGCCCTGAAAAACAAAAGGGTCAAGCAGGGCCGGAGCTCAGGAGGAATATTTGGTATAAAGAGGAGCTCCATAAGCAGATCAGACCAGTGAAGATTGGAGACAGCCACATCTGGGTAAGAACAGGCCGCTCCATCCTCACCTCTCGGGCTGACGTCTACCTCTGTGCAGCATACATACAGTAGCTCCACCAGAGTCTCCGTACTTCAATCCCGACAGCCTCATCAAGAGCCACGTCCACAAGAGAAAGAATGGGGAGATCTGTGCCTGCTTTGTGGACTTTATGGAGGCCTTTGAGTGTGGCACCTGGGTGTATGCCTGAAACTTCTGTAAAGCGGAATAGGAGGAAAAAAGCATGGTGTCATCAGAGGCTCCTACACTGAGAACAGATACAGCGTGAAGGTAAATGGGAAGAGAACAGATTATTTCCTCCTCAACACCAGGTCTCACCCTCCATGACACCCAGGTGAAGTTTCTGCTTTATGCAGATGATCTTCTGCTACTGTAACCAACTGAGAAAGGTCTCCAAGATAACATGGAAATTCGGGAGAAATTCAACACCAAGTGGGAATTGCCCATCAATCTAAAGAAAATCAACATCATGCTGTCCAGAAGAGAAACCCGGAAACCAACCGGGCGTCCTCCCTTTTTGCTGAACAACTGTCCACTTTCAGAAACCGTCTAGCCAATCAGGGAGATTCAAGAAAGCCATAGACACACTGAAAGACAAGGTGTGCAAAACCTTCTATGCCATCAAAAGGCGTCCGCAGCATCTCAAAGCACCAGTGACCATCTGGCTTAGAATCCTTGATACCATCATAGCCCCAATCCTCTTGTATGGCAGCGAAGTCTGGGGTCCGGATACATAACCAGACTGGTCAAAGAGGGACTCTGGGCCAATAGAAATATTCCAACTAGAATTCTGCAAACACCTTTTCCAGGTCCACAGCACCTGTCGAGTAGAGCTGGGCAGATTCCCAATGTACCTTGCTATCCAGAAGAGGGCGCTATCATTCAGAGCCCATCTGCATAGCAGCAGTCCCAGTTCCTACCATCAAAAAGCCTTGCCAAACCAGAAGAAAACATAACCCAAAAAACGAAGCACCCCGCAACAAGTCGCCCAAACCCAGCCTGACACTGACCAGTGCAACCAGACATAGGGGGAAATCCAGAAAACAGTACACAAGAGCAAAGAGGAGTATATCAGCGTCTGGGGGAATGACATGAGAACATTACAGAAGCTGACGGTATACTAGATTCTGCAGAGGGAGAAACTCCCCAACCCCAGAGACTGACAGATCCTGAGCTGGTACAGACTGAGTGCCCACAGCCTGCTCATCGAATCCGCTCACTTGAGGAGACTGTCTGATCTCTGCCCAGACTTCACCTCCATGGAGGAGGAAGAGAGACTCTCCATACTGCCGGGGGAGGAGGAGAACACATCGGCCACAGCAGCACAATATATTACTGCCTGCCATGGACTGAGAGAAGCCTGATACACCATGGACTCCTATACCCCTATCCTGGATGTGTCCCCATCCCACAACCCTACCCAATTATTTCCCACTTGCTTTGGCAATGCTAAAATCTAGATAGTCCTGCCAATAAAACTGAATTGAATTTGATTGATAGATAGATAGATAGATAGATAGATATAGATAGAGAGATGGATAGATAGATAATAGATAGATGATAGATAGATAGATAGATAGATAGATAGATAGATGATAGATAGATAGATAGATAGATAGATAGATAGATAGATAGATAGATAGAGAGATGGAGGGTCGCATACCTATCAGGACCAGGGCTGCTCTTGTTGAGGACATGGTTGGCTCTTCTTCTGGGCTCGGTGACCACTCTCGGATCTTTGTGGCGGCATGGAATGTGGGGTAACCGGTTCCTGTGCAGCTGAATGTACATTTTTTGCGCAAATACAGCGGCACCTCGCCCTCAGGTCTCCATGTCTATAGATCAGTTATTGTAATCGTCAGCGTCTGTGACCGTCACCTGACAACCTGAACAGCAGGTTCCAGATATTTCTAAGCAATGACACCAACAGAGCTGACAATCAGATCTGCTCAGGACAACAACTGGACCAGTGTGGGGAGAGATACGGGACCGTGTATCTATAGGGCCATATGTACAGCGGATCATGTGACCAGTGTCCGTCTGGTTATTGGACACATGACTAATAATGTTACATTTAACTTGTTACATTGAGGACCTTTTTAACTACTTCCCTTAAACCCTCTGTGCTGCTAATAAAATGCTGGTGATATGGAGTCGAGCAGTAAACATGACATATGAGTCAACCACACAGCTGGCTCTGTACAGTGGCGCCCCCTGTGCTCATGCAGCTAATCTACAAGATACAGTCCTGATCAAAAGTTTAAGACCACTTGAAAAATGGCAAAAAATCCTATGTATCATGGCTGGATCTTAACAAGGTTCCAAGTGGAGCTTCAACAAGAAGAGATGGGAGTGAGACAAAACATTTTTTGAGCATTCAATTTAATGAAAACAACGAATAAACTGAAACAGGCTGTTTTTCAGCTGATCAAAAGTTTAGGACCACACCTCCAAAAAAAAAACTAAACCCCCCCAAAACAGAAATCCAACTTCCAAACATGACCTCAGTAATGAGTAGCTCCGCCGTTATTGTTTCGGCATGTGCTTGATGCAAGCGTTTCCATGAGGTGAGTGGGAACATTTCTCCAAGTGGTGAAGACGGCCGCACGAAGGCCATCTACTGTCTGGAACTGTCTTCCATTTTTGTAAACTTCCCTTGCCATCCATCCCCAAAGGTTCTCAATTGGATTTAGATCAGGGGAACACGCAGGATGGGCCAAAAGCGTGATGTTATTCTCCTGGAAGAAGTCCCTTGTCCTGCGGGCATTGTGTACTGTAGCGTTGTCCTGTTACCACACAGACGAGGGCCCTCAGTCATGAGGAATGCTCTCTGCAACATCTGGACATGGCCGGCGGCCGTTTGACGCCCCTGCACTTCCTGAAGCTCCATTGTTCCACTGACGGAAAAAGACCCCCAGACCATTATGGCGCCCCCTCCACTGTGGCGCGTAGAAAACATCTCAGGTGGGATCTGCTTGTCATGCCAGTAACGGTGGAAACCATCAGGACCATCAAGGTTACATTTTTTCTCATCAGAGAATAAAACTTTCTTCCACCTTTTGAATGTCCCATGTTTGGTGCTCTCTTGCAAAGTCCAAACGAGCAGTTCTGTGGTGTTCAAGGAGACGAGGTCTTTGAAGACGTTTTTTGTTTTTGAAGCCCTTCAGTCTCAGATGCCGTCTGATGATTATGGGGCTGCAGTCAGCACCAGTAAGGGCCTTAATTTGGGTCGAGGATCGTCCAGTGTCTTGACGGACAGCCAATTGGATCCTCCGGCTCAGTGCTGGTGACATTTTTTTGGGTCTTCCACTTGACTTTTTTGTTCCATAACCCTCAGGATCATTTAAGAAATTCCAAATGACTGTCTTACTGCGTCCCACCTCAGCAGCGATGGCGGCTGTGAGAGACCCTGCTTATGCAGTTCAACAACCCGACCACATTCAAAAAGGGAGAGTTTTTGTGCCTTTGCCATCACAACGTGTGACTACCTGACAGAACATGACAATGAATCCACAGATTTGGCCTTTTAAAGGCATGTGGTCCTAAACTTTTGATCAGGACTGTACATCACAGAGTTCACTCACTTATGGTGTTCAAGTCTTTGAAAGTAAAGGACCCCTTTAAATTAAAGTTATACTGCACTTTAGACAATCCCTTTCTGATAAAATAGTCCCCAGAGATGATCTCAGGGTCCTCCGCTTCAGAGACCCCTGTGATCAGATGTGATCTGTGGGAGATCCCAGCAGCAGGTGCTCGGTTTCCCTGCAGCACCACCACAGGTGAAATGAAGCATTGCACAGTTCACAGTGAAATCAATGGGCTGTCTGTGTATTCCTCAGAGGCGGCAGGTCCTGCAGAGAGGAGGGCTCTCAGTAGTCGCTCCAGGACCCCAATTTAATATAGGAAATTGATCCTTGGATTTAGCGCCTGCAGTTTTCTGTAAATTATCTGCGGCGTTCAGGAGAGCACTGGCGGCTCCACCACAGCTTATCACACCCAACGTCTTAGGATGTGATCTCCCACATCAAAATCATATGCGATTTAGGGGAGGAGCCTTTGAGCGCAAAAATGTGAAAATCTGATCCAAACTGTGTTCACAGTCCCACGTGTGCGCCGTGTGTACATGTACAAGGTCATGTGACCATAGAGATACATGAGTGCGATTTATCATTGTGAAGTCTCAGCCTTCATAGTAAATGGATTATCAGGTCTGCCCTGTGTGTGGCTGCGCCCCCTGCAGGTGATGCACTGTGGTGCAGGGAGGTGGAGGGGCTGCGCTGTGATACAGAGAGGATGAGGGGGCTGCACTGTGCCCGCAATGATACAGGAAATTGGAGAGGCTGCGCTGCCCCCACCATCATACAGGGAGGTGGAGATGCTGTGCTGTGCCCACCATGATACAGGGAGGGAGAGGGGCTGCGCTATGCCCACCATGATACAGGGAGGTGGAGATGCTGTGCTGTGCCCACCATGATACAAGGAGGGAGAGGGGCTGCGCTATGCCCACCATGATACAGGGAGGTGGAGATGCTGTGCTGTGCCCACCATGATACAGGGAAGGGGAGGGGTTGTACTGTGATACTGGGAAATTGATGGGCTGTGCTGTGCCTGGCATAATACAGGGAGGTGGAAGGGATATGCTGTGCCAGCCATGATACAGGGAGGTGGAGGGGCTGCGCTGTGCCCGGCATGATACAGGGAGGTTCAGGAGATGTGCTGTGCCCGGCATGATACAGGGAGGTGGAGGGGCTGCGTTGTGCCTGGCATAATACAGGGAGGGTGAGGGGTTGTACTGTAATACAGGGAGGTGGAGGAACTGTGCTGTGATACAGGAAGGTAGAGGGTCTGTGCTGTGCCCACCATGATAAAGGGAGGTGGATGGTCTGTGCTGTGCCTGCCTGTAATGACCGGCGTCACACAAAGGGAGGGAAATGGGAAGGCCCTGTCCAAGGGAGAGGGAAAGGTGGTGACCTCTGACTCACCTTGCGGCTGGCACCTGACTGCCCTGACGTCCCTAGACGGGTTCCTCACCCGTACGCCGATCACGTGCCTAAACCCTGGCTTTCCCTAGGATGAGCCCTATGTAGTGAACGGGGCGGTGGGATCACTAGTCCGCACCACTGACACTAAGAGGGAAACACCAAGGAGAGGACAGACAATACAGACAAACATATAATCCCAGGTGGGCGACAACAGCAGACCACAAAGGCCCAACAGGGATCCGGAGGGTAACGTTCTGGAACAACAACCAGGGAACACAGTTACACAGCTCCAGAGGGTCAGAATAGAAGTCCAGGCAGGAAGCTCTATATCTGGCAACCAGAGAAGTGGGAGAGGGGAATATAAGGAGGTTGGGAGTGCTGGACAAGGAACAGCTAAAGAGAAGGAGCTACGGATCCCTGAGTGAGCCAAAAGGGTTGCAAGGCAAACCCAGAAAGCTACCATTAATAAACAGCACTGTTTTTAGACATAGAGCGCGCAGCCACCCGCTGCGACTTCCTGAGTCAGGAATCCTGACACCGGGTATAACGGAGTCAGGCGTGGCTCTTGACACCCTCGTGACACTGCCATGATACAGGGAGAGAGAGGGGCTGCGCTATGCCCACCATGATACAAGAAGGTGGAGGGGCTGCTCTGTGATACAGGGAGGAAGAGGGGTTGTGCTGTGCCCACCATGATACAGGGAGGTGAAGGGTCTGCTCTGTGATACAGAGAGGGGGAGGGGCTGTGCTGTGCCCACCATAATACAGGGAGGTGGAGGGGCTGCACTGTAATACAGGGAGGTGGAGGGGCTGCACTGTAATACAGGGAGGTGGAGGTGCTGCGCTATGTCCGCCATGATACTGGGATTTGGAGGGTCTGCTCTGTGATACAGGGAGGGGAAGGGGCTGTATTGTAATACAGGGAGATGGAGGGGCTGATCTGTTATACAGGGAGGTGGAGGTGCTGCGCTATGTCCGCCATGATACTGGGATTGTGATACAGAGAGGTGGAGGGGCTGTGCTGTGATACAGGGAGGTGGAGGGGCTGCGCTGTAATACAGGGAGGAGGAGGGGCTGCGCTGTAATACAGGGAGGTGGAGGGGCTGCGCTGTGATACAGGGAGGTGGAGGGGCTGCGCTGTGATACAGGGAGGTGGAGGGGCTGCGCTGTGATGCAGGGAGGTGGAGGGGCTGCGCTGTGATACAGAGAGGGGGAGGGGCTGCGCTGTAATACAGAGAGGTGGAGGGGCTGCGTTGTAATACAGAGAGGAGGAGGGGCTGCGTTGTAATACAGAGAGGAGGAGGGGCTGCGCTGTGATACAGAGAGGAGGAGGGGCTGCGCTATGATACAGAGAGGTGGAGGGGCTGCGCTGCAATACAGAGAGGAGGAGGGGCTGCGCTGTGATACAGAGGGGGGAGGGGCTGCGCTGTGATACAGAGAGGTGGAGGGGCTGCGCTGTGAAACAGAGAGGAGGAGGGGCTTCGCAAGGAAAACAGAGAGGAGGAGGGTTGCGCTGTGATACAGAGAGGAGGAGGGGCTGCGCTGTAATACAGGGAGGAGGAGGGGCTGCGCTGTGATACAGAGAGGAGGAGGGGCTGCGCTGTAATACAGGGAGGAGGAGGGGCTGCGTTGTGATACAGGGAGGAGGAGGGGCTGCACTGTGATACAGGGAGGTGGAGGGGCTGTGCTGTGATACAGGGAGGTGGAGGGGCTGCGCTGTGATACAGAGAGGGGGAGGGGCTGCGCTGTAATACAGGGAGGTGGAGGGGCTGCGCTATAATACAGGGAGGTGGAGGGGCTGCGCTGTGATACAGAGAGGAGGAGGGGCTGCGCTGTGATACAGGGAGGTGGATGGGCTGTGCTGTGATACAGGGAGGTGGAGGGGCTGCGCTGTGATACAGAGAGGGGGAGGGGCTGCGCTGTAATACAGAGAGGAGGATGGGCTGTGCTGTGACACAGAGAGGTGGAGGGGCTGCGCTGTAATACAGAGAGGGGGAGGGGCTGCACTGTAATACAGAGAGGAGGAGGGGCTGCGCTGTAATACAGAGAGGAGGAGGGGCTGCACTGTAATACAGAGAGGGGGAGGGGCTGCACTGTAATACAGGGAGGTGGAGGGGCTGCGCTGTAATACAGGGAGGTGGAGGGGCTGCGCTGTAATACAGGGAGGTGGAGGGGCTGCGCTGTGATTCAGGGAGGTGGAGGGGCTGCGCTGTGATACAGAGAGGGGGAGGGGCTGCGCTGTGATTCAGGGAGGTGGAGGGGCTGCGCTGTAATACAGGGAGGAGGAGGAGCTGCGCTGTGATACAGGGAGGTGGAGGGGCTGCGCTGTAATACAGGGAGGTGGAGGGGCTGCGCTGTGATACAGAGAGGGGGAGGGGCTGCGCTGTGATTCAGGGAGGTGGAGGGGCTGCGCTGTGATACAGGGAGGAGGAGGAGCTGCGCTGTGATACAGGGAGGTGGAGGGGCTGCGCTGTAATACAGGGAGGTGGAGGGGCTGCGCTGTGATTCAGGGAGGTGGAGGGGCTGCGCTGTAATACAGGGAGGAGGAGGGGCTGCGCTGTGATACAGGGAGGTGGAGGGGCTGCGCTGTGATACAGAGAGGGGGAGTGGCTGCACTGTAATACAGGGAGGTGGAGGGGCTGTGCTGTAATACAGAGAGGGGGAGGGGCTGCGCTGTAGTACAGAGAGGTGGAGGGGCTGCGCTGTATCCGCTATAATACAGGGAGGTGGAGGGGGTGCACTGTGATACAGAGAGGGGGAGGGGCTGCGCTGTGACACAGAGAGGAGGAGGGGCTGTGATGTAATACAGAGAGGGGGAGGGGCTGCGCTGTGACACAGAGAGGAGGAGGGGCTGTGATGTGATACAGAGAGGTGGAGGGGCTGCGCTGTAATACAGGGAGGTGGAGGGGCTGCGCTGTAATACAGGGAGGTGGAGGGGCTGCGCTGTAATACAGGGAGGTGGAGGGGCTGCGCTGTGATACAGAGAGGGGGAGTGGCTGCACTGTAATACAGGGAGGTGGAGGGGCTGCGCTGTGATACAGAGAGGGGGAGGGGCTGCGCTGTAGTACAGAGAGGTGGAGGGGCTGCGCTGTATCCGCTATAATACAGGGAGGTGGAGGGGGTGCACTGTGATACAGAGAGGGGGAGGGGCTGCGCTGTGACACAGAGAGGAGGAGGGGCTGTGATGTAATACAGAGAGGGGGAGGGGCTGCGCTGTGACACAGAGAGGAGGAGGGGCTGTGATGTGATACAGAGAGGTGGAGGGGCTGCGCTGTAATACAGGGAGGTGGAGGGGCTGCGCTGTAATACAGGGAGGTGGAGGGGCTGCGCTGTAATACAGGGAGGTGGAGGGGCTGCGCTGTGATACAGAGAGGTGGAGGGGCTGCGCTGTAATACAGGGAGGTGGAGGGGCTGCGCTGTAATACAGGGAGGTGGAGGGGCTGCGCTGTAATACAGGGAGGTGGAGGGGCTGCGCTGTAATACAGAGAGGAGGAGGGGCTGCGCTGTGACACAGAGAGGGGAAGGGGCTGCATTGTGATACAGGGAGGTGGAGGGGCTGCGCTGTAATACAGAGAGGTGGAGGGGCTGCGCTGTGATACAGAGAGGAGGAGGGGCTGCGCTGTAATACAGAGAGGAGGAGGGGCTGCGCTGTAATACAGAGAGGTGGAGGGGCTGCGCTGTGATACAGATAGGTGGAGGGGCTGCGCTGTAATACAGGGAGGTGGAGGGGCTGCGCTGTGATACAGAGAGGTGGAGGGGCTGCGCTGTAATACAGAGAGGTGGAGGGGCTGCGCTGTGATACAGATAGGTGGAGGGGCTGCGCTGTGATACAGATAGGTGGAGGGGCTGCGCTGTGATACAGGGAGGTGGAGGGGCTGCACTGTGATACAGATAGGTGGAGGGGCTGCGCTGTGATACAGAGAGGTGGAGGGGCTGCGCTGTAATACAGGGAGGTGGAGGGGCTGCGCTGTAATACAGAGAGGTGGAGGGGCTGCGCTGTGATACAGATAGGTGGAGGGGCTGCGCTGTGATACAGAGAGGTGGAGGGGCTGCGCTGTAATACAGGGAGGTGGAGGGGCTGCACTGTGATACAGATAGGTGGAGGGGCTGCGCTGTGATACAGGGAGGTGGAGGGGCTGCGCTGTAATACAGAGAGGTGGAGGGGCTGCGCTGTGATACAGTTAGGTGGAGGGGCTGCGCTGTGATACAGGGAGGTGGAGGGGCTGCGCTGTAATACAGAGAGGTGGAGGGGCTGCACTGTGATACAGATAGGTGGAGGGGCTGCACTGTAATACAGAGAGGTGGAGGGGCTGCGCTGTAATACAGGGAGGTGGAGGGGCTGCGCTGTAATACAGGGAGGTGGAGGGGCTGCGCTGTGATACAGGGAGGTGGAGGGGCTGCGCTGTAATACAGAGAGGTGGAGGGGCTGCACTGTGATACAGAGAGGGGGAGGAGCTGCGCTGTAATACAGGGAGGTGGAGGGGCTGCGCTGTGATACAGGGAGGTGGAGGGGCTGCACTGTAATACAGAGAGGAGGAGGGGCTGCGCTGTAATACAGGGAGGTGGAGGGGCTGCGCTGTAATACAGAGAGGTGGAGGGGCTGCGCTGTGATACAGAGAGGTGGAGGGGCTGCGCTGTAATACAGAGAGGTGGAGGGGCTGCGCTGTAATACAGAGAGGTGGAGGGGCTGCACTGTGATACAGATAGGTGGAGGGGCTGCGCTGTAATACAGGGAGGTGGAGGGGCTGCGCTGTAATACAGGGAGGTGGAGGGGCTGCGCTGTGATACAGGGAGGTGGAGGGGCTGCGCTGTAATACAGAGAGGTGGAGGGGCTGCACTGTGATACAGATAGGTGGAGGGGCTGCGCTGTAATACAGGGAGGTGGAGGGGCTGCGCTGTAATACAGGGAGGTGGAGGGGCTGCGCTGTGATACAGGGAGGTGGAGGGGCTGCACTGTAATACAGAGAGGAGGAGGGGCTGCGCTGTAATACAGGGAGGTGGAGGGGCTGCGCTGTAATACAGAGAGGTGGAGGGGCTGCGCTGTGATACAGAGAGGTGGAGGGGCTGCGCTGTAATACAGAGAGGTGGAGGGGCTGCGCTGTATCCGCTATAATACAGGGAGGAGGAGGGGCTGCGCTGTGATACAGAGAGGTGGAGGGGCTGCGCTGTGATACTGGGAGGAGGAGCGGCTGCGCTGTGATACAGAGAGGAGGAGGGGCTGCGCTGTGATACAGGGAGGAGGAGCGGCTGCACTCTGCCTGCCATGTGTGGAGGGGGTCAGTGTTTGGGGCGTAAGTATGTGGGGGTTTAGTGTCTGTGGGAGGATCGGTGCATAAACAGGAATTGATCTTCCTGTAACTTCTCTTATTTAAATGTTGATTGACAGTTTAAACAAAATGGATTTATCTTAAAGGGGAACACCCCACCCAGAGGATAACAACTCAGATTCCTAACTTTTGACCAATAAGGAAAGACCCTGCAGAGATGTCCCCTAACACTGACAACCTGAACTGTTCATGTCATCTACAGGAGCAGACGTCCTAGATCTGGGGCCAGCAGAGAAAGAGTTAAACAGAAGGTAACAGAAGAGCAGCCGGTGGATACAATGTATCAGACACATGATCACAGTAACTGCTCCTCCTCCTGTGTGAGGATCATCATCATCATCATCATCACCTCCTGTGTGAGGATCAGCCAATAGCACGAGGCGGAGGAGGCGTCACCAGGAACTTTCACTTTCCATTCCAGCTTCCTGTAAACAGACGAGAGATCAGGAAAACTGTGAGTGTACTGGGAATGGGGGTACTGGGAGTGTCTGGATATAATGGGGATACTGGGAGTGTCTGGATATAACCTGCATATGGGACGTGTATGATGTGTATAAAGGAGGCATACGGGCAGTGGACATAATGGGAATACTGGGAGTATATGGTTTCTGGATATAATAGGCTTCCAGGGAGTCACTTCAGATCAGCGAATCGACTTCGAATGAAACATCCAAAGTCGATTTGCATAAAACTTCGTTCTAATTCTGTACGGAGCAGGAGTATTAGAATGTATTGGCTCCGAGGAGCCGAAGTTACCAGTGGTACCTTGGAACCGAACCCGAGTTCGGGAAATGTTTTTTTTATAGTACAAATTAATTTATGAAGTTATTGCGCAAAGCCTCGCGAGACTTTACGAAGCTATAACCTCGGCTCATCGGAGCCAATACATTCTAATTAGAGATGTGTGCGGGGCAGTTATATGTTCTAAAGCATTTTTTGTCGTGTATTAGTGGGAAAAAAGGGCTTATTAGCCGTTGTGTGGTGAAGTGAGAAAATTACAGAGTTTTTTGGGTGTTTTAATTTCCGTTTTATTTATTTATTTGATCTAACAGTATGTCAGACAGAGAAGTGCCAGGCCCTGCACAGGGGAGGGGCACAGTGGCGGATCCAGAGCCTGGTCTCGGGAGGGGCACTTCCAGATTATTTTCTGTCCGCCGCCACAAAACAATGGTGCTTATAGAACAGACTCCACAGTGTAGCGGTATACTGTATATTGTGTGGCACAGTGTAGAAGTATACTGTATATTGTGGGGCACAGTGTAGAGGTATACTGTATATTGTGTGGCACGGTGTAGAGGTATACTGTATATTGTGTGGCACGGTGTAGAGGTATACTGTATATTGTGGGGCACAGTGTAGAGGTATACTGTATATTGTGTGGCACGGTGTAGAGGTATACTGTATATTGTGTGGCACAGTGTAGAGGTATACTGTATATTGTGGGGCACAGTGTAGAGGTATACTGTATATTGTGGGGCACAGTGTAGAGGTATACTGTATATTGTGGGGCACAGTGTAGAGGTATATTGTGGGGCACAGTGTAGAGGTATACTGTATATTGTGGGGCACAGTGTAGAGGTATACTGTATATTGTGGGGCACAGTGTAGAGGTATACTGTATATTGTGGGGCACAGTGTAGAGGTATATTGTATATTGTGTGGCACAGTGTAGCGGTATACTGTATATTGTGGGGCACAGTGTAGAGGTATACTGTATATTGTGTGGCACAGTGTAGCGGTATACTGTATATTGTGTGGCACAGTGTAGCGGTATACTGTATATTGTGGGGCACAGTGTAGCGGTATACTGTATATTGTGTGGCACAGTGTAGCGGTATACTGTATATTGTGGGGCACAGTGTAGCGGTATACTGTATATTGTGTGGCACAGTGTAGAGGTATACTGTATATTGTGTGGCACAGTGTAGCGGTATACTGTATATTGTGTGGCACAGTGTAGAGGTATACTGTATATTGTGTGGCACAGTGTAGAGGTATACTGTATATTGTGTGGCACAGTGTAGCGGTATACTGTATATTGTGGGGCACAGTGTAGAGGTATACTGTATATTGTGGGGCACAGTGTAGAGGTATACTGTACATTGTGTGACACAGTGTAGAGGTATACTGTACATTGTGTGGCACAGTGTAGCGGTATACTGTACATTGTGTGGCACAGTGTAGAGGTATACTGTATATTGTGGGGCACAGTGTAGAGGTATACTGTATATTGTGGGGCACAGTGTAGAGGTATACTGTATATTGTGGGGCACAGTGTAGAGGTATACTGTATATTGTGGGGCACAGTGTAGAGGTATACTGTATATTGTGGGGCACAGTGTAGAGGTATACTGTATATTGTGTGGCACAGTGTAGAGGTATACTGTATATTGTGGGGCACAGTGTAGAGGTATACTGTATATTGTGTGGCACAGTGTAGAGGTATACTGTACATTGTGGGGCACAGTGTAGAGGTATACTGTATATTGTGGGGCACAGTGTAGAGGTATACTGTACATTGTGTGGCACAGTGTAGAGGTATACTGTACATTGTGTGGCACAGTGTAGAGGTATACTGTACATTGTGTGGCACAGTGTAGAGGTATACTGTACATTGTGTGGCACAGTGTAGAGGTATACTGTACATTGTGTGGCACAGTGTAGAGGTATACTGTATATTGTGTGACACAGTGTAGAGGTATACTGTATATTGTGTGGCACAGTGTAGAGGTATACTGTATATTGTGTGACACAGTGTAGAGGTATACTGTATATTGTGGGGCACAGTGTAGAGGTATACTGTATATTGTGTGGCACAGTGTAGCGGTATACTGTATATTGTGTGGCACAGTGTAGAGGTATACTGTATATTGTGTGGCACAGTGTAGAGGTATACTGTATATTGTGTGTCACAGTGTAGCAGTATACTGTATATTGTGGGGCACAGTGTAGAGGTATACTGTACATTGTGTGGCACAGTGTAGAGGTATACTGTATATTGTGTGGCACAGTGTAGAGGTATACTGTATATTGTGGGGCACAGTGTAGAGGTATACTGTATATTGTTGGGCACAGTGTAGAGGTATACTGTATATTGTGTGGCACAGTGTAGCAGTATACTGTATATTGTGGGGCACAGTGTAGAGGTATACTGTACATTGTGTGGAACAGTGTAGAGGTATACTGTATATTGTGTGGCACAGTGTAGCGGTATACTGTATATTGTGTGGCACAGTGTAGAGGTATACTGTATATTGTGGGGCACAGTGTAGAGGTATACTGTATATTGTGGGGCACAGTGTAGCGGTATACTGTATATTGTGTGGCACAGTGTAGAGGTATACTGTATATTGTGTGGCACAGTGTAGGCTATATCTGTATAACAAACATATTTCACATGAAAACTTACAGTTTCTTGGCTTGGCCCTTGGGGATCTCGGACGCCACTTCCACACTTTGGCCGGGGGCTCGGCGGAGCTGATGTTGTGTTTTATCCTAATGATAAATATTTCATAATAAGGATTTGGAGAAGGGGCAGAGGGATAGCAGAGCAGGGAGAGGCTGCTGCTGCTACTAGGGGGTCATACCATGGGGGAGTAATAAAGCCCACCATAATGCCCCCCAGTAGAAATAATTCTCCTTATAATGTGACAGTGCATAAAATACCCCCTTGTAATGCCCCCAGTTGAGGTAATGTCCCCATGATGTGCCAGTATAAAATACCCCTATATAGTGCCCCCAGTAAATGCCTCCATAGTGCTCCTCTCCCCCCTTCCTCCTAGTGCCCCCCATAATGTACCAGTATAAAATGCCCCAGTAGATGCCCTCAGTGTCCCCCATAATTTGCAAGTATAAAATACCCTTTCTTAGTGCCCCCCGTAGATGACCCCATAGTACTCCTCTCCCCCTTCCTCATAGTACCCACCATAATGTGTCCCAGTATAAAATTCTACTGTACAGAGCCCCCCATATAAAACACCCCTTCTTTGTGGCCTCAGTAGATGCCCCTATAGTGCCCCCCCATCATGTGCCAGTAGTAACAGCCCCCCATCATGTGCCAGTAATAACAGCCTCCCCATCATGTGCCAGTAATAACAGCCCCCCCATCATGTGCCAGTAATAACAGCCCCCCATTATGTGCCAGTAATAACAGCCCCCCCATCATGTGCCAGTAATGACAGCCCCCCATATGTGCCAGTAATGACAGCCCCCCATATGTGCCAGTAATGACAGCCCCCCATATGTGCCAGTAATGACAGCCCCCCATATGTGCCAGTAATGACAGCCCCCCATATGTGCCAGTAATGACAGCCCCCCATATGTGCCAGTAATGACAGCCCCCCATTATGTGCCAGTAATGACAGCCCCCCATAATGTGCCAGTAATGACAGCCCCCTATTATGTGCCAGTAGCCAGAGCCCCCCATTATGTGCCAGTAGCCAGAGACCCCCATTATGTGCCAGTAGCCACCAGTATTGTACACAAAAAAAAATAATCACTCATACTTACCTCCTTGGCAGCGATGCGATGCAGGCCTCTTCTGGCCTGTGTCCCGCGCTGTACGGCTCAGGCGGCGGGATGACATCATCGCGCCGCCTGTGCCGGCCTCTGATAGGCTGCAGGCACTAGGCCGGCAGCCTATCAGAGCAAGGGAAAGGGACGCGCCTCTCCCTCCCCTGCCTCAGCACAGCCATCTGTATCTCTGTCCTGAGGACGGCGATACAGATGACTATGGAGATGAGCGCTTCCACAATGGGCTCATCTCCGTGTGACTGTCCGCCGCCCCCCCCCCCCCCCCACTTCTGAGCAGCTCGGGGGGGGGGGGGGGAGCAATTGCCCCGTTGCCCCCCTCCCCGCTGGATCCGCCAGTGGAGGGGCAGAGGCCTCAGTGTTTCTGGCGCAGGCAGAGGTCGCAGCAGAGTAAGGGAGGGGCCGTGGCAGCAGGGGTCGCAGCGAAAGGCCTGAGCTCCCGATGTCAGCTAGCAGCCGTGTCTTCACCAGCAACCCAGCGGATCTTGAATGGTTGACTCGGTCATCTCTGTTTTGGATCCACTCCTGGTGTTTTTGCCTTTAGCAATACTGATGGATTACTGACCAAATACTGACAGAGTGAAGGCGGATGCTCCACAGACAGGATCCGTTTTTTGTGGGTTATTGTTCTGACGGATCAGAGGAAGGGCAAAATAATCACTGACGTCAACCAGGGGCGTTGCTAGGGTCTCAAAAGATCCGGGGCCCAAGCACCAATGCATATGGCCCAATTCTCTAAGTTGAACAACCGCATCCCCCCCCCCCCCCCCCCCGCCCCAGCAAACACTAGCACTGAAGACATTTTGCTGTACTCGCTATACAGCAGCATTTACCGCTCACATCCGGTGCCTCCAGGTGACGTCTCCTCTGATGTAGATCTTCTGTCATCATCTTCTCCATTCGGTCCAGACTTCTCTCAGCCGCCTCGTCTCTGCAGAGTGTGACACACAGACATCTTCCTTACTTTTCTGTACCTCCAAATACTATCCTGAAGAAAAATAAGTGCCCCCCCATAGTAACAGTACTCCTAATAGTCCCACCAATAGTAATTCCCTTCTAGAATGCTCTCATTAGTAATACTGCCCCCTACTGGACCCAACAGTGATAATGCTCCACAAGAATGCCTCCATTAGTAGAAGAGCCCTCCAGTATTAATAATACCCTCACAGAGCCCCCAGTAGAAATAAGGCCCCCTATTGTTCCCCCACTGGTAATAAAGCTCTCTACAGACCCCTCAGTAGTAATAAGCCCCCATAGTGCTCTTCGTAGAAATAATGCAGATCCCTCCTATAGAGCCTCCAGTAGTAATAAGAACGCCTAATGTCCCCTGGATTTAAAATGCCCCCACAGCGCCCCCAGTATTTATATCGCCCCCTACTGTTATAATGCTCTCCATGAAGCGCCCCCAGTATTTATATCGCCCCCTACTGTTATAATGCTCTCCATGAAGCGCCCCCAGTATTTATATCACCCCCTACTGTTATAATACCCCCCACAGTGCCCCCAGTATTTATATCACCCCCTACTGTTATAATGCCCCCCACAGTGCCCCCAGTATTTATATCACCCCCTACTGTTATAATGCCCCCACAGTGCCCCCAGTATTTATATCACCCCCTACTGTTATAATGCCCCCACAGTGCCCCCAGTATTTATATCGCCCCCTACTGTTATAATGCCCCCACAGTGCCCCCAGTATTTATATCACCCCCTACTGTTATAATGCCCCCACAGTGCCCCCAGTATTTATATCACCCCCTACTGTTATAATGCCCCCACAGTGCCCCCAGTATTTATATCACCCCCTACTGTTATAATGCCCCCACAGTGCCCCCAGTATTTATATCACCCCCTACTGTTATAATGCCCCCACAGTGCCCCCAGTATTTATATCGCCCCCTACTGTTATAATGATCCCCACAGTGCCCCCAGTATTTATATCACCCCCTACTGTTATAATGCCCCCCACAGTGCCCCCAGTATTTATATAACCCCCTACTGTTATAATGCCCCCACAGTGCCCCCAGTATTTATATCACCCCCTACTGTTATAATGCCCCCACAGTGCCCCCAGTATTTATATCACCCCCTACTGTTATAATGCTCACTAGTGATGAGCGAGCATGCTCGGCCGAGTACCGGTTCGGCTCGAGCATCGCTATGCTCGGCAGATCCGAGCGCTCTGCCGAGTACCACATGTGCTTGAGCGCCATGCTCAAGTCTCCTTCCCGGATGTTTGGCGCCTTCTAAGCAGCCAATAAACATGCTGGTAAGTATTGTCATCACTGTAATGCCATTAGACATGTTTTCTCCTGGCATTACAGTGATTGGCCGGAACACGTCATCGGGGGCTGTATAGCCCCCGGTCACGCGGGTTCGGCTCATTGCGAGTCAGGGAGAGCTGCGCTTAGGACGGGACAGAGCGAGTGTAGAGCGAATTTGATCTCAAACCTTTCAGAGACCCAAAAGTCTTTTAAGGACTATTGACACCCTCAGTTGGTCTTCTCAGCGCGTATTGGAGGAGGAGGAGTAGCAGGGGACGGTTGCCTCCGCTACACAGGGTAGTAGCCATGGAACTTTAAAGGGATTCTGTCATCAGATTTTACCCCTATAACCTAAACATATGCTCATGTCTGGACTAATAAGAAGAATCCTAAGTTGGCCTTATTAAACTTCACTGTGGCTCTATTTGTCCAAAAAACTGGTTTTTATAACCTGCCAATCACTTACTTAAGGTGCCCAAGGGGAGGTCCGTTAATACAGGGTGTCCGGCCACACCCCTTGCCGTCCGGTGCCCAGCGCCGCCTTCCGTCTTCAGCGCCGCCTTCTACAGCTCAGCACCGCCTCCGCAATCCTCCCCGTCCCTCTGCCAGATCCCGCGCCTGCGCACTAAGCTCAGCCAATCTGCAGGTCATATTAGGGTTGAGCGAAGTGCGCATCAGGCCGGCGCATGCGCACTTCGCTCAATGAAGCCGCTGCCAGGAGTCCGCACGGGCGCATCAGGCCGAGCCTAGTGCGCAGGCGCGGGATCTGGCAGAAGGACGGGAGGATTGCAGAGGCGGCACTGAGCTGTAGAAGGCGGCGCTGAAGACAGGGAAGGCGGCGATGAAGACGGAAGGCGGCGCTGGGCACCGGACGGCAAGGGGTGCGGCCGGGCACCCTGTATTAACGGACCTCCCCTTGGGCACCGGACGGCAAGGGGTGCGGCCGGGCACCCTGTATTAACGGACCTCCCCTTGGGCACCTTAAGTAAGTGATTGGCAGGTTATAAAAACCTGTTTTTTGGACAAATAGAGCCACAGTGAAGTTTAATAAGGCCAGCTTAGGATTCTTCTTATTAGTCCAGACATGAGCATATGTTTAGGTTATAGGGGTAAAATCTGATGACAGAATCCCTTTAATTCCATCTGTTCAGCGTGGGTGGACAGAAGAGGAGGAAGAGGATGAGGAGATGGACAGCGAAGTCTTGCCCACTGGTACTCTGGCACACATGGCTGACTTCATGTTAGGCTGCCTATCCCGTGACCCCCGTGTTATATGCATATTAGATAACAGGGATTACTGGGTGTTCACCCTTCTCGACCGCCGCTACAAAGAGAACTTCTCATCTCTCATTCCTCTGGTGGAGAGGACGAGCAAAATGGTGCAATACCAGATGTTGACAGATTGCTGCAAAAATTTCCATCTGACAGCGCTGGCAGCAGAGTCCGTACTTCCTTGGGCATCCAAGGTGGGGAGACAAGGGGAACACACAGCACTTCCAGCAAAGGCAGGGCAACATTCTCCAAGGCCTGGGACAGTTTCATGACACCCCGCCAGCACCCTCAACATGATGCACGTCCTGGTGTCACAAGGAGGGAAAAGTTTTGGAAGATGGTAAAGGAGTACGTAGCAGACCGTGTCAGCGTCCTCAGTGATCCCTCAGTGCCTTACAACTACTGGGTGTCCAAGCTGGACACGTGGCACGAACTGGCACTCTACGCCTTGGAGGTGCTGGCCTGCCCTGCCGCCAGAGTTTTGTCTGAGCAGGTATTTAGTGCTGCTGGTGGCATTATATCAGATAAGCGCATCTGCCTGTCAACTGAAAATGCTGACAGGTTGACTATTATAAAAATCAACAAGGCCTGGATTGGCCCTGACTTCTCCACTCCACCAGAGGAAAGACACCACTGAACATAAGGGCACTTTACATGTGTTGTTTAGAATGTACTGAATACTCTGTATTCCCATGCACCCCTTCCACCACAAAAAAGGGTATATGGTTGAATCTTCCTTTTCTCATCCTCCTCGTCCATCACGTATATGCCTTCTCATATAATTTTTCGGATGGTCAGCTCACCAGCAGGCCCTCACCCATAATGTTTTAGATGGTCAGCTCACCAGCAGGCCCTCGCCCATAATGTTTTAGATGGTCAGCTCACCAGCAGGCCCTCACCCATAATGTTTTAGATGGTCAGCTCACCAGCAGGCCCTCACCCATAATGTTTTAGATGGTCAGCTCACCAGCAGGCCCTCACCCATAATGTTTTAGATGGTCAACTCAGCTGAAGACCCTCAACCCTAATGTTTTAGTGGGTCACCAGCAGGCCATCAATCATACTTTACCTCTCCTGTATAACGTTTCCTCATCCTAAATACCTATGACATTCCCTGTAATTTTTTTGTACTCGTTCCAATGACAGGCTCTCTTAAGAGTCCTGTATTGTTATTTATCGTCACTACCTCCCTGAGTCGGTACTGGGAAATCTGCGCGCGCCCGCCTGCCTTTCTTGGAAGTGGTAGCCGTGGCCATCCCTCAGGCTCCCTCTCCGGAAGCGAACCCTGATTCCCCATTACCCGTGGTCACCATGGTAGGCGCAAAAAAGAACATTGAAAGTTGATAGAGCAGACATCCGAATAGATTGTCAACATCACGGGGATGTGCGATCAGCTTAGAAGTTATCTAGAGTTAACAAAGCGGCAGCAGACCCATACCTACAATTTTTTACACGGTCAGCTCAACGTCCGTTCCTCTTCCTAGTTCATTATCATCAGATGATAGTCTGGTCAACACAATCGTAATCACTGGGGGTCACGTAACTAATTAGCATGGAGGAGTGTCTTTGGTTATCGGAATGAACCACACAAATCGACTCGATCCACACGCTCAAAACGGCCATGCACCACCACCCACAGAATCGCGAAATAGGTCTCAATCTGTCAATCCTTTCTGTGTCTGGGCCGAGTGAGGCTTCCCAAGCGTAGTCAAATTAAGCCGAAGGCTCCACTCCTGGTGGTGCCCTTCCATCAATTAGTTTAAGTTTCAGCTTTGCAACCATATTGCAACCCCCGGAACCCAAAGACTTTAGTTTCCCAGAAAATGCTGGGCGGGAAATGGGAATAACGCTGCCGGGGATCGTCTTCGAACCTCCAACTTAAGTTGTTGATTAATGAAAACGTTTGTGGCAACAAAGGTTTCGGCTGTGGTTCGGCTTGCGCCGGTACAAGAATTTCACCTCTACAGGTACAATACGGATGCCACCGGCCGTTCCTCTTCCAATGAGTTCAGTTTGAGAAGAGTCCGGTCAACAGAATCGAAACCACCGGCCGTCCCTCTTAGTCATGGCCCCAGTTCCGAAAATCACGAAAATCTTTGTCTGAACTTGTTCTTTATATAAAAGTAAATATACAGGAAAGAATGTTACCTAACAATTTTTCATTTAAAATCTCTTTTATCTTCGGTTTTGTGAGTTTTATGGTCAGTCTGTAAAAGTGGCGTACAACTCGGGCAACATCGTTACCAGCAGCGACATTGTAGTCCAAGATGCATCCAGACATCCCCCCCCCCATGCTGTCCCTGACCCATTTCGGTGGTGTTTCCATCAATTTCTGACCTTTTCCTATGAACCAGGCACCCTCCCCTCTTCAGAGCAGGGGGTGCCTGGTTTAATGCTCGGGTCCTCCCATTGACTTCTATAGGGCTCGGGTGCTCAGTAGAGCACCCAAGCATCCCAGTGTGCCCGGGCAGAGCACCCGAGCATCGGGGTGCTCGATCATCACTAATGCTCACCCTGAAGCGCCCCAAGTATTTATAATGCCGCCTATAGTGCCCCCTTTAGTTATATTCCTCAGTTTAGTGTCCTCAGAAATTATAATTCCTCAGCACCTCCGCCATACAATCCCATGTAAATAACACTACTTCCCTCCCTCCGCCATAGAGTCCCATATAAATACCATCATACCATCTCTCCAGCCTCCTCCAATATGCAGTCCCATGTAAATAACATCCCTCTCTATCTACAGCCCCCTCCAAAATACAGTCCCATGTAAGTAACATCACCCCCTTCCCAGCCGCCTTCAACATGCAGTCCCATGTAAATAACATTAACCCTCAACATACAGTCCCATGTAAATAATATCACCCTACCCCAGCCACTTCCAAATTTCAGTCCCATGTAATTAACATCACTGTACCATATAAATGACTTCTCTCTCTTTGGCCTTAACATACAGTCCCAGTTAAATAACTACAACTCCCAGCATTGCTCTGCCTCTCCCTTCACTTACCTCTCCTCATGTACAAAACCCCACCACAGCCTCTTCCCAGGACTGCTGAGCCGTCCTCTCCTGCACTGGTCACATGACGGTGACATCATCGCAGGTCCTTTTCAGCTACTGCATTTAGCACTGATCACATGACCTGTGAGGTCATCACAGGTCCTTCAGCTCTTGCAGTGCATTAGATTCAATTGTATTGCCGTCCTGAGGACAGCAATACAGTTGTATCTAACAGGCAGGCAGGACATTAGGGGCCTGGGACAAAGCATCAGGGACCCAGGCCCCGAATGTTTTGACCTAGCAACGCCCCTGACGTCAACACAACCTTACTGCTGACCCCTCTCCACTCTGTCAGGGGCTCTACTTGTATCAGCGTTTAATAGAACAGGTCCTGTAGACATCTATGTGGAATCATCTGACGACTGTGTAAAAGGAGCGCACTTCTTATTGGCGCTAACATCGACCTGTAAGGCTGAGTTCATACTTGAGTTATTTGGTCAGTTTTGGCCCCGTGACTGCCCCAATAAGTGAAGTGCGCAGTGATTCTAAGAGCGACGCCTGTCATCTGCATGTCATACTGACTCACAGTATTATTTCACTACCACAGCAGACTCCCTATGTGTGTTACTGCGAGGCACAGTGTTCTACACCGCTATACAGGCACAGTGTTCTACACCGCTATAGAGGCACAGTGTTCTACACCACTATACAGGCACAGTGTTCTACACAACTATACAGGCACAGTGTTCTACACAACTATACAGGCACAGTGTTCTACACCACTATACAGGCACAGTGTTCTACACCGCTATACAGGCACAGTGCTCTACACCACTATACAGGCACAGTGTTCTACACCTCTATACATACACAGTGTACTACACCACTATACAGACACAGTGTTCTACACCACTATACAGGCACAGTGTTCTACACCACTATACAGGCACAGTGTTCTACACCTCTATACAGGCACAGTGTTCTACACCACTATACAGGCACAGTGTTCTACCCCACTATACAGGCACAGTGTTCTACACCTCTATACATACACAGTGTACTACACCACTATACAGACACAGTGTTCTACACCACTATACAGGCACAGTGTTCTACACCACTATACAGGCACAGTGTTCTACACCTCTATACAGGCACAGTGTTCTACACCGCTATACAGGCACAGTGTTCTACACCCCTATACAGGCACAGTGCTCTACACCACTATACAGGCACAGTGTTCTACGCCTCTATACAGGCACAGTGTTCTACACCGCTATACAGGCACAGTGTTCTACACCCCTATACAGGCACAGTGTTCTACACCACTATACAGGCACAGTGTTCTACACCAATATACAGGCACAGTGTTCTACACCACTATACAGGCACAGTGTTCTACACCACTATACAGGCACAGTGTTCTACACCGCTATACAGGCACAGTGTTCTACACCGCTATACAGGCACAGTGTTCTACACCACTATACAGGCACAGTGTTCTACACCACTATACAGGCACAGTGTTCTACACCACTATACAGGCACAGTGTTCTACACCACTATACAGGCACAGTGTTCTACACCACTATACAGGCACAGTGTTCTACACCGCTATACAGGCACAGTGTTCTACACCACTATACAGACACAGTGTTCTACACCGCTATACAGGCACCGTGTTCTACACCACTATACAGGCACAGTGTTCTACACCACTATACAGGCACAGTGTTCTACACCGCTATACAGGCACAGTGTTCTACACCACTATACAGGCACAGTGTTCTACACCACTATACAGACACAGTGTTCTACACCGCTATACAGGCACAGTGTTCTACACCGCTATACAGGCACAGTGTTCTACACCGCTATACAGGCACAGTGTTCTACACCACTATACAGGCACAGTGTTCTACACCGCTATACAGGCACAGTGTTCTACACCACTATACAGGCACAGTGTTCTACACCACTATACAGGCTCTCTGCAACCAGGAAATAGCCGTTTTTGCCGCAAATAAATTCGTATCGAAGCAAATTTTTTCAAAAAAGTCAGCGAACCGGCCAAATCGATTTTTTTTTAAATTCGGTCATCTGTAATTCTAATACTGTACGGAGCTCCTACTCGTGCTCCATTCAGTATTAGAACAAAGAAGGTGCCTCAGGGGCCACCTCGAGGACGAGAAAGACCCAGGGCGACCTGAATAAATTCCTCAACAGGCGATCCACGTCGCACCCAGATGGAGGCAAGATGGCGCGGGAGACGCGTAACCTCTCCGAGCGGGAAGGAGCCGACTCGGAAGCCGATAGCTCCGACGCTGAAGTATACAGCAGATGTGAGTCGGACTCATTGCCCCTTACCCGAAGCTTCCTACAGCAATCGCTGACACAGGCCCTCACCCCGGTCATGAAGGAACTGTCTGATATTAAAGCCGAGTTCCAGCAGCTCGGTCACAGGGTAGAAAGCCTGGAAGAAGGCCAGGACTTGCTAGTCCGGCGGGAAGCGGGAGTTCATAGTCGCTTAACAACTATGTCCAAGATGATAAACACAGCTTTCCTGAACCTGGAAGACCAGGAAAACAGGGGACGGAGGAAAAACGTTCGCCTGAGGGGAATACCTGAAGCGGTTCAAGCTGAAGACCTGACCGGTACTGTACGCTCCTTGTTTGCCTCCCTCATAGGAGAAGAGCACGCCGCCGCCATTGTCATCGAAAGAGCGCATAGAGCTCTTAGGCCCAGACCGGCTGAGGGGGAGCCTCCTAGAGATGTAGTTTGTGCTTTAATGAACTTTTTGGACACTGCAGCTGTTCTGAGAGCGTCTAGAGAGAAAGGAGATCCCTCTCTTGACGGTCATAAAGTGCTGATATTTCAAGATCTAGCGGCGAGCACATTAGCCAAGCGCAGGAATTTGCGCCCATTAACCTCGCTCCTGAGAGAGAAGAAATTGCCGGTACGATGGCTGTTCCCTTTTGGTCTCAGCACTGTCATAGGAGGGAAGCAATTTACAGTAAGACTCCCGGAGGACTTGCTGCCTATTTGGGAGGCATTGGGGTCAGAAGCCCTGGACATTCAGTCATGGCTTCCTTGCAACCCTACAATGGACCTTCCAAACCTGCCACAGGTGGAGGAATGGCGCCTGGCGCAAAAGAAGAAGTCGCCGAAGAAAAGGATCCCCTAATTTAGCGGGACTTACTTGAAGTGAGATCCTAGAACTTCCCACTATAGGAATAACAGCGAGCGCCATGTTCCAGTCCTAGGATTCAGGTTCTATGTTATGCTAGCCGACTATCTGATAACATATGTCCGTTTTTTCTTTACTTTGTCCTGTTTTAGCCTTCATACAGCTATCCCTCTTTATTATTTTTAACCCTTCATGTTTCACCCTGTGCTATACTACCAGATTGTCATTGGCATTGCAATGTCTATTGTTGGATCACCCATGTTTGCTCGATTATAGGGCTCAGTCGCCTCGCTTTAATCAGAGCCTATAGAGTTTGTTGCTTATATTTTGCCCATACTTTATATGCTGTCATACATGTCCACTGTCTGATTTTGCTGCATTGGGCTTAGTGTGTGGGACCTGGCTCAAGGGTGTTTACACACTAATTTCCCCCCCAATTGGGGTATATACCCCTTAGGTAGATATTACCTGTTTAATAACTGCCTTCAGTATTACTATCTCAACCAGATGTTATGTTTGTGTTCTATTTGTCCTTTTTGTTGCCCTGTGTCGCCCCCTCGTGGTCATATAGATCACCTGCTCAGGTTTACTCTTGCACAGAATGACTGACCTAAAGGTAGTTTCTTTTAATGTAAATGGTATGAACACCCCACAGAAAAGGAGCCAAGTTAACCAGCTACTCCGAAAGGAGGGTACTGACTTAGTTTTTCTCCAAGAGACCCATTTTAGACACTTGCATATCCCTAAAACAGTAAATAAGCATTTCACAGTAGGGCATCATGCCTCATACTCCTCAGCCGCTAGAGGCGTCTCCATAGCTCTAGGTCAGAAATTCCCATTTACTTTGGAGGCCAAACTAGCTGACCCTGAAGGTCGCTTTTTATTTTTAAAAAGCAAAGTGGTAAACACTATGTTCACTCTAGTGAACCTGTATGCACCGAATAGTAGACAAATCAATTGGCTGCTGCGCACCCTGGAGACTTTGAAACCGTTTAGGGAGGGATACCTAATTATAGGAGGGGACCTTAGCCTCACGCTTGATCCCTCAGTTGACTCGACTTCTTCAGGTCGCCCTACCTCAAGGAAGCTGCTGAGGAGACTTCTTATTGCTCTCAGAGACCTAGGGGTCTCGGACGTTTGGCGTCTCCTCCACCCTGAGGAAAAAGATTACACCTTCCACTCACAGGCGCATAATTCATACCAACGCCTGGATTATATTTTCGTTGCTAACCACCTGCTGTCCTCGATCTCTGAGGCAAGGATAGGGAATATAGTCATATCTGACCATGCGCCTGTGAGTGTGGGGGTAAGGATCCACGCCCTACCTCCGAGATCCTGGGTCTGGAGGTTGAATGAGACGCTCCTGGAAGAGGAACCCCATAAGAAGGCTGTTGAGCTGTGCCTCAAAAATTATTTTAAAGAAAATGCTGGTAGCCTTGTCAATCGGACATCACTCTGGGAAGCACATAAAGTTGTGGTAAGAGGGGAACTCATTAGCCTGGGATCTAGTGCCAAAAGGCGTAGACAGAAGCAATTAGATGCCCTTCTTCAGCAAATCTCCACGCTTGAGACCCTCCACAAGAAAACTAAGACAGAAGAGGTCCTAGCGTCACTTAAGTGCTTAAGACATAAGATTACTGACCTATTAAACATTAGAGCTGCAGGGGCTTTGAGGACATTGCGCTTCAAGCAATACCTTCATGCTAATAGGGGTTCCAAGCTGGTATCCAACCTTATCAAGGGCCAAAGGAATAGGTCCTTTATTCAGGCTATCAGATCAGCCTCGGGCCCCCGACTTATCAACACCCCAGCGATTGCCCAGGAGTTTTGCTCCTTTTATTCGAATCTGTATAATCTCCCGGTTCCACTTACTAATCAGCAAATTGAGGCACGTACATCGGATTTTCTCAAATCCATCAAGATTCCGAGACTTTCGGCAGATGACATGCGTCAACTGCTTCAACCATTCACAGTAGAAGAAGTTGAAAAGGTCCTAATGTCTATCCCCACAGGTAAGAGCCCTGGGCCTGATGGGTTCCCTATATCTTATTATAAGAAGTTGAAGGACATCTTAATTCCGCACTTTACTGACGCCTGTAACCTTCTTCTTACAGGAGGTTCTCTGACCCCGCAAGCCCAGGAAGCACACATCACGATCATCCATAAGGATGGAAAGGATAAGGAGGCCTGTGGTAGTTATAGGCCGATTTCATTATTGAATACCGACTTGAAGTGGTGGGCCAAGCTGCTTAACAGTAGGATGTCCAAGTTGCTCCCTGGGCTTGTGGGTGAAGAACAGGTAGGATTCGTGGCGGGCAGGGAGGGTAGGCATAATGTCAGTAGAGTGATACATGCGATCACCCACTCTATTAAGTTTAGATCCCCTCTTGTGCTATTGGGTACAGATGCAGAGAAGGCGTTCGATAGGGTCAGTTGGGCCTATATGGGTATAGTGTTAAATGCTTTTGGCTTCCCTGAAGATTTCATCAGAACTATCTACTCTCTTTACTCTGCACCATCTGTGAGAGTACTGGTTAACGGCACCCTATCGAACGCCTTCCAGATTAGAAATGGCACACGCCAGGGATGCCCTTTATCCCCTACTTTTATTTGTACTCACCCTAGAGACGCTTCTTCTTAAGTTCCGACAGTCCCCCTTGATCCAAGGAGTGAAAATAGGAAAGTATACTCATAGGATGGCCGCCTTTGCGGACGATTTGCTACTTCTGATGACTAATCCTGTAGAGGCACTACCGGAGGTTATGCGGATTTTTGAATCTTTCGGGGCTATATCAAACTTTAAGATCAATCTTGATAAGTCGGAGGCCCTTGGTATCTCTCTTTCGTCTACCTTACGTACTAAAGTCAAGGCCCTCACGCCATTCAAATGGCCTGCACAAGCAATAAAATACCTAGGAGTGATGATCCCGATGGACCCTAAGTTGCTGTTTAGACTTAATTTTCCCCCGTTGCTCTCTAAAGTCACTTCTGTTCTCTCCAAGAGTAGCTCTCCTTTTCTTACCTGGCTGGGTAGGAAAAATGTTCTTACTACCTATATTTTACCATTGATTATGTACACTTTAAGAGCTCTTCCCATTTTAATTCCAGCCAGTTTCATTAATAAACTTCAATCCATTATGAGCAGCTACTTGTGGGATAAGGGTCGACCAAGAATGTCCTTTCGCCTCCTTTCCCGTAGGAGGAACAATGGAGGTATTTCACTACCTGTTCTAACATCTTATATGCAGGCTATCAGTTTGGAGAGATGGCTTAGGTTAGCCAGACAAGAGACGAACTGTATGCATGTAGACTTTGAATTGGCTCTCCTAGGTAAAGAGTCTTTCCATAGGTTGTGGACGCCAGGGGGGACAGGGGTGGGACCTAAGATAGTAAGTGAACTGACCAGAGGAATGCTGCATGCATGCCACAAGGCCAAGGCTTTGACCTCTACTCAGGGTAAGATATCCCCTCTTGCTCCTATTACAGTTATTCCCACACTCATGTTTCCGCAAATTATTTCCCCTTCAGATATTTGGCTAACGCTCTCACACCATAGAATAGATGTCATGAGAAAGCTTCAAACCTCATCAGACTTCTACACTGTCCTCTCGGGTGACTCGGCCCCTGGTAAGGATTTCATTCAGAGAAATGATTTCGAGAGTATCTGTAAACAGTTCATGACCTCTAAATTCCTCCCAATCCCGGATCCGACGTGGTTAGAGAATTTTGTACTATTGCCAAGGCTACCCCACAAATGTACCACCCTTATATATAGACAGATTCTGGGAGCTAGAGACTCCACGGTGCCACCATGGGTTGCTGAGTGGGAGAGAGAGCTTCACGTTAAGTTTGATGTTAATGATGTTAAGTGGATTCAAAAGGCCTCACACGGCTTCTCTAAATGTATAAAAATTCAGGAAAATTCTGTTAAGACAGCGCTGCGATGGTACAGAACCCCTGAGTATCTTTTCAAAATCAAGTTGCTTTCCATTGACCTCTGTTGGAGGTGTGCAGCCGCCACTGGCTCTCTATCTCACATCTGGTGGTCCTGTCCGGTCATCAGATTCTACTGGGAAGGTATTGAATCCGCCATCAATGGGATTTGTGCAACGACTCTGAAGCTAACAGTTCAGCTGATTTTGCTCTGGTTACCTACTCCAGATTTCCGCCCGGGGAAACATAATTTGGCCACGCATTTGCTCATGGCTGCAAAACTATTGATTCCAGTCAAATGGAGGTCAATTGAGCCACCAACGCTGGTGATGTGGCGGGATAGGGTCCACCAGATGTGCCAGATGGAAGAATTAATAGGCTGGACATATCATAACAGAGATGGCTTTTTGCAACTTTGGCAACCTTGGTTGAACTATAGATCAAATCTTCTTGAATCTCAGCGCTGGGACTCCGAGTAGGATTATGGGCAGATAGTTAATTACCCTCGACCCCTCCTCTCCTCCCCCCCCCTCATCTGGCTCACCCTGGAGACGCACTCTGGCTGCGCACAGTCAATATACGTTTATACCATATTTCAGATAGTATGAACAGTCATATCTTCTTTTCTGGCTCAAGCAAGATGCATAATACAGTTTGGGCTGACACAATGTTAGGGCCGTTTTTACCCCTTTCTCTTATTGATATGTAACTTATGTTATGTATATTTGTTATGTAAGAACAATCACTTTAAGGGCCTTTAGCCCTAGCCAAGTGGTGGTTACATCCTAGCCTGTATTGTTAGGCATTGCCTTTGAAGCTGTATAACTAAGCTTGACTGTGATGTGATACACGCTATATTATGCTTTCTACTATGTGATGTACCTTGTCTATTTTGATCAATAAAAAGAGATTTCAAACAAAGTTTTATGCGAATCCCTAGTGAGAATATAATAGGTGATGGGTGCGACTCTTCCTGTTTTGTGTTGATTATTCAGAGATAACTCTGTCAGAGATGTTGCCTTTTCTTATCAGTTTCTGTTCCTGTTTTTGCTTCTTCTCTTCTGCAGGCTCCACCATTTTCGGGGTGACTGCGCTGGTCACATGGGGAACCGCAGCTCTAAACCGTAAGTTTCCCTACTTTATTGTGTAGAGAGTACGACCCTTTTATTTCTGGCACAGGTCACGTGATCCGGTTATTAGCATATTATTATCATATTGTCGGCCTTTGTCCATGTTTACACTGTACTTTCTCCTTTGTCATCTGATCTATGCTGTGTATGTCTGACATTCATACAGATGTAGCAGAGCTGGATTTGCCCTGTAACTGCGTTGCTCAAACATTACCCTCCGAGCACAGATAATGCTGTAAGCGTTTCCTAAATTCCAAAGTAAACCACAGATAGCTTATCACGATGAAACTTTGAGATATAGCAGGGCTGATTGTGTCCTGTGATGCACCTCTATGAGTGTCAGACCACATATATTCCTTCCTTGTAACGTTTCTTTTATTCTCTCCTGGATATTTCTGTGTCAGGGCTGCCATGCCAAATGAAGGCTCTGCTAATTTCTTCAAACTAGAAGAGGATATCACCTGCTCCATCTGCATCCAGGAGCTCAGTGACCCGGTTTCTATCACCTGTGGTCACACCTTTTGCAAATCTTGCATCTCTTCCTACTGGGCCACCCCACAACCCCGGGGTCATCGATGTCCAGAATGCAGGAAAGTCTGTCCTAGAGACCAGCTGATTCCGGCCTACCGCCTCCAGCACCTGGTGTCCAAGGTTCAGCTGGTTGTCAAAGAAGAGCAGTCCAAAATGGTGGGTGAAAGCGAGTTGTCAGAGCAGAGTGTGATGGTGCGCGGTCTATAACAAACACTGAGTTATGACTAATATTTAGTTGTATCTGGTGCAAAGTCCACACCTCAGGGTGCAGCACAGATCTGTGACAGTTTGTCAGGACACCATGTCCAAACTGTATAATGTGGGTTATTAGAGAATAGAAGGGACCGCCATGGGCACCTCAACCACACCAGTGAAATTAGTCGAAGATCAATGAACTAGAGTCAACTTCCTCTTTCTAAAGAGGAAAGTAATTCACTCCACTGATGTCTTAGGTGGGTTCACAATAGAGAAGCCTATGGGTCTTCACAACTGCCAGGCCACTGACCACTGCCTGAATTGCAACCCACTTAGTAGAAATGAAATACAAGCATCGGCTTTATCTCAAGATCTATGTAGAGATATAATCTTCATTTTGCATACATTTGTCCCCAGACTCCCGCACGTCCCATCCAGTTGGTCTCCATTGATGCAACATGCAAGATGAGGCTAGATGAATCCGCTGTGGAAAGATGCTTTTTAGACAGTGAGATCTCTGATTACCCCTTGTGCCTCATCTGTGTGATCGGAGAGAAGAGAAGAGGAAAATCCAGCTTGCTGAATTATATTCTGAGAGCTCTTCACAGACTGGTAAGGAGCTATAACCTGCAGTATACAAGGCCACATCCTACAATACATGACCAGCGATAAAACTGTCCTCTTCACCACCTTCCTGTCCAGGGTTAGGTGTCCAACCACTGTTTGTCCATTTATGAGGACATGTGCTTCCAAGCCACCCGGTTAGACACAAGGAATCCTGATCTGGGATGAAGCTGGGCTCAGGTCTGCTCTTCCATCCTGAGTGAATGGGAAAATGACACAACAGTCCTTGGTCCTCATCTACTGCTAATAGAGTCTGAATGTTGTGTAAGATAGATGTCCGTCAAGCTTTCATTCAGTCAACAGCTTTCTCTCCTGACCCCTCCATACGTATGCACAATCATTTCAGCTTATCATGTGTCCTGAAAGGGCGGAGAGGAAAAATCCAGTGCCAGACGCCTACATCCCCTTCCATAAGAAATGATCCCAGCAGACGTACTTGCTCTTCAGAATATGCTTTATTGGACAGTTTACAGAATTCGTTGCGGCATGTCAGCCTTCCTCAACTGCACTGTGCCGTGTTCTGTGAACCGTCCAATAAAGCATATTCTGAAGAGCAAGTACGTCTGCTGGGATCATTTCTTATGCATCTTATGGGGATTGCTCCTTTCCCGTGCGGATATCGATACTGAGGTCGTGAGCTGTCTGATTTTGGAATATTGCTACATCCCCTTCCAGGCACCTTAATCTCCTCCAGACTCCTCTCGCAGCAACCTATGTCTTAAGAACATATGATTGGGCATGTTGAAATCAAAAAAGCCTGATCCTTTTTCAACCCAACCTCTTCCATCTGAGGAGAGTCAATACACCTCCATACACATTAGGTCAGTTGGTCCTGCTACAGTCAACAGGTTCATCCAGCATTTATCTACGGTCTATGACCTTCATAACTCCACAGATCTCCTCCCCTCGTGTTCTCAGCACATTCACCCATGATCTCATTAAATTCATCTTTCTGTGTGCAGGAGAAGGGGCAGCCGGTCAGCTTGGGGGAAGAAGATGAGGCCCTCAAAGGGTTTGACTGGAGATCTGGGACAGACAGTGTCACCAAGGGGATATGGGTGTGGAGTAGCCCATTCATCCTGAAGAGGAACGGAGAGAAGGTAAGGAGCCCAGTGTTTCTCTCTCCTCTGGTCTCCACCATGAATGGCAGGTGATGTCTTTATCTGTTAGCTGCACAGGGACAAACATATCGGAGCTTCGGACAGAGCTTCTTCCACAATGTGGACAGATCAGTGTAGACTTAATTCTAAAGATCTTTGCTCTCATTGAACGAGAAGACTCTTGTGTGTATATATAGCGTCAAACCTCTTCAGATTTAGTCCAGCTCACACGACTGAGGGCTTGTTACCATGTACCAGCATTAGTAAGAGCTATCAGCCTGGTGTATATGGTAGGAGATGTGTGCTGCTGCTGTACTTCATTCACAGGGGATGGTCTACACCAATACATTGTAACAAACCCTCTGACTGTGACTATTCTAATGACTCCGGTGAATCTGGTGCCCCACTTTTTTCTTTTCAGACTTATGGGATTTTCATGATCTCAGATATGGTCCTCAGTTATGGTAACTTTTCTCTTCATAGATGGCCGTGTTTGTTCTGGACACAGAGGGGTCGCTGGACATTGAGAGCGATCGAGAGACCTGTATCAAGCTGTCCGCCCTGTCCATGCTGCTCAGCTCCTACCTGGTAGGTGGCTCTCAGTCTATGTGGAGATCTTCTCTTTCACCTCATTCTTGGAGATCTGGAGGGGATTGGAGGTTTTGGGTTGCTGTCTGGGGTAAATTACCCATAAGGGAAGAACCTAACTCAGATGGTGAAGCTCACCATACAACTTAGACCATTTTCTGACAACTGAAAAGAACCCCGTCAATAGAAGCCCCACTGCACCCAGTAACCAGGGCAGAGGATGATTTGCAATTTATGGCATCCAGAAATGCAACAAACAACAAGTTATTCAGAAAACACCCTTCGGTAATCTGTAGTGTGTGGATTTCCATAGGGCCTGCCCATTCTGCCACATAGAATGGTACAGCGGATGTTCCACCACAGAACTGCAGTATAAATGAGCTTTGGTAATTCCACTGTAGAGACTCCATCTCCTCCATACCGTGTGGCCATACTCTTAGATAGACTTGTTTCTGGGAGGAATTTCTGCAGCTGAAAATGTTGTTCTGTTTACATGACTAGGGGGAGTTACATGAGTGCACCACACGTACCGATGCCTCTCTCTCCTGTGTCTCCAGTATGGCGGGGGTGATGTCATTTCACTCGCTCCCCCAGGGAGTTGACAGGCTGGAATCACATCTTGTAGTGGGGGGTGATGGGGTTTACACCTGTTACGGGCTTTTTGTGAACGTCTCCCAATGTAATCTTTGTTCAGATCTTCAACGTAAGCGGAAGCTTGAAAACAACGGAGCTGGATTACCTCGAGGTACGGCGCAAATCTCTTTAAATATCCATGTTGTTGGTGTCAGTCCCTGAGTGTCATCTACAGGTTCGTGAAGCTTCATCAGATCCATGATCAGGAGTTTATGTCCAGAGAACAGTTGCTTGTTGTGTTGTCACAATGTGTCAGTCACTGGAATAAAGGCACCTCTCTCCATGCGACCTGCTGGATGAGATGGACTGGACTGACCATGATGTTTGTCTTTTTAGATGTATCTCCACGTTTCGGAGCTGACTGGGGAATCTTTTTCTCTACAATATCTACAGGTGACTACTGCTCTGTGTCATTCTGTCCACATATCATCTTCTGACCTCTTCTCAATGTCTTGTTGGATATGTGGGGCTCAATTTCCTGAAATATAGGTCTTTCATGGCTGATATTCATGAAACAAACCTTAATTGATCCTCAATGCCTACGGCTTCAATGTCCCCATCTTTAAATCTCTGAAGTTCTTGTCTGAGTCTCTTCTGCATCTGCTCGGGATCCTGCTGAGATTACCGGCCATTGTCAGCTTAGGTAGTAGAAATTCAGGATGACCAAGCAATATACTAGTAGATA
The DNA here is from genome assembly GCF_905171765.1 of Bufo bufo. Lineage (NCBI taxonomy): Eukaryota > Metazoa > Chordata > Amphibia > Anura > Bufonidae > Bufo > Bufo bufo. Next base: position 7,856,591 of record NC_053395.1, read on the forward strand.
GGTGAGGGGTGTATGTAGAGGTGATAGACACGAGCAGGGGAAAATACTTTGGTTTTCATCCCGTGTCTCTGTACACACTGACCACAATCCTTCCAACAACCCCTACAGTCCTCCCATAACCTCCTGTACCCCACCTTCATTCCACCCCTTGCTCCATCCTCCCATGAGATGTTATCACAATTTGATGTTTTATATTGCAGCACTTGAATATTCTGGTTCGTGACTGGCAGGGCGACGACAACTGCGGACGAGAAGCTGCTAAGTCCTACATAGAGCATGAGGCTGAGGTATGATGGGGGCATCCGTAGACATCACATCCAGCCAACCAATCAGAATTCATGACAACTCAGTGATTTTCATGTTTCCTCAGCAGAATCGGGGGCCTAGGCTTTATTCAGACCAGGGGCCACATCTGCATGGTGGAATATGTTCTTGTGTCTTTACACACAACCATAGGGCCTGGAGATTGGATTGTGATTTCCTGGGGGCAGGGATGATGGGAGTGATTACATTATGTGCCAATCATTGGCTGAGCAGACAGTCCAAGCCACTTTTGGAAAATCAAGCCAGAGATTTGGAAGTGGAGAGTGAGCAGCGGGGACCGTAGCAGCGGTGGAGTAACAGAAGTAACTGTAGCGACAGTAGTGTAACAGTGGGGACCATAGCGGTGGTGGAGTAACAGCAGTGAATCTAGCAGCGGTGGAGTGACAGGACCGTAGCAGAGGTGAAGGAATAACAGTGAGAAGTAACTGTAGCGACAGTAATGTAACAGTGAGGACCATAGCAGTGGTGGAGCAACAGTGGTGAATCTAGCAACAGTGGAGTAACAGTGAGCACGGTAGCAGTGGTGGGGTAACAGCATTGACTTAGAGGCGGTGGAATGACAGTGGGGACGGTAGCTGTGGTGGAGAGACAGTGGGGACGGTAGCGGTGGTGGAGGGACAGTGGGGACGGTAGCAGTGGTGGAGTGACAATGGGGACCATAGCGGTGGTGGAGTGACAGTGGGGACAATAGCGGTGGTGGAGTGACAGTGGGGGCCATAGCAGTGGTGAAGTGACAGCAGTGACTCTAGTGGTGGTGGAATCACAGTGGGGATGGTGGCAGTGGCTGGAGATCAGTGAGGTAAATAATTGTTATTTTTATCCCATTTCTGCCCCTGAAAAACGCCTTTTAATGGTGAAACTGATCCGACCCTTTGGTCTTGGAGATTACTGGGAGGAGTACAGGACTGTAATAATGGAAATTTGCACAGGCAGCGGGTAATCACGGGTGATCGTGGGCGATGTATGAACCTGGGGTTTCCAGACAGAAAGTTTTATGTCTTTCCTTTGTAGAAATTACGGAAGAGTCCGAAAAACCACCGTGTGCTGGAGACTCTGCGCAGTCCGTCCGTCAGCAGCTTCCTCCTGCCTCACCCGGGGAAAACTTTCCTGAGATCAAGTCAGGGGCGGCTTTCAGGTAAGATGGCTGCTTAATTGGACGGTCACTGAACAGAGCAGGAAAGGTGTGAACCACCACTGATGGAACGATTCTACGGACCAGAACAAGGAGAGCTGCTGCAAGGAGGAAAACCTAAACAGGAGCTCGAGGAGCCCGAGCTGCGTCTCAGTAACAAGAGGATGACAGGACTCTCATCATTGTTTGATGATGAGGGTGATGATACTAGGAAATTCACCTGTGTACAACTTTGGTAGTCTCCTCATCTCCCCATAAATTCCTGCAGGTTATAGTCCACACTATCCGATTTGATGACGATGATGATGATACGTCTCTTAATTCACAGACATGGATGACGACTTCAGGGGTCACCTGACAACGTACGTCTCAGACCTCGTGGAAGGACTCTGGTTACACCGTAAAACTGACGTCCGCAGCGAGAGGATCACGTGTGGCCATTTGGGAGGAATGCTGAAGGTTGGACACAAAACATTAATAATCCTATCACACAGGAGGACATCACCGGTCATTATAACGGCGTCTACACCTGTAGTAATGTGGTAGAGAAGCCGGAGAGCTGCGGGATGCATACTGGAGGCGCCTGCTCTCTCCTCCCCAGAGACCCTATAGCAATCTATAGGTGCCGGGCTGAGAAGGTTCTGAGAATAAAAGCCATACTGAATGTCCCCGTCTAAACCAGGTCATGAGAGGTCCAGCATTCAGCAGAGATTCATTGTATAATATATCCTAATTGAGCTCTGATTTTCCGGTACAGAACTCCAAATCCCCTACATGGCAAAATGCACATTTCCTGTTGGCTCAAGGGGCACATGAGATTCTGGTGGGGGTTAATCCAACAGTATTTTGGGGGGAATCTATAGGTATCTAGATTACCCGTTACGTCCCAGGTCTAGTGGTCTCTGTGTGGTCTGGCTGCAGGCTACCTACTAAATTCTTCCCAAGTAGCAGAGGAGAACTCGATTTTGTGAACACTGGCTGTAATGAGCAGTCATACATGGGTGTGGAGAGAGACCTCTACGGCTTCATCAGGGGAGTTTAGGTTGTGGACAACCCAAACTCCCCTGATGAAGCAGATGCATCAGTTAAACATGTAGGGAGGTTTTGCTCACGCGCATCATATTTCAGGCAGGGAACCATTCTTTCATCTCTGGCACGGGATAGAGCTTCCTAACTAACAGACCTACAGAATCTACCTCAAGATAGAAGTGAGTGGGCAACTTTAGTGTGCATTCTCCCCCTGTCTCCTTCCCCCGCTTAGGGTTGTAAGAAAGAAGCAAGGGAAGACCCTAGGGGTGGAAGAGGTCTCTCTCCGCACCTATGTATGACTGCTCATTAAAGCAAGTGCTCACAAAATCGAATACTCCTTTATTTCGGACGAATCCAATAGGTAACCTGCAGCCAGACCAAACAGGGACCACTGGACCTGGGACGTACTGACTAATCGAGACACCTATAGATTTACCCCAAAATACTGGTGGATCAACCCCCCCACCAGAATCTCATGTGCACTTCACTCCAATATCAGATGACAGACGTGATCTCTACGCCATAAAATAATAGTGACAGCGGTACCCCAATAGCTTTAATGATCTATCTTCTTAACATTTGACCTTTTTAGTCTGAAAAACATCATGAAGGTTAAGGTCGGACATGAATCCCAATATTGAGGTGTGACATTTACCTACAGAGATTGCTGTACAAGCTGTAATTCACAATGTGCGGTTTCTAGATTAGTACAGTAGCGTAGTTACATTTGTAGGTCAATGGCATTTATGTCCTGCTAGAATCTGTTACAATGTATCAGTGCAGGTAAGAGCTATCAGACAGGAGCGATATTTGTGCTGCTGTCACAGAGGATTGTCAGCCTCACACATTGTAACAAACCATCAGCAGTGAGGTTTTCAGCCCCGGGATGTAACAGGAAGGTTGATGTGTTTGTAGAGGGTTTCTTCGTTCTTTTAATTGTGTTTTATTACATTTCAGGATTTTGTCCGCACTTTGCAGAGAGAACACTTCAGCTGTGCATCCCCAGTAGAGGTAAGAGTGTAATGTCACGTATGGCCACTGGAGGCAGCGCATCCCAGTCCCAGATCAGGATGATGTCACCGCACCCCTGATCTGTATGATCTATGGCCACCTGGATCACAGCTCCAACTGGTCCAGAGTCCAAACTATTAGAATGTAGGAGGTTGTAAAGTGCCTTTGTCATGAGACGTTGGGATTCGGATGTTTCTTAAAATGTCTCTGAAAAAGTCTCCTAAAGAATAAGATGAGGTCCAGCAAGTTATGAGCGTTCTATTAGTTTTCGGCAGCTTTTCTTTGTGCCATTTCTTTTTATCCTCGTTTGTGCAGTTCTCACAATGGCCACTAGATGTCAGCACCTCACCCCATATGCCCTATATTCACAGGGTGACATCACCCACATTAACTCCTCGTTCTCTTCCTCCAGATGTATTATTCACTTGAAAACCACAAAAATATAAAGAACACGGTAAAGAAATTCAAGGATTTTGTGGAAATAGTGGTAAGAATAATACCGGTCAATATATTCCATATCTGCATGCACTGAGCTGGTTATTGGGGAGTACTTAAAGGGGTTGTCTAGAATTAGAAAAACATGACAGATTTTATTTCTAGAAACAGCGCCGTCTAGGGGCTGTGTCTGGTAATGCAGCTCAGTCCACAGACGGGGTTGGCGATGTTTGGAAGTCGCCATGTTTTTTAATCCAGTACAATCTCTTAAGCTTTTCCCCTACACGTCTGGTCTACAGTGGAGGCTTCCCGTGGTTCGGCCTGTGCAGCAGCTGCTCCTAAAGTTGACCACGTCCTAAATTATTAATGATGACCACTGGCCTCTTTCTGGTGCATTGGTTGTCACAGCTCCTCCCCTTTTACCATCACTACTGAATACTAATACCATCGTGTAGAAAGTCTGTATTAAAGGGAATGGATAAACCGTTCTCATCGTGGTGACTGATCTGATGTCACAGTGCATTCATGATGTCACCCTAATTAAGGAGTGGACTTATGATGTCATCAGATAGGTATGGAATCATGATGCTATCAGATAGGAGTGGACTCATGATGTCTCCAGATAGGAGTGGACTCCTGATGCCATCAGATAGGAGTGGACTCCTGATGCCATCAGATAGGAGTGGACTCCTGATGCCATCAGATGGGAGTGGACTCCTGATGCCATCAGACGGGAGTGGACTCCTGATGCCATCAGACGGGAGTGGACTCCTGATGCCATCAGACGGGAGTGGACTCCTGATGCCATCAGACGGGAGTGGACTCCTGATGCCATCAGACGGGAGTGGACTCCTGATGCCATCAGACGGGAGTGGACTCCTGATGCCATCAGACGGGAGTGGACTCCTGATGCCATCAGACGGGAGTGGACTCCTGATGCCATCAGACGGGAGTGGACTCCTGATGCCATCAGACGGGAGTGGACTCCTGATGCCATCAGACGGGAGTGGACTCCTGATGCCATCAGACGGGAGTGGACTCCTGATGCCATCAGACGGGAGTGGACTCCTGATGCCATCAGACGGGAGTGGACTCCTGATGCCATCAGACGGGAGTGGACTCCTGATGCCATCAGACGGGAGTGGACTCCTGATGTCATCATTCCTGAACAGATTGGAAACTCTTTGGTTGGTGATGACCCTCTCTCTGTCACGCTCTGTATGTAACGCACTAATCCCAAGCAATGAACTCTGACCTCTGTGTGTCCTCCTTAGGCTCCAATCAGTTCTTCCCCATTTAAGATCTTGGGGGTCAGGACCTCTAAGATGAGGGAGAAGGTCAATGCGGAGGCGTCTCGTCTTCTGGATGAGTATGAGCAGAGTCTGAAAGGCACCGACGTAGCAGCGAGGACGGACTTCAAGGAGGAGATGAAAGTGGTTCTGGACCAAGAAGTGAAAAAATTCTGTGATGCATACTCCAAGCGCTTCACAAAGTGTGCGGTGGGGATCGGGTGTGCAGTGGGTGGTGGGGTCCTCAGTTTGGCTGGAGGCATTCTGGGAGCAGCTGTGGCGGGAACAGTCCTGGCTGTGGAAGCTGCGGCTGTACTGGGCAGCACAACTGCCGCCATGGTCACGGGTGCAGTTGGAGGGTCGGTCACACTAGGAGCCGTCGGAACTGGAGTCGGAGCCGGTGTAGGGAAGGTAATAGGACATAGCGAGAAGAACAAGAGTCAGAAAACTGAGGATACCGGCAATGATGATGCAGCAACATCAGAAGACACCCAAGAGCTGGTGCCAAAGACAACATTGTAGCCGATGACACCAGGCAGAAGAGACATGGCCCACTGAGACTCTGGGTCAACACTGTAGACAAATGTAATCTTCTCCAGATTTTATAGACACTTGTGGCCCCTTCATTTGTCTTACAAGGGCCCCAATCCTTTCTGATTCCCCGAGATACAATGCTCTGGTGGTGGTTTTTCCATGTAGGGAGCACGCTACAGATTTTTATATGTGGATTTATATAAGACGACCACGAGGAGTAATAGAACACTGGCCGCTGATGGGGACTCCCATACAAAAAGTCATATAAGTGACGGTTCCGGGGGCAGCGGACCTGAGGTTAATGCAGAGTTACTATACACATGTTGTTACCCCTCCACCAGGGAAAGGAGGGGGGGGTCTTGTGACCTCATTCTCAGGGTCTGTGGGGTGCCCAGAGGTTGGACTCCCATAATCTATTCCATTCCATTACAAACCCTAGCTTTTTTTGCACTGTGCAATATGTGGAGTCACGAGATCTGCGATGCCTCAATGAATATCTGTAATGAGATTTTACTATATTTTCTGAAAATTAAATAAATTTATATATTAAAATAAACTGTGAACGTTTTCAACAAATGATGTAATAATGAACCAACATGTCAGCCGTGTACATTACTGAAGGTAGTGGGTCCGAGGCACAACCGTAAAGAGTGTGACTGTACAACTGGGAAAGGAATGGACAGAGATCTAATTATGTGCAATTCTCTTCTGTAACCTTCTAATTGATCTCGTTTACTTCTTGTTTGTGGTTCTGCAGCAAATTCCAATGTGGTTTTCTGTGCTGAAAAATTCCACAATATCTCTATATATAACATCTATTGCAGAGCTCCAATCCCTCTGCAGCCTCCACTAGAGGGAGCTCACTACATACAGATTATACAGTCACCACTAGAGGGAGCTCACTACATATAGATTATACAGTGACCACTAGAGGGAGTTCACTACATACAGGTTATACAGCTACCACTAGAGGGAGCTCACTACATACAGATTATACAGCCACCACTAGAGGGAGCTCATTACATACAGATTATACAGCCACCACTAGAGGGAGCTCACTGCATACAGATTATACAGCCACCACAAGAGGGAGCTCACTACATACAGATTATACAGCTACCACTAGAGGGAGCTCACTACATACAGATTATACAGCTGCCATTAGAGGGAGCTCACTACATACAGATTATACAGCCACCACTAGAGGGAGCTCATTACATACAGATTATACAGCCACCACTAGAGGGAGCTCACTACATACAGATTATACAGTCACCACTAGAGGGAGCTCACTACATACAGGTTATACAGCTACCACTAGGGGGAGCTCACTACATACAGATTATACAGCCACTACTAGAGGGAGCTCACCACATACAGATTATACAGCCACCACTAGGGGGAGCTCACTACATACAGATTATACAGCCACCACTAGATGCAGCTCACTAGATACAAATTATACAGCCACCACTAGAGAAATCTCACTACATACAAATTATACAGCCACCACTGGCGGGAGCTCACTACAAATTATACAGCCAACACTAGGGAAAACTCACTACATTTAGATCATACAGCCACCACTAGGGGGAGCTCACAACATACAGATTATACAGTCACCACTAGAGGGAACTCACTACATACAGATTATACAGCCACCACTAGAGGGAGCTCACTACATACAGATTATACAGCCACCACTAGAGGGAGCTCACTACATACAGATTATACAGCCACCACTAGAGAGAGCTCACTACATACTGTCACGAGGGTGTCAAGAGCCACGTCTGACTCCGTTATACCCGGGGTCAGGAAGTCGCAGCGGGTGGCTGCGCGCTCTATGTCTACTTAATGGTAGCTTTCTGTGTTTGCCTTGCAATCCTTTTTGTCTCACTCAGGGATCCGTAACTTCTCCTCCTCAGCTGTTCCTTGTCCAGCACTCCTAACCTCCTTATATTCCCCTCTCTCACTTCTCTGGTTGCCAGATACTGCCTGGACTTCTATACTGACCCACTGGAGCTGAGTTGCTGTTATTCCTGGTTGTCGTTCCAGAGTGCTACCCTCCGGATCCCTGTTGGGCTTCTTGTTGTCCGCTGTTGTCGCCCACCTGGGATTATATGTTTTGTCAGTATTGTCTGTCCTCTCCCTGGTGTTTCCCTTTAGTGTTAGTGTTGCGGACTAGTGATCCCACCGCCCTATTCACTACTTAGGGCTCATCTTAGGGAAAGCCAGGGTTTAGGCACGTGATCGGCGTACGGGTGAGAAACCCGTCTAGTGACGTCAGGGCAGTCAGCCTCAAGGTGAGTTAGGGGTCACCATCTTTCCCTCTCCCTTGGACAGGGCCTTCCCTTTTCCCTCCCTTTGCGTCACGTTTGTGATCGGCACGCCGGTCGTGTTATTATATCTGGCCCTTATTTTGTGCAGAGAAAAAAATAAAAACTTTTTTATTTATTTATTTATTTTTTTCCTTCTGCCTATTTAGAATCCAGCATGGATCCTATTGCTGCTTTGACAAAGCAACTTCAAGGCCTGTCTTTGTAGGTGGCAGGATTGAAGGCGTCGGTCCTCCAGCAACAGCAGCAATTGCAGCAGACCGCAAGCCCAGCAGTTGCTATGGGTAACCAGGATGCTCCGGAACCCAAGGTTCTTCTTCCTGACAGATTTTCTGGGGGAAGGGACAAATTTGTGACGTTCCGTGAGGCCTGTAAGTTATATTTTAGCCTGCGCCCCTACTCCTCTGGTAATGAAGAACAGCGGGTGGGGGTTGTTATTTCCCTGCTGCAGGGGGGCCCACAATCCTGGGCGTTCTCTTTACCCACTGATTCTCCGGCTCTCCGGTCAGTGGATGAATTTTTTGGGGCCTTGGGTCTCGTATATGATGACCCTGACCGAGTCGCCCTGGCTGAGTCGAAGTTACGGAGACTCCTACAAGGAGAGCTGCCAGCAGAGGAGTATTGCTCAGAGTTCCGTAGGTGGGCTACGGATACCCAGTGGATCGACCCGGCTCTCAGGAGTCAGTTTTGCTTTGGGCTATCCGAAAGGGTTAAGGATGCGCTTGCGCTGTATGAGACCCCCTTTTCCCTTGATGCTGTTATGTCCCTCTCTATCAGAATAGATAGACGTCTTAGGGACAGATTGAAAGATCCGGAGCAATTGGTAACCCCTCCCAAGCAGCAGCTAGTCTGTACGGACCTAGACGAGCCTATGCAGCTAGGAGGAACTACTCGTCAGGTCCGTCCTCCTGAGGTTCGCCGTAGGCGTGGGGTTTGTTTTTTCTGTGGGGGTAGGGGTTATTTCATTAATGTCTGTCCTTCCATACTCAAGAACAAAAGACCGTCGGAAAACTACTAACCCCAGGCTGTGTGGAGGATGTCAGCCGGGGGGTATACGTTTCCTCCATACGTACATCGCAATTTGTGTTGCCAGCGGTTGTTGTTTTTGGTGATAAGACGGAGACTATTTCTTTCTTCCTAGACAGTGGAGCAGGGGTAAATTTGATAGATGCCCATTTTGCCCGCACTTTGGGTTTGTCTCTCTGTCCGCTACAGAGACCTATTCCCATATTCGCTATTGATTCTGCTCCTCTGTCTCAGAGAAACCTCACTCACATTGTCCATAACTTACACCTTCGGGTAGGGGACCACCATAATGAGTGTCTTTCATGTTACGTTCTGGAGGGCCTTCCCTCTCCGGTGGTATTGGGTCTTCCCTGGTTGGTAGCGCACAATCCAGTGGTGGATTGGCAGGCCAGGGAGATATTGGAGTGGAGTGAGCAGTGCAGAGAAAATTGCTTAAATAGCAATTGCTTAGTCGCCTCCATAGCTACTCTACCTACATTTGTTTCGGACTTTGAGGACGTTTTTTCTGAAAAGGGTTGTCAGAAGTTACCACCTCACCGTCCTTATGATTGCCCGGTTAACCTGATTCCCGGTGCAAAATTACCCAAGACCAGGTTATATAATCTTTCGGGTCCCGAGAGACAAGCCATGAAAGATTATATCTCCGAGAGCTTGGCTAACGGACACATCAGACCCTCTTCTTCACCCGTGGCTGCAGGGTTTTTCTTTGTTAAAAAGAAAGATGGGGGCCTGCGTCTTTGCCTAGATTTCCGCGAACTAAACCGGATGACCATCTGAGACCCATACCCTCTTCCTCTCATTGCTGACCTGTTTAATCAGATTGCGGGTGCTCGGTGGTTCTCCAAACTTGATTTTAGGGGGGCCTACAATCTGATTCGTATCAAGGAAGGGGATGAGTGGAAGACAGCCTTTAACACCCCGGAGGGGCATTATGAAAATCTAGTCATGCCTTTCGGTCTGACCAATGCTCCTGCTGTCTTCCAACATTTCGTTAATGATATTTTTAGTCATCTTATCGGCAGGTTTGTAGTCATATACCTAGATGATATTTGAATTTACTCGTCTGATCTGAGAACACATGAGGTGCATGTCAGACAGGTACTGCAGGTCCTACGGACGAATAAATTATATGCTAAAATTGAAAAGTGTGTTTTCGGCGTTCAGGAAATACAGTTCCTGGGATATCTATTATCTGCTTCAGGTTTCCGTATGGATCCTAGGAAGGTCCAGGCAATTTTAGATTGGGATCTTCCTGAGAATAGAGAATAATATGTGTCTTCCCAGGATAGAAGACTGCGGAGGCAGTTCACCTGGGTACCGCTCAGGAAGGAAATGCAAATCTTCCTGAGAACCTTAAAGCACTGCAACGGTTCTTGGGTTTCGCTAATTTCTATAGAAAGTTCATTAAAAATCATTCTGTGATTGTCAAACCCCTTACTGAAATGACTAGGAAGGGGACTGATTTTTCTATATGGTCTGCCGCCAAAATGGCATTTTCCCCTCTAAAAGAGAGGTTTACCTCTGCACCTGTACTAATCCAACCTGATGTCTCTCAGCCTTTTATTGTTGAAGTAGATGCGTCAGAGGTGGGAGTGGGGGCGGTGCTGTCTCAGGGTCCGTCTCCTGGCAAATGGCGTCCTTGTGCTTTCTTTTCTAAAAAACTATCTGCAGCGGAGAAGAACTACGATATTGGCAATAGGGAATTATTAGCTATTAAACTAGCGTTTGAAGAATGGCGTCACTTTTTAGAGGGGCAATTCACCCCGTCACGGTGATTACGGACCACAAAAACCTTCTGTACCTCGAATCAGCTAAGCGCCTCACCCCTAGACAAGCTAGGTGGTCGCTATTTTTTACCAGGTTTAACTTTTTCATCACCTATCGTCCTGGGGCAAAAAATACCAAGGCAGATGCATTATCACATAGTTTCCCTGGAGGGGAATATAAATATAAATGCATGGCTGATAAGAAACGGTCGCCAGGTCCGGACCTAGGAGTGAATGACTATGTGTGGTTATCTACTAGGAATAGGATTCACAAACGGAAGAGCCGTAGTGGTGAACATACGGACGGTGTTAGCGGTTCAGGATTACTTATTATTTCATAACCAGAATAGACGTGACTGCCCTGCCTTTCTGTCTGTCGATGCAGAGAAGGCTTTCGACAATGTAAATTGGAAGTGGCTGCAGCGGACCCTTGATGCCTTTGGAATCAAAGGATAATTTAAATCTTTCCTAGATGAAATATATAAAAATCCTCAGGCAAGGGTGAGCACTCCAGGTTTTTTGTATCTGGGCATAAAAATCGGGAGGCAACCATCATCCTTATACAAGCTAAACTATGACTCGTTAATAAAGAAAATAGAATTAGAACTGGAACGGTGGTCCAAACTGCCGCTATCCTTGTTTGGTAGGGCCCATCTGTTAAAGATGGTGAGTTTTGCCAGACTACTCTATCCCATCCAGACTATCCCTTTACTGATAAAACACATGGATGTCAATAGAATTCAGAGGGCTTTTTCACATTTCTTATGGCAGGGGAAGAGGCCACGGATTGCTTACGATGAACTTTGCTTGACAAAATGGGAGGGTGGGCTACAACCACCAAGCATTAGGAGATATAATCTGGCTTCTCTGTTTAGACATGTCAGAGACTAGATAAGAGGGACATCACACATTTCAAACACTCCATTGGAGAGAGAACTGGCGGCCCCCTGGGACTTGGTGGCGATCATGCATACTAGAATTAGTGACGCCCCCCCCTCCATAAAAACTATACTTTGATAAAGGACACCATGGCTGCATGGAGAGGGATCGGGAAACTTTACAGGTTACCTATGTATATCACACCCTATATGCCTTTATGGTCCCTACCAGCTTTCCCAGCGGGTAGGCAATCCAAGATGTTTGCTCTGCGGAGAGAAAAAAGGATTACTTCAGTAAAACAACTACTGTCTCCTTCGGGAACTGAGATCCTAATATGGCCCGAAATTCAATCTAGGTTCCAATTCCCTACCTCTCACTTTTTACCATATAACCAAACTGTTTGGCACAAGCCACGAAACTAGGAGAACCGGAGAGATTAACTTGGTTCGAGGCCTTGGTGGGATCTCAGGAATCTTCCCTATTGGATTTATACAAGAAAATCCAAAACATTCAATCCACCCCATTAGGGGAGTCTATATTTAAGAAGTGGGAAGAGGAACTAGGGGATGGGTCACTGACAACTAAATTGAGAGAGGGGATGGAACGGATGAGGCAAGCTATCAGTAACGAGACCTGGAGAGAAATGCACTTTAGAATATTACACAAAGCGACTTACGCTTTTGATTTGTCATACAAGGATGCCCCTACACTCTATCTCAGATGGTGCCCGAAATGCCACCTACAAAAAGCTAACCTACTAAATGGCCTTTGGAATTGTCCCAGTCTGAAGCCTTTATGGGAAGGAGCCATAGATTATATAAAACAAGTCTGGGGAATAGAAACACAACTTACACCGCTACATTGCATCTTTCATTATATACCTTATGATTAGTGATAAACGAACATCTGCCGGGACGGTTCTCAAACACGATCGCGCGAACGCGATCAAATGTTCACGAACTGCAAGTTTGCGGCAGGTCTCATTCATTTTAATGGCAGGCGAACCTGAAAAACCTTCAGCTCATATTTGCAGCCAAGAAATAATTACTAGAAGTGCACAAATAGTCCCACAACATGGACAGTGACACCAGATGGATTATTCGAATTTGCGATCTCCATTTATTATTTCTTTCAATGCGAAATATTGATAATATATTTTTCGCGTATGCGCATGCGCAAATGCTCTATGCAGTACCCAAATGCACTATAAAGAAAGTATATTGGTATATAACACCCCGCTTCAATCTGTTTTTTTGGGGGCGACTGGTATATCACACCAGTAGAAATCATTTGTCCCAATAACGCTTGTCCCTCTATATACCTGCGGTATCGCAGCAGAACCGCACACAACCGCTGCACTATACAAATGCACTATAATATACCGTCTAACATAGAAAGTATATTATAACATTGTACACGGAAGACAATCCATTATAGAATATACATAAAGATAAAACATAACCCTTAATAATGTTACTATGAGGGTTCATTCACGCGTCCGTAAGTGTTTTGCGGATCCGCAAAACACAGACACCGGCAATTTGCGGACCGCACATCGCCGGCACTATAATAGAAAATGCCTAATCTTGTCTGCAATTGCGGACAAGAATAGGAAATGTTCTATTTTTTTGCGGAAATGGAAGCACAGATGCGGAAGTGCGGATCCGCAAATGCGGACAGCACATTGCGGCCCCATTGAACATGAATGGTTCTGCACCCATTCGGCAAAATTGCGGAACGGATGCGGACCCATTTAGCGGACGTGTGAATGGAAAAGATATCCCTCAAAATGAAAATAAATTAAATTATTAAAGTTAAGCAAAAAGCGTAGATGTGGTCGGCAATAACAAGTGCTCGGCGGCACTAAATCAGGTGCTCGGCGGCACCAAATCAGAAACCATATGTCCTACCACAATCCGGGGGGCTCCAGTGCACATCCATGAATCCCGGAGGAAAAGCAAAAACCATCCATCCCTGGGCTAGATGATGATGTGGTATTGAAGGACAGGGGGGTAAAAGAACTGTCCCTGATATTGCCCTACAGGGGGGGCTATTCTGGCCCTGATAGCCTAACCACAGACCACCCGTCCGGAACCTTACCCTATATAAAAATGGCCCTAGTAAGCCCCCAGCCCCTAGGCCCCTGACTTCCAGGTGATCACTATATAGATCTATGTGTTTTTGACTCATTATAGAAGTATATTATAAGTATATCGCACCCCACAGTATATCACACCTATCGATAGCACACCTATACTAGTGCTTACAAGGACTTTTGTGGCCCTATTACCTAGAGTTTGGTGTCCCTAACAGCCTGTCCCTGCTCCACACAGCAACCTCTCCCTACACTGGCAAAAGACTGAATGTAAAATGGCGGCCAGATCGGGTTTATTTATAGGGTAGGGGGTGTGTCCATGTGCTGAAACATCTCAATTGGCTGTCCTGTACCACCTGATGGATGTGTCATGGGTCAAAGTTCTTCATAATGTAAAAGAATAGGGCGGGCGCAAATTTCTCCATGTGTTCGCATGTTCGGCGAATCGCGAACACGCAAAGTTCGCCGCGTCTCTACTTATGATCATAAAGGTGAAATGACCCAGTCGACACAGGTGAAAGGCGTCCATACTTAGGCACTGGATATATCCCACCATTCCTACATTGAAAGAAGCCATAGGAACAATGAAACACATCCTCTATATGGATAGGAGAAGAAGGAGAGGGCTACCAAAAGCTTTTTCCGCAAGTGGAGGAAGTTCATAGTCCACTCCTTAACTCCGGTAGAAAGGAAAGGACTGATGAAACCGTCCCAAGACACCAAGTGGAACCTGGAGGAGCCGATAAAGGGAACGTTGGGAAACTTGGTGGCAGAATAGTGAGATTATTCTGAATCCCAATAAGGTGGAGAAGCCGCGGGAGGGAACCGGGCTGAGAGGAGCTTCTAAGATGCATCCAAGGGGAATATCTTTGAATGGGGAGTTTTGGATTATGACGAGAGGTTTTAGTTCGACATTGGGGGGGAGTTGTTGGGAATGAAAATAGAAAATTCGGGAGATCTAAGAACGATCATTGTGGATCCCGGTCTGTAAAAATTAATAGAAAGGAAATGTCTAACATTAGGCCACTGGAGCTGAATGGTCAATTATTACTGACACGTCATGTTCCTATCTCTGCTGTTATTGTGCATTTTGCTATGCCTTTATTCTCCCTGAATACAAAAAAAAGGCAGCTGCTGTGAAGGTCACTGTTAAAGGGGCGGCACTGTGGAGGTCACTGTTAAAGGGGCGGCACTGTGGAGGTCACTGTTAAGGGGGCAGGGTACTGTGAGGTCACTATTAAGGGAGCGGGGTACTCTGGAGGTCACTTTAAAGGGAATGAGGTACTGTGGCAGTCACTATTAAAGGGGCGGGTGCTGTGGAGGTCTTTGTTAAGGGAGCAGAGAACAGTGGAGGTCACAGATAAGGGGACGATCCCCTATGGAGGTCAGTATTAAGGGGCGGGGTACTGTGGAGGTCACTGTTAAGGGGGAGGACCCCTGAGGATTTCACTGTCAAGGGAGTGGGGTGCTGTGAATTTTACTGTTAAAGGGGTGGGCTGCTGTGAAGGTCAAAGTTAAGGGGATGAGCTGCTGTTGAGATCCCATTTTAAGGAGGTGGGGCACTGTGGGGGGGTCAGTGTTAAGGGGTGGGGGGCTGTGAAGGTCACTGTTAAGGGGGCGGGGTGCTGTGGAGGTCACTGTTAAGGGGGCAGGGTGCTGTGGAGGTCACTGTTAAGGCGGCGGGGTGCTGTGGAGATCACTGTTAAGGGGGCGGGGTGCTGTGGAGGTCACTGTTAAGGGGACGGGGTGCTGTGGAGGTCACTGTTAAGGGGGCGGGGTGCTGTGGAGGTAACTGTTAAGGGGGCGGGGTGCTGTGGAGGTCACTGTTATGGGGGATACACAGAAACATTAAATGAAATAGAAGAAATAAACCCGTGCGAAGCCGCCTCCTTCAGCTAGTGTTTTATATTTCAGATTGTTTGGTGTCATTACTGCAGACAATATGTATGATGTCCTTTACAGATTTATATATCCACAACTACAGTGTTTCTGAGGCTTACATACAGTTTGGGACAGATTTACTATATGTGACAATATGATTAGGGATGAAACATCAGAAGTCGATTTGCATAAAACTTCGTTCTAATACTGTACGGAGCAGGAGCAGGAGCAGACTGCTGGTATCCAGGGTAACAGGGGGAAGGGGGAGGACCATCAGTCCCTAAGCACCCTCCCTATACAGTCAGGCGCTTTCCAGACTGCTGGTATCCAGGGTAACAGGGGAGGGGGTACCACCTTTAACTCACCCTTGGCCCCTTTATCCAACCTTGACCCATAACAAAAGACACGACAACTGTATCACTTTATTGCTGGATGGTGATCGGCCACAGCTTCTTTATTAAAGCGGCAAACCTTAATAAACCATAATATCGGAGCGGTATGCCAAAGGCTGGACTCCCAGCGGGCAAGTTAAACCGTAATCATCAGAGCTGTCTGCCAACCGCTGGACTCCCAGCGGGCAGTTACTCCATCTGCTACCACCATATCTCCGCTGTACTAAAATGCCGCCAGCTGTGACTTCTTGTTTTTTTTCACTTTATTGATAAACTCGACCAAAATTCGCAGCTCTCCAAAGCCGTAATCATCGGAGCAATATCCAAAACCGCTGGACTCCCAGCAGGGTCTCTTAAAATAGAAAAACAAAACAGAATAACCAAGTATCCATAACTGATCAGAACCGTGCACTTCGACCGCCTCCCAAGAATAACCGCAAAGGGAGGGAGGGAGGGCCAATCTGCTTCCACTGCAAGAGGAAGTGACCAGGACAGAGAGGAGGTATATGTGACCTTCAGGATTTCCTGCACCGCCCCCATCCTGTCTAAGGAGGTTCCCCAGTGATTAACCCTCAATGACCCTAATCTGCAACCTACTTAACCATTACTGAGACGGGGCCAGATTCCTAAATGCCCCTAAGGGGAAAAGGGGGGAGGGGGAGGACCATCAGTCCCTAAGCACCCTCCCTATACAGTCAGGCGCTTTCCAGGAGCTCCGTACAGTATTAGAATGTATTGGCTCCGATGAGCCAAAGCTATTGCTTCGCGAAGTCTGCATGGCTCTTTTATTACTTCTGCTATTTATGTGAAACAATTGACACAATAAAGATGTTTTTGTATTATATGTGTGGTCTTTGTATTTTGGTTTAATAACCATACATGAGTCAAATGGTACATTTTATTGTTTTGTTCTGAAGTTCTCCACAGGCAAAAATGCTGTTTTATTCACATGCAAATGTGGGCTGGCAAGTGCCCGGGGGTGGCATTAGGTCTGTAAGTGCCCAGGGGTGGCGTTAGGGCTGTAAGTGCCCGGGGGTGGCATTAGGGCTGTAAGTGCCCAGGGGTGGCGTTAGGGCTGTAAGTGCCCAGGGGTGGCGTTAGGGCTGTAAGTGCCCAGGGGTGGCGTTAGGGCTGTAAATGCCCAGGGGTGGCGTTAGGGCTGTAAGTGCCCAGGGGTGGCGTTAGGGCTGTAAGTGCCCGGGGGTGGCATTAGGGCTGTAAGTGCCCAGGGGTGGTGTTCGGGCTGTAAGTGCCCAGGGGGCGGCGTTCGGGCTGTAAGTGCCCAGGGGCGGCGTTCGGGCTCTAAGTGCCCAGGGGCGGCGTTCGGGCTGTAAGTGCCCAGGGGCGGCGTTCGGGCTGTAAGTGCCCAGGGGGCGGCGTTCGGGCTGTAAGTGCCCAGGGGTGGCGTTCGGGCTGTAAGTGCCCAGGGGCGGCGTTCGGGCTGTAAGTGCCCAGGGGTGGCGTTAGGGCTGTAAGTGCCCAGGGGCGGCGTTAGGGCTGTAAGTGCCCAGGGGCGGCGTTCGGGCTGTAAGTGCCCAGGGGTGGCGTTAGGGCTGTAAGTGCCCAGGGGTGGCGTTAGGGCTGTAAGTGCCCAGGGGTGGCGTTAGGGCTGTAAATGCCCAGGGGTGGCGTTAGGGCTGTAAGTGCCCAGGGGTGGCATTAGGGCTGGCAAGTGCCCGGGGGTGGCATTAGGGCTGGCAAGTGCCCGGGGGTGGCATTAGGGCTGGCAAGTGCCCGGGGGTGGCGTTAGGGCTGTAAGTGCCCAGGGGTGGCGTTAGGGCTGTAAGTGCCCAGGGGCGGCGTTAGGGCTGTAAGTGCCCAGGGGCGGCGTTCGGGCTGTAAGTGCCCAGGGGGCGGCGTTCGGGCTGTAAGTGCCCAGGCCACTCTGCCGTCTTCTCACATACCCCACCCCATCCTCTTGCTTGGCCCACCCTGTAAGCTCCTTGCTCATCTAGTGTACTGGCCGAGATCGTGTGGGCGCATGCGCTCTGCATGGAGCGATGCCACTGTCCATAATGGTCATCACAGTGCGCATGCCCAGGCCGGCGGTGAACTGCACACTCGTGGGATCTCGCACTGTATTGTGCAAGGGGCTTAAAGGGCGGACCAAGCAAGAGGCTGGGGAGGGGTTATCTGAGAAGACGGCAGAGTGGCCTGGGCACTTACAGCCCGAGCGCCGCCCCTGCGCACTTACAGCCCGAGCGCCGCCCCTGGGCACTTACAGCCCGAGCGCCGCCCCTGGGCACTTACAGCCCGAGCGCCGCCCCTGGGCACTTACAGCCCGAGCGCCGCCCCTGGGCACTTACAGCCCGAGCGCCGCCCCTGGGCACTTACAGCCTGAGCGCCGCCCCTGGGCACTTACAGCCCGAGCGCCGCCCCTGGGCACTTACAGCCCGAGCGCCGCCCCTGGGCACTTACAGCCCGAGCGCCGCCCCTGGGCACTTACAGCCCGAACGCCGCCCCTGGGCACTTACAGCCCGAACGCCGCCCCTGGGCACTTACAGCCCGAGCGCCGCCCCTGGGCACTTACAGCCCGAGCGCCGCCCCTGGGCACTTACAGCCCGAGCGCCGCCCCTGGGCACTTACAGCCCGAGCGCCACCCCTGGGCACTTACAGCCCGAACGCCGCCCCTGGGCACTTACAGCCCGAGCGCCGCCCCTGGGCACTTACAGCCCGAGCGCCGCCCCTGGGCACTTACAGCCCGAGCGCCGCCCCTGGGCACTTACAGCCTACATTTTCATATAAATAAAACAGCTTTTTTGCCTTTGGTGAACCTCAGAACAAAACAACATAGGCACCATTTGAGTCATTTGCAGCGCTATGTAAGCGGTCTATAATGTCAAATTGTGGTGACAGACTCCCTTTAATCTCTACATCTTACAGAACCTTGAAAATAAGAAATAGATTGGGGGGCGCTCTAATATCCGTTTCTACATAGACCACAAACGCGTTTCGGAGCCACAATGCTCTTTCCTCGGCATTGTGGCTCCGAAACACATTTGGTGACCTTAACAGTGACATACGAAAACCCCAAAGAACCAGTTTTACATGCGTTCCTATCGAAGACTATCATCTTTTCCACCCCTGTCAGGCTCGACTAAGCCGACCTCTACGATTCAAACGTGCCCACTCGCAAGTAACCAGTAATCTTCTACCATCCACGTATGACGTCAGGGACAATTGTGAACAATTGTTGATTATCATATGATTTATTTTGTTGGGGGATGTTTTATATTATATGATTAATATCAGCTCAGTATTAGAGAGAGCCCAGACGGGCAGGTAGTTATTTAGTTTTATGTTCTGTTACGCTGCTGCTATAACTTCACCGCTCCGAGTGACGCTATAACTTCACCGCTCCGAGTGACGCTATAACTTCACCGCTCCGAGTGACGCTATAACTTCACCGCTCCGAGTGACGCTATAACTTCACCGCTCCGAGTGACGCTATAACTTCACCGCTCCGAGTGACGCTATAACTTCACCGCTCCGAGTGACGCTATAACTTCACCGCTCCGAGTGACGCTATAACTTCACCGCTCCGAGTGACGCTATAACTTCACCGCTCCGAGTGACGCTATAACTTCACCGCTCCGAGTGACGCTATAACTTCACCGCTCCGAGTGACGCTATAACTTCACCGCTCCGAGTGACGCTATAACTTCACCGCTCCGAGTGACGCTATAACTTCACCGCTCCGAGTGACGCTATAACTTCACCGCTCCGAGTGACGCTATAACTTCACCGCTCCGAGTGACGCTATAACTTCACCGCTCCGAGTGACGCTATAACTTCACCGCTCCGAGTGACGCTATAACTTCACCGCTCCGAGTGACGCTATAACTTCACCGCTCCGAGTGACGCTATAACTTGGATGCTGCTCTGTGATGCTGAAGTGACCAAATAAAGCACAGTTTGGACTTTGAAACCTGATGTGTCTGTGAAAATCTGTCATTGCCGACCCCACTGCGAGTACAGATCCCTACAGAACTCATGAAATACAGCTTCTAATCCGTCCATGTTTATGGAAACATCCCTGTGGGCCGATGTCCGGGGGCCGCCTGAGTCACGGCCGGCAGCCAGGTAAGTGATGATCTGACGCTCCCCTCCTGACTCCGGAATTCAACTGTATTGTCATCATGAGGCAACTGGAGTAGGAAGACCGTGTGGCAGTTTGTGGGGTATTTTGTGCTGCTGGGGCAGTTTTTGCCCTGTGATATTTGGCTCTGCTGGGATGGTATAAAATGTCACAATACTGGTGCTCCCTACTCGTATTGTCCCTGCCTTCTGTCAATTTGGACCTGACTACAAAATTGGGACACTTTTATTTTTTTCCAGGGCCACTTTAAGTTCCGAGTCCGCCCCACGGTGTGCGGAACATTATGACGGATCGGATGAAGGTAGTATGAAGTCGCCATGATGCTCACAAGAAAATATATCTTAGTGGAGAGATTTTGAGTCCATATAGCTGACCTCATAAAAGGCAATTAGCATTCACAGAGCCTCTCCATGACATCAGAGGACGAGGGTGGAGTCTGCAGACCTTATTAACCCTTAGGCTCCCAGCGCCGTACATGTGAGGCACTGGAAGGGTCTTTAAACATGGCGCCCACTCGCTCGTGCAGCGGGCACCATAGCCGGTGAGTTTCTGCTGTTTCAAACAGCAGAGGTTCGAGGGTAATGTCACCAAGTGGCAAATATACCGATCGCACCCATTAAAGCCTTTAGATGCCGTGGTCAAGTGCGACCACGGCATCTAAACAGCAAAAAACCTGGAAGGGCGTGCTTTCCTGCTTAAGAAACCCCGTGCAGAAATCAGGCATGCCGGTCATTAGTTCTAAAACACTGAGTTGTCATCAATCTGAGTACTCTGTTTTGTAGCCTCCTACAGGGGCTATAAGAAAGTTTAAAAAAATAAATACAGTAAATATAAAAAATAAAAAAATATAAAAATTTAAGTCACTCCCCTTTTCCCTAAAATAAAAAAATAAATACATAAACAATAAAAATATAAAAATCATGGTCATTGCCGCGTCCGAAAATGCCTGTACTATTATATATAAAAATATTAATCCCATACGGTGAATGGCGTAATGGAAAAAAGTAACAAAACTGCAGATTCTCCATTTTTCATCGCATCTCTTACCCAAAAAAATTTAATAAAATGTGATCAAAAAGTCACACAGTGAGAAGGCCGCGGCGCTGCTGTAGCGCCGCTGCCTTCTCAAAGAGCTGATCGGCGGGGGTCCTGGGTGTCGGACCCCCGCCGATCAGAAGCTGATGATCTATCCAGAGGATACAAACAAAGGGCAGAACCCCTTTTAAGTTCTATTTCTTTTCTCCCTTTTATTTTCAAACTGTTACTTTTCGCGTTGTATTTTCACATCTCTGCAGTGACCGCGGTTTGTCCGGTGGATAGTAGAAGGTCACTTTAATAACAGCCGTCTCGTGCTCTAAACAATTCCATGGCCTTAGGAGACGCGTTGCGTATAATCGTGTCTTAACCCTGTGAATGCTGGAGAGCCTAGTGGGTAATTGTGAGTCACTTAGTTCCAGGCGTCTTGTCCGCCTAATGTGACAAGTTGTGGCAGCTAAGATCCCTGAGATGGGGGAGTCGGACAGATAAAAGGGGACGATGTGGCCTAACCCTGTGGCTCATACTAGCAGAGGGGGAAGTTGATGTTAAATTCTGGGTGACCCTTTAAGCTGACATCTGAGTCTAAGGCCTTATGCACACTACCGTCTGCCATCCGAGCCCGCAAACAGCGGGCTGGCAATATGCGGGCACCGGCCATTTATGCACCAAATCACAGATGCAGACCCATTCAATCCGGAAGGTGGTTTCCGTGGTTTTCTCTGCGTGCCTCTGCACCACAAAAAATAAAGTGTGTACGGTGTTCTGGATCCATCTGCGGCAACCGCATGGATGGTGCTCGTGCATTGGGGACGGCAAATTGCAGACCCCAAAGCACGGAGTGGCCGTAACACGTTTGTGTGCATAAGCCCTAAGTCCTGATCCTGACAGGGTTAATATTCATAAACAACAGGTTTAATAAATGGGAAGTGAAAATAAAACGAGAAGCGATCATTTCTCGGAAATCATCTGTGATCCGGATTTCACTCTGACTCGTTTCCCTCTGCGGTATGCCAGACATAACAGGGGAATTACACGCAAGGTCACGGTGTGAGCAGTAGGTCGGCCGAGGTAAGTACAGCTCCGGTTACTCACGGTTATGTCGTCCCTGGGCGGCTCGTATAAGTGAGGAGGAGAACGGCACAAGGATTCTCTGGGGCACACTCTGGTGTAAGGGACACAGGCCAGATGGTGGTTCGAGGTGCCCTTGATGGTCTGTATTAATGTGTCTATGGCAAGGTCCCTTGTAGTCGTGACGCCAGTACCTTTTATGGTGGTACAGCCATTTACTGTAGTGTTAACTGAGGAACTTGAGACTGAGACAAGAAGGATGAAATCCAGGGTAGAACTTTACTGAAGATAACTCCTGATAACAGTACATCCAAAGTATTAGACAGTCTCTTGGTATAGTCCGGCATTAACTCCTTCAGGACACCGCCTTATTTCACCTTAAGGACCAGGCCATTTTTTGCAAATCTGACCAGTGTCACTTTTTAAGTGGTGATAACTTTAAAACACTTTTACTTATCCAGGCCATTCTGAGACTGTTTTTTCGTCACATATTGTACTTCATGACACTGGTAAAATGAAGTCAAAAAAATAAATTTTTTAAATAAAAAAAATACCAAATTTACCAAAAATTTTGAAAAAATTGCAAATTTCCAAGTTTCTATAATACATAGTAATAACTCCAAAAATAGTTATTACTTTACATTCCCCATATGTCTACTTCATGTTTGGATCATTTTGGGAATGATATTTTATTTTTTGGGGATGTTACAAGGCTTAGAAGTTTAGAAGCAAATCTTGAAATTTTTCAGAAATTTTCAAAAACCCAATTTTTAGGGACCAGTTCAGGTCTGAAGTCACTTTGTGAGGTTTACATAATAGAAACCACCCAAAAATGACCCCATTCTAGAAACTACACCCCTCAAGGTATTCAAAACTGATTTTAAAAACGTTGTTTACTTTTTAGGTGTTCCACAAGAGTTAATGGCAAATGGAGATCAAATTTCAGAATTTAGATTTTTTGGCCAATTTTCTATTTTAATCCATTTTTTCCAGTAACACAGCAAGGGTTAACAGCCAAACAAAATGCTATATTTATTGCCCCGATTCTGAAGTTTGCAGTAACACCCCATATGTGGCCGTAAACTAATGTACGGGCACACGGTAGGGCATAAAGGGAAAGGTGCGCCATATGGTTTTTGGAAGGCCGATTTTGCTGGACTAGTTTATTTACACCATGTCCCATTTGAAGCCCCTCTGATGCACCCCTAGAGTAGAAACTCCATAAAAGTGACCCCATTTTGGAAACTACAGGATAAGGTGTCAGTTTTGTTGGGACTATTTTTAGGGTACATATGATTTTTGGTTTATCTATATTTTTGTGAGGCAAGGTTACCAGAAATAGAAATTCAGAAATTTAATCTCCATTTGCCAATAACTCTCGTGGAACACCTAAAGGGTTAACGACGTTTGTAAAATCTGTTTTGGATACCTTGGGGGGTGTAGTTTCTTAGATGGGTCGCTTTTATTCAGTTTTTACTTTAGGGGTGCATCAGGGGGGCTTCAAATGGGACACGGTGCCCAAAAAAAAGGCCATCAAAATCTGCCTTCCAGAAGCCATACGGCGTTCCTTTCCTTCTGCGCCCTGCCGTTTGGTCATACAGCAGTTTACGACCACATATGGGGTGTTTCTGTAAACTTCAGTATGAGTGTAATAAATATAAAGTTTTGTTTGACTGTTAACCCTTGCTTTGTTATTGGAAAAAAACTGATGAAAATGGAAAATGTGCCCAAAAATTGCTTTTTTGGCACCGTTTTATTTTTTTACACTGTTCATCTGAGTGGTTGGGGGGGGTATTTTTATAGAGTAGATTCTCACGGACGCGGCGATACCTAATATGTCTACTTTTTCACATTTATTTATGTTTTACACTATACTATCTTTTTATAAAAAATAAAAAACGTTTTAGTATCTCCATAGTCTAAGAGTCATTTTTTAAAAGTTTTTAGCTAATTATCTTAGGTAGGGGCTCATTTTTTGCGGGATGAGAAGACTGTTTTATTGGCTTTATTTTGGGGGGCATATGACTTTTTGATCGCTTGCTATTACCATTTTTGTGATGTAATGTGACAAAAAAATGTTTTTATTTTAAAATTTTGACCGTGTTCATCTGAGTGGTTAGGGGGGGTATTTTTTAGAGCAGATTCTTACGGACGCGGCGATATCTAATATGTCAACTTTTTTATTTTTTATTTTAGTTTTACAAAATATTTTAGAAATTTTTTTTTTTAAGTTTTAGTGTCTGAAGTCCGAGAACCAGTTTTTTTATCCGATTGTCAGTGGCTAAATTGGGATAATAAATTTAGTACTCCATGGAAGTGTGATACTCCCTGAAGCAACCAATAATGCAGAGGCCCGGATGATCGGGGCACGTGTCACACTGAGTAGTGGTGTCCTTCCGTATCCCCATCCTGTGATACCTTTTTTGGGTCCGTCCCTTCTTTCCAGTATGGGGGACCACACCTGGAAAGTGTTGGCCAGGGACGATCCGGGCGCCTCCAGTTCCCGAGGTACTCCGGCCTGCTCTTTCCCGGTCAGAAAAGATCAGGGCCTTGAGGACTGCCTCATAGAACTGGAGGAATGTCCCTGTGCTGCCAGCGCTTCGGGATAGCACAAAAGAGTTGTACAAGGCAACCTGCACCAAGTAGACCGCAACTTTTTTGTACCATGCCCGGGTTTTGCGCATGGCGTTATATGGCGTGAGGACTTGATCAGAGAGATCAACTCCTCCCATATACCGATTGTAGTTGACGATACAATCGGGCTTGAGGACCGTTGCCGCGGTACCTCGCACAGGGACAGGGGTGATGCCGTTACCGTGAATTGTGGACAGTACAAGGACATCCCTCTTGTCCTTATATCTGACCAGCAACAGGTTTCCACTGGTAAGGGCACAGGTCTCACCCCTGGGGATAGGTACCTGGAGGGGGAGGGCAGGGAGGCCACGTTTATTTTTCCGCACGGTCCCACAAGCGGACGTGGATCTGGCGGCGAGGGATCTGAACAAGGGGATACTGGTATAAAAGTTATCCACGTAAAGGTGGTAACCCTTATCTAGCAGTGGGTACATAAGGTCCCACACAAATTTCCCGCTAACACCCAGAGTGGGGGGACGGGACAGTCTGGGGGTTGAATACAGGAATCTCGCCCCTCGTACACACGAAACTTGTAAGTGTACCCTGAGGTACTCTCACAAAGTTTGTACAGCTTCACGCCATACCTTGCCCGCTTTGAGGGAACATACTGGCGGAAAATGAGTCTCCCCTTGAACACAATGAGAGACTCATCAACCGCGACCTCCCTTCCAGGTACATAGGCCTGTACAAATTTGGCCCCAAAGTGAACGATGACCGGCCCGATCTATAGCAGTGGATGGCTCACATCTAGGTAGAATACTTGCAGGCTTTAACCCTGGACTGCGGAGACGACAGGGACAGAGCAGAGAGGCTGGGAATGGCCTCCCTCCAGGTGTTCAGCTACATGGCTGCTGCTTTCTGACTAAGCTCATGAGAGAACTGGACTGGACTAAACTCTCACTTGGATTGACCTGAGCTGGTTTAAACTGAACTCAACTGGATTGATCTGCCTAAGGGTCTATTCACAGCGGATCCGCAAAACACGGACAGGGGCAATGTGCGTTCCGCATTTTGCGGACCGCACATTGCCTGCACTATAGAATAGGCCTATTCTTGTCCGTAATTGTGGACAAGAATAGGACATATTCTAATTTTTTCGGGAACCTAATTGCAGACCCGGAAGTGTGGGTCCGCAATTCCGTATCCGGGCAGCACATTGTGCTGCCCCATAGAAATGAATGGGTCCGCAATTCTGTTCCGCAAACTGCCGAACGAAATTGCGGACGTGTGAATGGACCCTTACTTAGGTCTGAGGTAAGCTATACACACTGACACTGTGTAGTGCACCCTGACTAGGCCTGTGTACAGGAGCGTACATGTACAATCACATTGTGACATGGAGAACATGACAGGAGATAAAATACAAAATGCAGGCATATCACATGACATTAATACATAATTAGGATACGTTTGCGGTGCCCACGGTCACGTAAGTGGGACACTGCACCTCTATATAGACGGGTGTCACTGGGTCCTCTCCCTGTGTGGTGCAATCCTCTGCAGAGATCTGTTGGATGTCGGCGCTGCTGCTGCATTGGGTGAGTCTGTCCAGACACTTCTCCATGAAATGTTCCCCTCGTTGTAGACTTCTCTCTTTTCTTGCTCGGCGGTCACACAGGAAGCTGATGCCGCAGTTTGTGAAGGAAGAGAAAGTGTAACGGATGGATCGACACCGTCCGGACCGCCTGGCTCTGGTAAAATACTGCATCAAAAACTGCCCTCAAAGCTGCCTTTGTGAATCCAGCCCAGGACTCTTTCACACACAGACAACTATTTCCACAACCGGCGTGTTACTCCTTCCCCCACCCATAAAAAGCCTTGAATTTCTAGCATTTGTATCTTACCGAACATTTTGTGCGGGAATTTTTACCTGAAGCGTCTTTGGTATCTCACTACAGATAATCACAGAAGCCCAGAGTTTTTGTTTTCTTTAAAGAAAAAAAGGAAAATAATAATAGCACAAAAATGCTGCAAAACAATGGGGGTCATTTACAAAGACCGGATTTACATAGTCCCTGACTGACTGATGCCTCCTGACTGATACCTCCTGACTGACTGATGCCTCCTGACTGATAGCCCCCGACTGACTGATACCTCCTGACTGACTGATGCCTCCTGACTGATAGTCCCTGACTCACTGATGCCTCCTGAATGATAGCCCCCGACTGACTGATACCTCCTGAATGATAGCCCCCGACTGACTGATACCTCTTGAATGATAGCCCCTGACTGACTGATGCCTCCTGACTGACTGATGCCTCCTGACTGATAGCCCCCGACTGACTGATGCCTCCTGACTGACTGATACCTCCTGAATGATAGCCCCCGACTGACTGATACCTCCTGAATGATAGCCCCTGACTGACTGATGCCTCCTGACTGACTGATGCCTCCTGACTGATAGCCCCCGACTGACTGATGCCTCCTGACTGATAGCCCCTGACTGACTGATACCTCCTGAATGATAGCCCCTGACTGACTGATGCCTCCTGACTGATAGCCCCTGACTGACTGATACCTCCTGACTGATAGCCCCCGACTGACTGATACCTCTTGAATGATAGCCCATGACTGACTGATGCCTCCTGACTGACTGATACCTCCTGACTGATAGCCCCTGACTGACTGATGCCTCCTGACTGATACCCCCTGACTGACTGATACCTCCTGACTGACTGATGCCTCCTGACTGATAGCCCCTGACTGACTGATACCTCCTGACTGATAGCCCCTGACTGACTGATACCTCCTGACTGATAGCCCTCGACTGACTGATGAGCGAATTTTTAAAAAATTCGATTCGCTGGTTCACCAAATTTTTTCAGAAAAATTTGCTTCGATCCGAATATATTCGCGGCTTCAGAGAGCCTGTATATCGGTGTAGAACATTGTGCCTGTATAGTGGTGTAGAACACTGTGCCTGTATAGCGGTGTAGAACACTGTGCCTGTATAGCGGTGTAGAACACTGTGCCTGTATAGCGGTGTAGAACACTGTGCCTGTATAGCGGTGTAGAACACTGTGCCTGTATAGCGGTGTAGAACACTGTGCCTGTATAGTGGTGTAGAACACTGTGCCTGTATAGTGGTGTAGAACACTGTGCCTGTATAGTGGTGTAGAACACTGTGCCTGTATAGTGGTGTAGAACACTGTGCCTTTATAGTGGTGTAGAACACTGTGCCTGTATAGTGGTGTAGAACACTGTGCCTGTATAGTGGTGTAGAACACTGTGCCTGTATAGCGGTGTAGAACACTGTGCCTGTATAGTGGTGTAGAACACTGTGCCTGTATAGTGGTGTAGAACACTGTGCCTGTATAGTGGTGTAGAACACTGTGCCTGTATAGCGGTGTAGTACACTGTGCCTGTATAGTGGTGTAGAACACTGTGCCTGTATAGGGGTGTAGAACACTGTGCCTGTATAGTGGTGTAGAACACTGTGCCTGTATAGTGGTGTAGAACACTGTGCCTGTATAGGGGTGTAGAACACTGTGCCTGTATAGGGGTGTAGAACACTGTGCCTGTATAGCGGTGTAGAACACTGTGCCTGTATAGGGGTGTAGAACACTGTGCCTGTATAGCGGTGTAGAACACTGTGCCTGTATAGTGGTGTAGAACACTGTGCCTGTATAGCGGTGTAGAACACTGTGCCTGTATAGCGGTGTAGAACACTGTGCCTGTATAGTGGTGTAGAACACTGTGCCTGTATAGTGGTGTAGAACAGTGTGCCTGTATAGGGGTGTAGAACACTGTGCCTGTATAGCGGTGTAGAACACTGTGCCTGTATAGCGGTGTAGTACACTGTGCCTGTATAGTGGTGTAGAACACTGTGCCTGTATAGTGGTGTAGAACACTGTGCCTGTATAGCGGTGTAGAACACTGTGCCTGTATAGTGGTGTAGAACACTGTGCCTGTATAGTGGTGTAGAACACTGTGCCTGTATAGCGGTGTAGAACACTGTGCCTGTATAGTGGTGTAGAACACTGTGCCTGTATAGTGGTGTAGAACACTGTGCCTGTATAGTGGTGTAGAACACTGTACCTGTATAGCGGTGTAGAACACTGTGCCTGTATAGCGGTGTAGAACACTGTGTCTGTATAGCGGTGTAGAACACTGTGCCTGTATAGCGGTGTAGAACACTATGCCTGTATAGCGGTGTAGAACACTGTGCCTGTATACGGTGTAGAACACTGTGCCTGTATAGCGGTGTAGAACACTGTGCCTTGCAGTAACACACATAGGGAGTCTGCTGTGGTAGTGACATAATACTGTGAGTCTGTATGACATGCAGATGACAGGCGTCGCTCTTAGAATCACTGCGCACTGCACTTATTTGCGCTGTCACGGGGCCAAAACTGACCAAATAACTCCAGTGTGAACTCAGCCTTACAGGTCGATGTTAGCGCCAAGAAGAAGCGCACTCCTCTTACACCGTCGTCAGCTGATTCCACATAGATGTCTACAGAACCTGTTCTATTAAACGCTTATACAAGTAGAGCCCTAAACAGAGTGGAGAGGGGTCAGCAGTAAGGTTGTGTTGACGTCACTGATTATTTTGCGCTTCCTCTGATCCGTCAGAACAATAACCTCCAAAAATCGAATCCTGTCTGTGGAGCATCCGCCTTCACTCGGTCAGTATTTGGTCAGTAATCCATCAGTGTTGGTAATGCAAAAAAAACAGGAGTGGATCCAAAACAGAGATGACACGTGAATGGGATATTTGCATGTCTTCTGTGTTTTGTCCCCACTCCTGCTTTTGCAGTGTCCCACTCACGTGACCGTGTGCACCGCAAAAGTATCTTAATTATGTATTAATGTCATGTGATATGCCTGCATTTTGTATTTTATCTCCTGTCATATTCTCCCATGTCACAATGTGATTCCATATGCAAAGATCCTTTACACAGGCCTAGTCAGGGTGCACTACACTTGTTTCTCCACTAGATGGAGCAGTGTCAGTGTGTATATAGCTTAGCTCAGACCTAGTTAGGCAGTTCAATCCAGTTCAGTGCAGAATAAAGCTGAGAACAGTGCAGTTCTCTCATGAGGTTAGTCAGAAAGCAGCAGCCATGTAGCTGAACACCTGGAGGGAGGCCATTCCCAGCCTCTCTGCTCTGTCCCTGTCGGCTCCACAGCCCAGGGTTAAGGCCTGCAAGTATTCTACCTAGAGGTGAGCCATCCACTCCTATAGATCGCTCCTCCGGGGTGACCAATGTCCAAACTGCATGCAGCCGAGTATCTAAGGAATTATCACGTTTATGCAAGACAAAGGATCAGCAGGATAGTCATTACCTGAGGACTTATTAGACACCTTTGTACCAGGTGTAGGAGGCAGCATGAAGCATCCACATCTCCAGTTCAGACTCTGAGGACAGTCCGGCCAAATGTCAGAACAACATTGGAATAGAAGTTCCAGGATTCAGAGAAGCAGCTTTATTCCAGGATTAGGGTCAGGCCGGAGTTGTGACCAGTGTCAGACGTCCATTATCACCAGCCCAGTCTGAGCAGTAGCTTCTTATCTATTACAAGAGCCTGGACTTCGCTGAGGACTTGCATTTCCCTTTCCCCATATGTACGGGAGATTGTGCTTAATGCCGGACTGTATCAAGAGACTGTCTAATGCCTATGGATGTATTGTTATCAGGAGTCATCATCAGTAAAGAGCCATTTTGAGTTTCACCCTGTTTGCCTCAGACTCAGTTCCTCAATTAACACTACAGTAAATGGTTGTACCTCCATACAAAAGGTACTGGCGTCACGACTACAAGGGACCTTGGCATAGGCACATTAATACAGACCACCAAGGGAACCTCGAACCAGCATCTGGCAAGTGTCCCTTACGGTAGTATGCCAAAATAGGGGGACTGGTAGGTGGTAGTACCCTCCAGGTCTCACCTATTCTTGGATAAACCCTTTTGGGCGCCAATAGTGGTCGGTCGATAGTGGTAGGTCGGTGTCAAGCTACTTAGGTGTATAATAGGTTTTACATCAGCGTAACATTTGTAAAGAAGTGAATGAAGTGAAGAAATGTTACGCTAATGTAAAACCTATTATACACCTAAGTAGCTTGACACCGACCTACCACTATCGACCGACCACTATTGGCGCCCAAAAGGGTTTATCCAAGAATAGGTGAGACCTGGAGGGTACTACCACCTACCAGTCCCCCTATTCTGGCATACTACCATATCGTTTACAGGCAGACACCCTTGTCGACCTGACTAAACCCGGAGCAGCCTCTAGTATCTAGCACCCAACCTCCTTTCCACCCCACTCCTACAAACCCGAGGCGCCTCAAGTTTTTCAGATCTAGTGGAATCCTTTTCAATAGATCCGTCTGACCCTCATACTTTCTCTCTCTCTCTTATACCAAGTGTCCCTTACACCAGAGTGTGCCCCAGAGAATCCTTGTGCCGTTCTCTTCATCACTTGTGGGGGCCTGCCCAGGGACAACATAACCGTGAGTAACCAAAGCTGTATTCACCTCGGCCGACCAAATGCTCACACCGCGACCTCACGTATAATTCCCCTGCAAGGTCTGGCATACCGCACTTTTGGCTACCAAATCATAAGCCAATTCGGATGGGACCATACAGGCCACACCTGGCATCTGAGTCTAAGGCCTTATGCACACTACCGTCTGCCATTCGAGCCCGCAAACAGCGGGCTGGCAATATGCGGGCACCGGCCATTTATGCAACAAATCACAGATGCAGACCCTTTCAATCCGGAAGGTGGTTTTCTCTGCATGCCTCCGCACCGCAAAAATGTGTACGGTGATCTGGATCCATCTGCGGCAACCGCACGGTTGGTGCTCGTGCATTGGGGACAAAATTGCATAATTCAATGCACGGAGCAGCCGGAACACGTTTGTGTGCATAAGCCCTAAGTCCTGATCCTGACAGGTTTAATATTCATAGACAAGCAGTTTCACAAATGAAAAGTAAAAATAAAACCAATGGCGCTCATTTCTCAGAAAACATCTGTGATCCGAATTTCACTCTGACTCGTTTCCCTCTATATAGACGGGTGTCACTGGGTCCTCTCCCTGTGCGGTGCAATCCGCTGCAGAGATCTGTTGGGTTGTGCGGTGCAATCCTCTGCAGAGATCTGTTGGGTGTCGGTGCTGCTGCTGCATTGGGTGAGTCTGTCCAGACACTTCTCCATGAAATGTTCCCCTCGTTGTAGACTTCTCTCTTTTCTTGCTCGGCAGTCACACAGGAAGCTGATGCCGCAGGGTTTAGTGCAGTTTGTGGAGGAAGAGAAAGTGTAACGGATGGATCGACACCGTCCGCACCGCCTGGCGCTGGTAAAATACTGCATCAAAGACTGCACTCAAAGCTGCCTTTGTGAATCCAGCCCAGGACTCTTTCACACACAGACAACTATTTCCACAACCGGCGTGTTACTCCTTCCCCCACCCATAAAAAGCCTTGAATTTCTAGCATTTGTATCTTACCGAACATTTTGTGCAGGAATTTTTGCATGAAGCGTCTTTGGTATCTCACCACAGATAATCACAATAGTTTTTGTTTTCTTAAAAAAAAAAGGAAATAATAATAGCACAAAAATGCTGCAAAACAATGGGGGTCATTTACAAAGACCGGATTTTTACTTCTGTCTTTGTGTCTCCTCTGTGCTACAAGGATTCATATAATATGTGAGGAGGGGAGTGAAAAATACTTTAGCCCCAGACTGATAGCCCCTGAATGACTGATAGCCCCCGACTGACTGATACCTACTGACTGATAGCCCCCGACTGACTGATACCTCCTGACTGATAGCCCCCGACTGACTGATACCTCCTGACTGATAGCCCCTCCTGACTGATACCTCCTGACTGACTGATACCTCCTGACTGACTGATACCTCCTGACTGATAGCCCCTGACTGACTGATATCTCCGACTGATAGCCCCCGACTGACTGATACCTCCTGAATGATAGTCCCTGACTGACTGATATCTCCGACTGATAGCCCCCAACTGATTGATACCTTCTAAATGATAGCCCCCGACTGATTGATACCTTCTAAATGATAGCCCCTGACTGACTGATAGCCCCCGACTGACTGATACCTACTGACTGATAGCCCCCGACTGACTGATACCTACTGACTGATAGCCCCCGACTGACTGATACCTACTGACTGATAGCCCCCGACTGACTGATACCTACTGACTGATAGCCCCCGACTGATTGATACCTCCTGAATGATAGCCCCCAACTGACTGATACCTACTGACTGATAGCCCCCGACTGACTGATACCTACTGACTGATAGCCCCCGACTGATTGATACCTACTGACTGATAGCCCCCAACTGACTGATACCTACTGACTGATAGCCCCCGACTGACTGATACCTACTGACTGATAGCCCCCGACTGACTGATAGCCCCCGACTGACTGATAGCCCCTGACTGACTGATACCTCCTGACTGATAGCCCCCGACTGATTGATACCTTCTAAATGATAGCCCCCAACTGACTGATACCTACTGACTGATAGCCCCCGACTGACTGATAGCCCCCGACTGACTGATACCTCCTGACTGATAGCCCCTGACTGACTGATAGCCCCTGACTGATAGCCCCCGACTGACTGATACCTCCTGACTGATAGCCCCCGACTGACTGATACCTCCTGACTGATAGCCCCTGACTGACTGATAGCCCCCGACTGATTGATACCTTCTAAATGATAGCCCCCGACTGACTGATACCTACTGACAGATAGCCCCCGACTGACTGATACCTCCTGACTGATAGCCCCTGAATGACTGATAGCCCCCGACTGACTGATAGCCCCTGACTGACTGATAGCCCCTGACTGACTGATACCTACTGACTGATAGACCCTGACTGACTGATACCTCCTGACTGACAGCCCCCGACTGACTGATACCTCCTGACTGATAGCCCCTGACTGACTGATAGCCCCTGACTGACTGATACCTCCTGACTGACAGCCCCCGACTGACTGATACCTCCTGACTGATAGCCCCTGACTGACTGATACCTCCTGACTGATAGCCCCTGACTGACTGATAGCCCCTGACTGATAGCCCCCGACTGACTGATACCTCCTGACTGATAGCCCCCGACTGACTGATACCTCCTGACTGATAGCCCCTGACTGACTGATAGCCCCCGACTGATTGATACCTTCTAAATGATAGCCCCCGACTGACTGATACCTACTGACTGATAGCCCCCGACTGACTGATACCTCTTGACTGATAGCCCCTGAATGACTGATAGCCCCTGACTGATAGCCCCCGACTAAATGATAGCCCCTGACTGACTGATACCTCCTGACTGATAGCCCCCGACTGACTGATACCTCCTGACTGATAGCCCCTGACTGACTGATAGCCCCTGACTGACTGATATATCCGACTGATAGCCCCCGACTGACTGATACCTCCTGACTGATAGTCCCTGAATGACTGATAGCCCCTGAATGACTGATAGTCCCGACTGATTGATACCTTCTAAATGATAGCCCCCGACTGATTGATAACTTCTAAATGATAGCCCCCGACTGACTGATACCTACTGACTGATAGCCCCCGACTGACTGATACCTACTGACTGATAGCCCCCGACTGACTGATACCTACTGACTGATAGCCCCCGACTGATTGATACCTCCTGAATGATAGCCCCCAACTGACTGATACCTACTGACTGATAGCCCCCGACTGACTGATACCTACTGACTGATAGCCCCCGACTGACTGATAGCCCCTGACTGATACCTCCTGACTGATAGACCCCGACTGACTGATACCTCCTGACTGATAGCCCCCGACTGATTGATACCTTCTAAATGATAGCCCCCAACTGACTGATACCTACTGACTGATAGCCCCCGACTGACTGATACCTCCTGACTGATAGCCCCTGACTGACTGATAGCCCCTGACTGATAGCCCCCGACTGACTGATACCTCCTGACTGATAGCCCCCGACTGACTGATACCTCCTGACTGATAGCCCCTGACTGATAGCCCCCGACTGACTGATACCTACTGACAGATAGCCCCCGACTGACTGATACCTCCTGACTGATAGCCCCTGAATGACTGATAGCCCCTGACTGATAGCCCCCGACTGACTGATACCTCCTGACTGACAGCCCCTGACTGACTGACTGATACCTCCTGACTGACTGATACCTACCGACTGATAGCCCCTGACTGACTGATAGCCCCTGACTGATAGCCCCCGACTGACTGATACCTCCTGACTGATAGCCCCCGACTGACTGATACCTCCTGACTGATAGCCCCTGACTGACTGATAGCCCCCGACTGATTGATACCTTCTAAATGATAGCCCCCGACTGACTGATACCTACTGACTGATAGCCCCCGACTGACTGATACCTACTGACTGATAGCCCCCGACTGACTGATGCCTCCTGACTGACTTATACTTCCTGACTGATAGCCCCTGACTGACTGATAGCCCCTGACTGACTGATATCTCCGACTGATAGCCCCCGACTGACTGATACCTCCTGACTGATAGCCCCATCTGACTGATACCTCCTGAATGATAGTCCCTGAATGACTGATAGCCCCTGACTGATAGCCCCCGACTGACTGATAACCCCTGACTGATAGCCCCCGACTGACTGATACCTCCTGACTGATAGCCCCTGACTGACTGATACCTCCTGACTGATAGCCCCCGACTGACTGATAGCCCCCAACTGACTGATACCTCCTGAATGATAGCCCCCAACTGACAGATACCTCCTGACTGATACCTCCTGACTGACTGATACCTCCTGAATGATAGCCCCTGACTGACTGATAGCCCCCGACTGACTGATACCTCCTGACTGATACCTCCTGACTGACTGATGCCTCCTGACTGATAGCCCCCGACTGACTGATACCCCCTGATTGATAGCCCCTGACTGACTGATGCCTCCTGACTGATAGCCCCCGACTGACTGATACCTCCTGAATGATAGCCCCTGACTGACTGATACCTCCTGACTGATAGCCCCCGACTGACTGATACCTCCTGACTGATAGCCCCCGACTGACTGATACCTCCTGACTGATAGCCCCCGACTGACTGATGCCTCCTGACTGACTGATACCTCCTGACTGATAGCCCCTGACTGACTGATAGCCCCTGACTGACTGATATATCCGACTGATAGCCCCCGACTGACTGATACCTCCTGACTGATAGCCCCATCTGACTGATACCTCCTAAATGATAGTCCCTGAATGACTGATAGCCCCTGAATGACTGATAGCCCCCGACTGATTGATACCTTCTAAATTATAGCCCCCGACTGACTGATACCTACTGACTGATAGCCCCTGACTGACTGATACCTCCTGACTGATAGCCCCTGACTGACTGATACCTCCTGACTGATAGCCCCTGACTGACTGATACCTCCTGACTGATAGCCCCTGACTGACTGATAGCCCCTGACTGATAGCACCTGACTGACTGATAGCCCCCGACTGACTGATACCTCCTGACTGATAGCCCCTGACTGACTGATACCTCCTGACTGATAGCCCCCGACTGACTGATAGCCCCCAACTGACTGATACCTCCTGACTGACTGATACCTCCTGAATGATAGCCCCTGACTGACTGATAGCCCCCGACTGACTGATACCTCCTGACTGATACCTCCTGACTGACTGATGCCTCCTGACTGATAGCCCCCGACTGACTGATACCCCCTGATTGATAGCCCCTGACTGACTGATGCCTCCTGACTGATAGCCCCCGACTGACTGATACCTCCTGAATGATAGTCCCTGACTGACTGATAGCCCCCAACTGACTGATACCTCCTGACTGATAGCCCCCGACTGACTGATACCTCCTGAATGATAGTACCTGAATGACTGATAGCCCCTGAATGACTGATAGCCCCCGACTGATTGATACCTTCTAAATTATAGCCCCCGACTGACTGATACCTACTGACTGATAGTCCCTGACTGACTGATACCTCCTGACTGATAGCCCCTGACTGACTGATACCTCCTGACTGATAGCCCCTGACTGACTGATAGCCCCTGACTGATAGCCCCTGACTGACTGATAGCCCCCGACTGACTGATACCTCCTGACTGATAGCCCCTGACTGACTGATACCTCCTGACTGATAGCCCCCGACTGACTGATAGCCCCCAACTGACTGATACCTCCTGAATGATAGCCCCTGACTGACTGATACCTCCTGACTGATAGCCCCCGACTGACTGATAGCCCCCAACTGACTGATACCTCCTGAATGATAGCCCCTGACTGACTGATACCTCCTGACTGATAGCCCCTGACTGACTGATAGCCCCCGACTGACTGATACCTCCTGACTGATAGCCCACGACTGACTGATACCTCCTGAATGATAGCCCCTGACTGACTGATAGCCCCCAACTGACACATACCTCCTGACTGATAGCCCCCGACTGACTGATACCTCCTGACTGATAGCCCACGACTGACTGATACCTCCTGAATGATAGCCCTTGACTGACTGATAGCCCCCAACTGACACATACCTCCTGACTGATACCTCCTGAATGATATCCCCTGACTGACTGATAGCCCCCGACTGACTGATACCTCCTGACTGATACCCCCTGACTGACTGATACCTCCTGACTGATAGCCCCCGACTGACTGATGCCTCCTGAATGATAGCCCCTGACTGACTAATACCTCCTGACTGATAGCCCCCGACTGACTGATACCTCCTGAATGATAGTCCCTGACTGACTGATGCCTCCTGACTGATAGCCCCTGACTGACTGATACCTCCTGACTGATAGCCCCCGACTGACTGATACCTCCTGACTGATAGCCCACGACTGACTGATACCTCCTGAATGACTGATAGCCCCCAACTGACTGATACCTCCTGACTGATAGCCCCCGACTGACTGATACCTCCTGACTGATAGCCCACGACTGACTGATACCTCCTGAATGATAGCCCCGACTGACTGATACCTCCTGACTGATAGCCCACGACTGACTGATACCTCCTGACTGATAGCCCCCGACCTACTGATGCCTCCTGACTGATAGCCCTTGACTGACTGATAGCCCCCGACTGACTGATGCCTCCTGACTGATACCTCTTGACTGACTGATGCCTCCTGAATGATAGCCCCCAACTGACAGATACCTCCTGACTGACTGATACCTCCTGAATGATAGCCCCTGACTGACTGATAGCCCCCGACTGACTGATACCTCCTGACTGATACCTCCTGACTGACTGATGCCTCCTGACTGATAGCCCCCGACTGACTGATACCTCCTGAATGATAGTCCCTGACTGACTGATAGCCCCCAACTGACTGATACCTCCTGACTGATAGCCCCCGACTGACTGATACCTCCTGAATGATAGTCCCTGAATGACTGATAGCCCCTGAATGACTGATAGCCCCCGACTGATTGATACCTTCTAAATTATAGCCCCCGACTGACTGATACCTACTGACTGATAGTCCCTGACTGACTGATACCTCCTGACTGATAGCCCCTGACTGACTGATACCTCCTGACTGATAGCCCCTGACTGACTGATAGCCCCTGACTGATAGCCCCTGACTGACTGATAGCCCCCGACTGACTGATACCTCCTGACTGATAGCCCCTGACTGACTGATACCTCCTGACTGATAGCCCCCGACTGACTGATAGCCCCCAACTGACTGATACCTCCTGAATGATAGCCCCCAACTGACAGATACCTCCTGAATGATAGCCCCTGACTGAATGATAGCCCCCGACTGACTGATACCTCCTGACTGATACCTCCTGACTGACTGATGCCTCCTGACTGATAGCCCCCGACTGACTGATACCCCCTGATTGATAGCCCCTGACTGACTGATGCCTCCTGACTGATAGCCCCCGACTGACTGATACCTCCTGAATGATAGTCCCTGACTGACTGATAGCCCCCAACTGACTGATACCTCCTGACTGATAGCCCCCGACTGACTGATACCTCCTGACTGATAGCCCCCGACTGACTGATAGCCCCCAACTGACTGATACCTCCTGAATGATAGCCCCCAACTGACAGATACCTCCTGACTGACTGATACCTCCTGAATGATAGCCCCTGACTGACTGATACCTCCTGACTGATAGCCCCCGACTGACTGATAGCCCCCAACTGACTGATACCTCCTGAATGATAGCCCCCAACTGACAGATACCTCCTGACTGACTGATACCTCCTGAATGATAGCCCCTGACTGACTGATAGCCCCCGACTGACTGATACCTCCTGACTGATACCTCCTGACTGACTGATGCCTCCTGACTGATAGCCCCCGACTGACTGATACCCCCTGATTGATAGCCCCTGACTGACTGATGCCTCCTGACTGATAGCCCCCGACTGACTGATACCTCCTGAATGATAGCCCCCGACTGACTGATACCTCCTGACTGATAGCCCCCGACTGACTGATACCTCCTGACTGATAGCCCCCAACTGACACATACCTCCTGACTGATAGCCCCTGACTGACTGATACCTCCTGACTGATAGCCCACGACTGACTGATACCTCCTGAATGATAGCCCCTGACTGACTGATAGCCCCCAACTGACACATACCTCCTGACTGATAGCCCCTGACTGACTGATACCTCCTGACTGATAGCCCACGACTGACTGATACCTCCTGAATGATAGCCCTTGACTGACTGATAGCCCCCAACTGACACATACCTCCTGACTGATACCTCCTGAATGATATCCCCTGACTGACTGATAGCCCCCGACTGACTGATACCTCCTGACTGATACCCCCTGACTGACTGATACCTCCTGACTGATAGCCCCCGACTGACTGATGCCTCCTGAATGATAGCCCCTGACTGACTAATACCTCCTGACTGATAGCCCCCGACTGACTGATACCTCCTTAATGATAGTCCCTGAATGACTGATGCCTCCTGACTGATAGCCCCTGACTGACTGATACCTCCTGAATGATAGCCCCCGACTGACTGATACCTCCTGACTGATAGCCCACGACTGACTGATACCTCCTGAATGACTGATAGCCCCCAACTGACTGATACCTCCTGACTGATAGCCCCCGACTGACTGATACCTCCTGACTGATAGCCCACGACTGACTGATACCTCCTGAATGATAGCCCCGACTGACTGATACCTCCTGACTGATAGCCCACGACTGACTGATACCTCCTGACTGATAGCCCCCGACCTACTGATGCCTCCTGACTGATAGCCCTTGACTGACTGATAGCCCCCGACTGACTGATGCCTCCTGACTGATACCTCTTGACTGACTGATACCTCCTGACTGATAGCCCCTGACTGACTGATAGCCCCTGACTGACTGATATCTCCGACTGATAGCCCCCGACTGATTGATACCTCCTGACTGATAGCCCCCATCTGACTGATACCTCCTGAATGATAGTCCCTGAATGACTGATAGCCCCTGAATGACTGATAGCCCCCGACTGATTGATACCTTCTAAATGATAGCCCCCGACTGACTGATACCTCCTGACTGATAGCCCCTGACTGACTGATACCTCCTGACTGATAGCCCCCGACTGACTGATACCTCCTGACTGATAGCCCCCGACTGACTGATACCTCCTGACTGATAGCCCCCGACTGACTGATACCTCCTGACTGATAGCCCTTGACTGACTGATAGCCCCCGACTGACTGATGCCTCCTGACTGACTGATACCTCCTGACTGACTGATACCTCCTGACTGACTGATACCTCCTGAATGATAGTCCCTGAATGACTGATAGCCCCTGAATGACTGATAGCCCCCGACTGATTGATACCTTCTAAATGATAGCCCCCGACTGACTGATACCTCCTGACTGATAGCCCCTGACTGACTGATACCTCCTGACTGATAGCCCCTGACTGACTGATACCTCCTGACTGATAGCCCCTGACTGACTGATACCTCCTGACTGATAGCCCCTGACTGACTGATACCTCCTGACTGATAGCCCCCGACTGACTGATAGCCCC
Source organism: Bufo bufo (assembly GCF_905171765.1). Taxonomy (NCBI): domain Eukaryota; kingdom Metazoa; phylum Chordata; class Amphibia; order Anura; family Bufonidae; genus Bufo; species Bufo bufo. Next base: position 7,897,618 of record NC_053395.1, read on the forward strand.
CAACTGACTGATACCTCCTGAATGATAGCCCCTGACTGACTGATAGCCCCCAACTGACAGATACCTCCTGACTGACTGATACCTCCTGAATGATAGCCCCTGACTGACTGATATCTCCTGACTGATACCTCCTGACTGATACCTCCTGACTGATAACTCCTGACTGACTGATGCCTCCTGACTTATAGCCCCCGACTGACTGATGCCTCCTGACTGATAGCCCCTGACTGACAGATACCTCCTGACTGATAGCCCCCGACTGACTGATACCTCCTGATTGATAGCCCCTGACTGACTGATGCCTCCTGACTGATAGCCCCCGACTGACTGATGCCTCCTGACTGATAGCCCCTGACTGACAGATACCTCCTGACTGATAGCCCCCGACTGACTGATACCTCCTGATTGATAGCCCCCGACTGACTGATGCCTCCTGACTGATAGCCCCTGACTGACAGATACCTCCTGACTGATAGCCCCCGACTGACTGATACCTCCTGACTGATAGCCCCCGACTGACTGATACCTCCTGACTGATAGCTCCCGACTGACTGATACCTCCTGACTGATAGCCCCCGACTGACTGATACCTCCTGACTGATAGCCCCCGACTGACTGATACCTCCTGACTGATAGCCCCCGACTGACTGATACCTCCTGATTGATAGCCCCTCACTGACTGATAGACCCCGACTGACTGATGAGCGAATTTTAAAAAAATTTGATTTGCCGGTTCGCCAATTTTTTTCTGAAAAATTTGCTTTGATCCGAATATATTCGCAGCTCCAGAGGGCCTTTATAGTGGTGTAGAATCCTTTGCCTTGCAGTAACACACATAGGGAGTCTGCTTTGGTAGTGAAATAATACTGTGAGTCCGTATGACATGCAGATGACAGGCGTTGCTCTTAGAATCACTGCACACTTCACTTATTTGGGCAGTCACGGGGCCAAAACTGACCAAATAACTCAAGTGTGAACTCAGCCTTACAGGTCGATGTTAGCGCCAAGAAGAAGTGCACTCCTTTTACACCGTCGTCAGCTGATTCCACATAGATGTCTACAGGACCTGTTCTATTAACACCGATACAAGTAGAGCCCCCGACAGAGCGGAGAGGGGTCAGCAGTAAGGTTGTGTTGACGTCACTGATTATTTTGCCCTTCCTCTGATCCGTCAGAACAATAACCCCCAAAAACTGGAACCTGTCTGTGGAGCATCCGCCTTCACTCAGTCAGCATTTGGTCAGTAATCCATCAGTATTGCTAAGGCCAAAAAAAACAGGAGTGAATCTAAAACAGAGATGACACGTGAATGGAATATTTGTATGTCTTCTGTGTTTTATACCCACTCCTGCTTTTGGCTACCAAATCAGGGCCATCTTTAACAAGGGGCAAAAACCCGGTCCCAGTTGCTCCTGGGGGCTCAAGACAGCTTCCTCTTGAGGCCTGCTAGCCACTGCCCCGGTATCAGCTACACAGGGGGGGTGCTGCCATGCCGTGCCTGCCTGCCGGCACTCCAGGCAGCGAACTGTGAGAGCTGTGATTCTCTTTGGAAAAAGGACCTTAGATGACATCATCACCATGTGACCAGTAACCTAGCAATATTACTGGTCACAGTAATCAAAGGTCCTTTCTACCAGGAGTGTTGCTGCAGGAGAAGTTTGCCTTAAAGGGGTTCTGCACTTTGTTTTAACTGATGATCTATCCTCTGGATAGAGCATCAGCTTCTGATCGGCTGGATAGAGCATCAGCTCACCGATCAGCTGTTTGAGAAGGCAGCGACGCTCCAGCAGCGCCGCGGCCTTCTCACTGTTTACCGCTGGCCGAGTGACGTCACGACTAGTATCAACTGGCCTGGACGCAGCTAAACTCTGTTCACTTGAATGGAGTTTAGCCACACCCACGCTAGTTGATACTAGTCGTGACGTCATTGGGCTGGCGGTAAACAGTGAGAAGGCCGCGGCGCTGATGGAGCGCCGCTGCCTTCTCAAACAGCTGATCGGCGAGGGGCTCGTGTGTCGGACCCCCCGCCGATTAGAAGCTGATGATCTATCCAGAGGATAGATCATCAGTTAAAACAAAGTGAAGAACCCCTTTAACTGTGAAGCTTTTTTTGTGAAGATTACATCAGTAAAAGGTGACAGGGGCTGTTATACTAATATACTGTAAGCTACTGTATATTGTGGGGTGCTGTATATTGTGGGGTGCTGTATACTGTGGGGTGCTGTATATTGTGGGGTGCTGTATACTGTGGGATGCTGTATACTGTGGTGTGCTATACTGCTCTACTGTATACTGTGGGGTGCTGTATACGGTGGGGTGCTGTATATTGTGGTGTGCTATACTGCTCTACTGTATACTATGGGGTGCTGTATACTGTGGAGTGCTATACTGCTCTACTGTATACTGTGGGGTGCTGTATACTGTGGGGTGCTATACTGCTCTACTGTTTACTATGGGGTGCTGTATACTGTGCGGTGCTATACTGCTCTACTGTATACTATGGGGTACTGTATACTGTGGGGTGCTGTATACTGTGGGGTGCTGTATACTGCGGTCTGCTATACTGCTCTACTGTATACTGTGGGGTGCTGAATACAGTGGTGTGCTATACTGCTCTACTGTATACTGTGGGGGGCTGTATACTGCTCTACTGTATACTGTGGGGGGCTGCATATTGTGGGGTGCTGTATAGTGTGGGGTGCTCTACTGCTCTACTGTATACCATGGGGTGCTGTATACTGTGTAGTTTGGGGTGCTATATACTGTGGGGTGCTGTATACTGCGGTGTGCTATATACTGTATAGTATGGGGTGTTGTATACTGTGGGGTGCTATACTGCTCTACTATATACTGTGGGGTGCTGTATACTGTATAGTATGGGGTGCTGTATACTGTGGGGTGCTATACTGCATACTGTGGGGTGCTGTATACTATAGGGTGCTATACTGCATACTGTGGGGTGCTGTATACTATAGGGTGCAATACTGCTTGCATACTGTGGGGTGCTATATACTATAGGGTGCTATACTGCATACTGTGGGGTGCTGTATAATATAGGGTGCTATACTGTATACTGTGGAGTGATATATACTATAGGGTACTATACTGCATACTGTGGGGTGCTATATACTATAGGGTGCTATACTGCATACTGTGGGGTGCTGTATACTATAGGGTGCTATACTGCATACTGAGTCTGAAGAGGAGTCAGAGGAGGATGGTGCCAGGGTGGAGGAGGATCAAAAAGAGCATGCATTAAACTTTTCTGGGATCCCTGGTGTTGTCCGTGGCTGGGGGGAGGAGAACGAGGACGACGTTATCCTGGATGATGAGCAGGAGCCAGGGAGATCCACTGCATCTAAGAAACTACACCCCTCAAGGTATTCAAAACTGATTTTTACAAACGTCTTTAACCCTTTAGGTGTTCCATAAGAGTTATTGGCAAATGGAGATGAAATTTCAGAATTTAAATTTTTTGGCATATTTTCCATTTTAATCCATTTTTTCCAGTAACAGAAAAAAATGCACCAAACGGATATGCCGCTGACTATACTAGCTAGTCATACAAGCAGATATTAAAAGCTGAGACTTTTGCCAATATATTCCTGTCAGGAACATATCGGAGCCCATCATGCACCACGTCACGGTCACTCAGCATGGCAAAGGGTCCTACCACTACGCTAACTGTGGTGTGAACACGGTCTGAAGGTGATGAAATCCAGCTCACAGCCAAGCTTCGCCCTATGTACGCCCTATGTCCTGAAGAGGTTAAGTAGATGGTGTTGGTGATACCCAGGTGTAGGAATGCCAGAGTGGTGTAATGGTAGCCTACAATGTCCCTTTAGATGTGGCTGTGCATGTGTCACGGTGTTCCTACCTGGATATCCGGGAACCCCAGGCGTTGTCGTCTGTGGCAGAGGGAATAGGGTGAATAGTTGAGGGATTTGTAGAATGAATTGAGTCCAGACCATGTATATAGTTGTTAGAAGCTTTACTTGAATAAACTTTTATTAGAGAAACAATCTTCCAACTTTGTCTTGGTTACCAGCAGGTTTTAGCATAAAATGGCAGACTATGACAATCTCACTCTGCTATGCTGACAGGCTTAAGTAGGAACTTTTCCTTTGCTATATGCTGCAATTTCTCTCTCTGTGGTCTGTCTCTTGATTAGAGCACTTTTCCTTTTCTGTAAGAGGCTCCAAGCTGTGTCCTCTACATCCAGCAAAGCTGAAGGTCCTCTGCTGGCTTACTTTGCTTAGCTGGGGTAAGCTAGGACTTTCCCCTAGAAGGGGGGGGGGGGGGGAAGCTGAACTGACCTCTGACCAACTAGTCTGCTCCCTTCCTGAGTGAGGGTCAGAATGGAGAGAGGGTTTCATTCTCTCCAACAGTAGCACTGCCAAGTCTGCTGCCACCTCTGGTGAAACAGGTACATTACATGAACACAACAGTTTCAAACATAGGAAATGCACAATATGGAGGACCTAGGGAAAATATATAGATTGGCACCTTACCTGCATACACAGATAGGAGAAGGGAGTAGGAGTGGTAATGCGACTTGGGGGCGTTAAACATCCTTTCCCTTTTCCCTCTCTGGGTGTCCTCCTCCTCTTTATCCTTCTCCTTGTCCATCTATGGGTGTCCTCCTCCTCTGTATCCTTCTTCTTTCCCTCTGTGGGTGTCCTCCTCCTCTGCAGCCTTCTCCATCTCCCTTCCTGAGTGTTCTCCCCCTCTAAAGTCTTCTCCTTGTCCCTTCCACAGTGTCATCCTCCTCTGTATTCTTATCCCGCTCCCTCCCTGGGTGTCCACCTCTGAGTCCTTCTCCTTGTCCCTCACTAGGTGTTCTCCTCCACCAAATCCTTCTCCTTGTCCCTGCCTGGGTACCTTCCTCCACTGCATCTGTAATGCCCTGGAGAGGGGGTACTGTGTGGACATTTGCCCCTGTTTCCCCTATGCAAGGTTATAAACTTCTTACTTTGCTTCACTTGAAAGGATTAACTTGCACTGTTTTAATACTATGTAACTGCATTTTGTATGTATGCTGTGATATACTGTATATCCTGTTCATTTGCACTGTATTTTCAAGGCTCTGTGGAAAGGGTTAATGAATACTGAGAGACTTTTGGGACTTTGCATAAGAAGCTGGTAATTTTCCACAGCTATCATAGGCTTTAAAGAAGAGCATGTTTTGGAGGAACGGTGTACAAAACGTTCCTTCCCCGACAATCTGCTGATCACTGGCAGAGGAGACCACTGCATTCCCCTCAGAGTATGGGGAGGAGCGAATGCTAATGCCATACAGAGTAGTTGTTTCCCAGCAGCAGATCGAGTTTTCACGGCACAATCTGCCAGCGGGAAGCGAGGATTTTTGTGCTGCACTAATGATCCGATTTCTCGGCGGTTTGCTCATTTGTTACACCGCCCAATCATTGCTAATTAGTGTTGCTATGAATGCTCGTTAGCGATGATCTTTTCAATTCTTGGCCTGTATAAAGGGCCCTTAACTGTGATCTCTCCCTCCTTATCTGTTCTGTGCGCTCTGGAACTGAAAACAAACATAATGGGAAGTAAGGTAAAGGAGATCACAGCAGTACAGTGCTGGAAGAAGGGAGATGACTCTAATTCTGAGTGAAATGCATCTAGTTGTGCAGTGAAACAGGGAATAATATGGCTGAGGAAGATTTTTAGGGAAGTCCAAAAAACACTTGTTCCTTCAGGCCTTCTTCACATGACCATTTTTTATTCCCGTTTACGGGCCGTTTTTTGCATTACGTATACGGTCCGTATACAAAACCATTCATTTCAATGGTTCCGCAAAAAAAACAAAAATGTACTCCGTATGCTTTCCGTTTCCGTATTTCCGTTTTTCCGTTCCGTTGAAAGATAGAACATGTCCTATTATTGTCCTCAAATCATGTTCCGTGGCTCCATTCAAGTCAATGGATCCGCAAAAAAAAGGAACACATAAGGAACTGCATCCGTATGTCTTCCGTATCCGTTCCGTTTTTGCGGAACCATCCATTGAAAATGTTATGCCCAGCCTAATATTTTCTATGTAATTACTGTATATGCCATATGGAAAACGAACAGAAAAACGGAACCAAAATAGAAACTCAAAGGAAACAAAAAATGGAAAAACGGATCCAGAAAAAATGGCCCGCAAAACAAAGCCATACGGTCGTGTGAAAGAGGCATCACAGTCCTGATTGTGCAAAGAAGCAGAGAAATGAATTTTTTTTCTGAAACCTCAGGTACGCTTTCAGCCTAAGTCCGGTAAGATCTGAAGGTTTAGTTGCCATGTCCTATACCACATCCCCCCACAATATTTTCTGATCCAGTGGTTTAGATTCATGATGTCACATGTGCAGCTCTATGATGTCATCACATTCTGTAGCAGCTAGGGATGAGCGAATCGACTTTGGATGAAACATCTGAAGTCGATTCACATAAAACATCGTTTCAATACTGTACGGAGCGAGCGCTCCGTACAGTATTAGAATGTATTGGCTCCGATGAGCCGAAGTTATTACTTCGCGAAGTCTCACGAGACTTTGCATAATAACTTCAGAAATTGATATATATTGTAAAAAAACATTTCCCGAACTCGGGTTTGGTTCCAAGGTACCACTTGGAACCGAACCCGAGTTCGGGAAATGTTTTCTTTACAGTACAAATTAATTTATGAAGTTATTGCGCGAAGTCTCCCGAGACTTCGAGAAGTAATAACTTCGGCTCATCGGAGCCAATACATTCTAATACTGTACGGAGCTCCTGTGAATCGACTTCAGATGTTTCATCCGAAGTCGATTCACTCATCCCTAGTGAGAATATAATAGGTGATGGGTGCGACTCTTCCTGTTTTGTGTTGATTATTCAGGGATCCTCTGTCAGAGATGTTGCCTTTTCTTATCAGTTTCTGTTCCTGTTTTTGCTTCTTCTCTTCTGCAGGCTCCACCATTTTCAGGGTGACTGCGCTGGTCACATGGGGAACCGCAGCTCTAAACCCTAAGTTTCCCTACTTTATTGTGTAGACAGTACCAGCGTGTTATTTCCGGCACAGGTCATGTGATCCGGTTATTAGCCGATCATATTGTCGGCCTTTGTCCGTGTTTACACTGTACTTTCTCCTTTGTCATCTGATCTATGCTGTGTATGTCTGACATTCATACGGATGTAGCAGAGCTGGATTTGCCCTATAACTGCGTTGCTCAAACATTACCCTCTGAGCACAGATAATGCTGTAAGCGTTTCCGAAATTCCAAAGTAAACCACAGATAGCTTATCACGATGAAACTTTGAGATATAGCAGAGCTGTGTGTGTCCTGTGATGCACCTCTATGAGTGTCAGACCACATATATTCCTTCCTTGTAACGTTTCTTTTATTCTCTCCTGGATATTTCTGTGTCAGGGCTGCCATGCCAAATGAAGGCTCTGCTCATTTCTTCAAACTAGAAGAGGATATCACCTGCTCCATCTGCCTCCAGGAGCTCAGTGACCCGGTTTCTATCACCTGCAGGCACAACTTTTGTAAAACCTGCATCTCTTCCTACTGGGCCACCCCACAACCCCAGCGTCATCGAAGTCCAGAGTGCAGAAAAGTCTGTCCTAGAGACCAGCTGATTCCGGCCTACCGCCTCCAGCACCTGGTGTCCAAGGTTCAGCTGGTTGTCAAAGAAGAGCAGTCCAAAATGGTGGGTGAAAGCGAGTTGTCAGAGCAGAGTGTGATGGTGCGCGGTCTATAACAAACACTGAGTTATGACTAATATTTAGTTGTATCTGGTGCAAAGTCCACACCTCACGGTGCAGCACAGATCTGTAACAGTTTGTCAGGACACCATGTCCAAACTGTATAATGTGGGTTATTAGAGAATAGAAGGGACCGCCATGGGCACCTCAACCACACCAGTGAAATTAGTCTAAGATCAATGAACTAGATTCAACTTCCTCTTTCCAAAGTGGAAAGTAATTCACTCCACTGATGTCTTAGGTGGGTTCACAATGGAGAAGCCTGTGGGTCTTCTCAGCTGCCAGGCCACTGGGCACTGCCTGAATTGCAACCCACTTAGTAGACATGGAATACAAGCATCGGCTTTATCTCAAGATCTATGTAGAAATATAATCTTCATTTTGCATAAATTTGTCCCCAGACTCCCGCACGTCCCATCCAGTTGGTCTACACTGACGCAACATGCAAGATGTGGTTGGATGAATCCGCTGTGGACAGATGCTTTTTGGACAGTGAGATCTCTGATTACCCCCTGTGCCTCATCTGTGTGATCGGAGAGAAGAGAGGAGGAAAATCCAGCTTGCTGAATTATATTCTGAGAGCTCTTCACAGATTGGTAAGGAGCCATAACCTGCAGTATACAAGGCCACATCCTACAATACATGACCAGCGATAAAACTGTCCTCTTCACCACCTTCCTGTCCAGGGTCAGGTACCAGGCTTGTGTTTTCTCCAACCCAGGGCTAAAAAGAATTGTTTGTATACAGGAGGAGGGACCATTGTGTGTTTACAGTAACAATAATAGTAAAGGCAGCTCTCACCTATTCCTCTGCTAGACGAGCAAGGATACCGCACCTGGTTGCGGTTAAACGGCTAATGGAAAAAAATCCAGCTCCACGTCATAGCAGGAAAAACTTTATTCATGCGGTTTAAAATCTTCAAATACAGGACAGTTTCTCCTGACACCTGCAAATAAAAATTGTCATTAAACATGAAAAAATTGTGTGCAAGAAGGAACTCCAACACAATCCCCATGTAGTCCTGCAATTCAACCGAATAGTCACTGTATAGACGCAGAAACCATTGAAGGGATGTTTTGGCCAGATGATGTGGGATGCTGGTGTACAATGTTTAATGACAATTTTTATTTGCAGGTATCAGGCGTGTCGATGGGGGCTAAGTTCTTGGCATGGTGGGAGGGACACTTTCTCCTCATCGACACTCACCCTTTTTATGATCGGATACAGTGGTATGGTCGTTACATCGACGACCTGCTCATGGTTTGGTCTGGTGATGTGGCGGCCATACCACTGTTTGCCGATTATTTGAATTCATGTTTGGAGGCTATATCATTCAGTCTCCAACATGAAACCTGCAGAGTCAATATTTTAGACTTGTGCCTCAGTGGGAATTCCGAGACCTCCAGAGTGGACACCTCCACCTTCAGAAAGGAATCAGCCGGCAATACCATTTTACATGCTACTTCATGTCATCTCCCACACACCGTATTCAATATTCCCAAGGGAGAACTAATCTGGGCGCGCTGTAATTGTTCTGATCTAAATGTGTTTCTTCATGAGGCCAATAATGTAACTAATAGACTGCTGTCCAGGTCTTATCCAAAAAAGTATATATGTACTGCCAAAAATTCTGTAATGGCTATGGACAGGCAGTCTCTACTTTTTCCTCAGAAAAAATTGCCTGACCATTATGCCTGTCTATTTATTCCCCGGAATCGAGCGACGGATTTTGTCACTCAATACAGCCAGGAATATTCAGAAATCTCTCTAAATATTATTAAGAAATATTCACCGCTACTGGCTTGTGATAAACAATGGACGGATGTAATGGCCAATGGCATTAGATGTACGGCTCGCAGGACATCTTCCTTGGGCAATATTATTAGTCCCAGTCTCTTTCAAGGTAAAAACAACAAAAAGAACGCACCTCAGACATGGCTTGTGAACAAGGGCAGCTACAAATGTGGCCATCATAGGTGCATTTGTTGTGAACATACCAGGGTCAGCAAAAGTTTCAGATCTACTGCAAATAATAAATTTGCGGTATATCTGATCACTTGCGACCTTTGTAATCTGCAATACGTGGGATGTACCAGCAATGAAATAAAGACCAGAGTTGGTAGACATATATCTGATGTTCCCCATTATAAAAGCCGCAACATCTCAGCGGCGAGTCCACACTTTGCAATAGTACATGGGGGCGACACGTCTCACTTAGTAGTACAGGGGATTGAGAGAGTTGGTTTTCCGGTGAGAGGGGGGGACCACAGAAGAAAATTACTGAACAGAGAGGCATTTTGGATTTTTCAATTGGACTCACGTCAACCAAGGGGTTTAAATAAAAGACACAATCTCATTTTACAGTACTGAGGGGATTTTTTGTTTTTTGTTTTTGCGTTGGTTTTTTGTTCTTTTTTGTTTTGTTTTGTTGTGTGCTAATATGCACCATATTCCTTGTTTTTTGCCTTTTGTTTTGTTTTTGACTATATATATATATATATATATATATATATATTATATATTTGTTTTATATATTCATTTTTGTATTGCTGTTTAGTAGGGCTATGTGCCTATATGTTTATTTTTTCTAGGTTTCACAGTTTTTTGTGTATGTCTTTGTATTTATTTGTACCATTTTATCACACTGAGTCTGGCTTTTTAAGTGTTAACAGTGATTGTGCCGGGTGTGTATTCTCTGGGCCATGTGACCTACTGATTGCATGGCCAGGTGATTAGGGAACACATAAGGCACAATATTTTGCAAGCTTCACATGTCATGAAGAAGGACCAAAATTGCTATATGGTCTGAAATGCGTTGACGAAACTGTCCTATATTTGAAGATTTTAAACCGCATGAATAAAGTTTTTCCTGCTCTGACGTGGAGCTGGATTTTTCTTCCATTAATTGTGTGTTTACACTGCCATCCAGAAGTTCTGTTTTTGAGAGGGATCAATCTTTTGTATAGGACATGCCCATCCTCACCGAACCAGGACCACTTCAGAAAATTTTGAAGGATGGTTGTTGACAACCACTGGTTGTCCATTTATGAGGACATGTGCTTCCAAGCCACCCGGTTAGACACAAGGAATCCTGATCTGGGATGAAGCTGAGCTCAGGTCTGCTCTTCCATCATGAGTGAATGGGAAAATGACACAACCGTCCTTGGTCCTCATCTACTGCTAATAGAGTCTGACCCCTCCATACGTATGCACAATCATCTCAGCTTATCATGTGTCCTGAAAAAGGTGGAGAGGAAAAATCCAGTGCCAGACACCTACATTCCCTTCCAGGCACCTTAGTCTCCTCCAGACTCCTCTCGCAGCTGCTTATGTCTTAAGAACATATGATTGGGTATGTTGAAATAAAAAAAGCCTGATTCTTTTTCTACCCAACCTCTTCCATCTGAGGAGAGTCAATACACTGCCATACACATTAGGTCAGTTGGTCCTGCTACAGTCAACAGGTTCATCCAGCATTTATCTACGGTCTATGACCTCCATAACTCCACAGATCTCCTCCCCTCGTGTTCTCAGCACATTCACCCATGATCTCATTAAATTCATCTTTCTGTGTGCAGGAGAAGGGGCAGCCGGTCAGCTTGGGGGAAGAAGATGAGGCCCTCAAAGGGTTTGACTGGAGATCTGGGACAGACAGTGTCACCAAGGGGATATGGGTGTGGAGTAGCCCATTCATCCTGAAGAGGAACGGAGAGAAGGTAAGGAGCCATGTGTTTCTCTCTCCTCTGGTCTCCACCATGAATGGCAGGTGATGTCTTTATCTGTTAGCTGCACAGGGACAAACATATCGGAGCTTCGGACAGAGCTTCATCCACAATGTGGACAGATCAGTGTAGACTTAATTCAAGATCTTTGCTCTCATTGAATGAAAAGACTCTTGTGTGTATATATAGCTTCAAACCTCTTCAGATTTAGTCCAGCTCACACGACTGACGGCTTGTTACCATGTACCAGCATTAGTAAGAGCTATCAGCCTGGTGTATATGATAGGAGATGTGTGCTGCTCCTGTACTTCATTCACAGGGGATGGTCTACACCAATACATTGTAACAAACCCTCTGTGACTATTCTAATGGTGTATCTGGTCCCCCACTTTTTTTCTTTTCAGACTTATGGGATTTTCATGATCTCAGATATGGTCCTCAGTAATGATAACTTTTCTCTTCATAGATGGCTGTGTTTGTTCTGGACACAGAGGGGTCACTGGACATTGAGAGCGATCGAGAGACCTGTATCAAGCTGTCCACCCTGTCCATGCTGCTCAGCTCCTACCTGGTAGGTGGCTCTCAGTCTATGTGGAGATCTTCTCTTTCACCTCATTCTTGGAAATCTGTAGTGTGTGGACTTCCATAGGGCCTGCCCATTCTGCCACATAGAATGGTACAGCGGATGTTCCACCTCAGAACTGCAGTATAAATGAGCTTTGGTAATTCCACTGTAGAGACTCCATCTCCTCCATACCGTGTGGCCATACTCTTAGATAGACTTGTTTCTGGGAGAAATTTCTGCAGCTGAAAATTTTGTTCCGTTTACATGACTAGGGGGAGTTACATGAGTGCACCACACGTACCGATGCCTCTCTCTCCTGTATCTCCAGTATGGTGGGGGTGATGTCATTTCACTCGCTCCCCCAGGGAGTTGACAGGCTGGAATCCCATCTTGTAGTGGGGGGTGATGGGGTTTACACCTGTTACGGGCTCTTTGTGAACGTCTCCCAATGTAATCTTTGTTCAGATCTTCAACGTAAGCGGAAGCTTGAAAACAACAGAGCTGGATTACCTCGAGGTACGGCGCAAATCTCTTTAAATATCCATGTTGTTGGTGTCAGTCCCTGAGTGTCATCTACAGGTTCGTGAAGCTTCATCAGATCCATGATCAGGAGTTTATGTCCAGAGAACAGTTGTTTGTTGTGTTGTCACAATGTGTCAGTCACTGGAATAAAGGCACCTCTCTCCATGCGACCTGCTGGATGAGATGGACTGGAGTGACCATGATGTTTGTCTTTTAAGATGTATCTCCACGTTTCGGAGCTGACTAAGGAATCTTTTTCTCTACAATATCTACAGGTGACTACTGCTCTGTGTCATTCTGTCCACGCATCATCTTCTGACCTCTTCTCAATGTCTTGTGGGATATGTGGGGCTCAATTTCCTGAAATATAGGTCTTTCATGGCTGATATTCATGAAACAAACCTTAATTGATCCTCAATGCCTACGGCTTCAATGTCCCCATCTTTAAATCTCTGGAGTTCTTGTCTGAGTCTCTTCTGCATCTGCTCGGGATCCTGCTGAGATTACCGGCCATTGTCAGCTTAGGTAGTAGAAATTCAGGATGACCAAGCAATATATTAGTAGATAGGTGAGGGGTGTATGGAGAGGTGATAGACACGAGCAGGCGGCAATATTTTGGTTTTCTTCCCCTATCTCTGTACGAACTGACAACAATCCTTCCAACAACCCCTACAGTCCTCCCATAACCTCCTGTACCCCACCTTCATTCCACCCCTTGCTCCATCCTCCCATGAGATGTTATCACAATTTGATGTTTTATATTGCAGCACTTGAATATTCTGGTTCGTGACTGGCAGGGCGACGACAACTGCGGACGAGAAGCTGCTAAGTCCTACATAGAGCATGAGACTGAGGTATGATGGGGGCATCCGTAGACATCACATCCAGCCAACCAATCAGAATTCATGACAACTCAGTGATTTTCATGTTTCCTCAGCAGAATCGGGGGCCTAGGCTTTATTCAGACCAGGGGCCACATCTGCATGGTGGAATATGTTCTTGTGTCTTTACACACAACCATAGGGCCTGGAGATTGGATTGTGATTTCCTGGGGGCAGGGATGATGGGAGTGATACATTATGTGCCAATCATTTGCTGAGAAGACAGTCCAAGCCACTTTTGGCAAATCAAGTCAGAGATTTGGAAGTGGAGAGTGAGCAGCGGGGAACGTAGCAGCGGTGGAGTAACAGAAGTAACTGTAGCGAAAATAGTGTAACAGTGGGGACCATAGCGGTGGTGGAGTAACAGCAGTGAATCTAGCAGCGGTGGAGTGACAGGACCGTAGCAGAAGTGAAGGAATAACAGTGAGGACCATAGCAGTGGTGGAGCAACAGTGGTGAATCTAGAAACAATGGAGTAACAGTGAGCACGGTAGCAGTGGTGGGGTAACAGCATTGACTGTAGAGGCGGTGGAATGATAGTGGGGACGGTAGCAGTAGTGGAGGGACAGTGGGGACGGTAGCAGTGGTGGAGTGACAGTGGGGGCCATAGCAGTGGTAAAGTGACAATGGGGACCATAGTGGTGGTGGAGTGACAGTGGGGACCATAGCGGTGGTGGAGTGACAGCAGTGACTAGTAGTGGTGGAATCACAGTGGGATGGTGGCAGTGGCTGGAGATCAGTAACGTGAATAATTGTTATTTTTATCCCATTTCTGCCCCTGAAAAACGCCTTTTAATGGTGAAACTGATCCGACCGTTTGGTCTTGGAGATTACTGGGAGGAGTAAAGGACTGTAATAATGGAAATTTGCACAGGCAGCGGGTAATCACGGGTGATCGTGGGTGATGTATGAACCTGGGGTTACCAGACAGAAAGTTTTATGTTTTTCCTTTGTAGAAATTACGGAAGAGTCTGAAAAACTACTGTGTGCTGGAGACTCTGCGCAGTCCGTCCGTCAGCAGCTTCCTCCTGCCTCACCCGGGGAAAACTTTCCAGAGATCAAGTCAGGGGCGGCTTTCAGGTACGATGGCTGCTTAACGGGATGGTCACTGAACAGAGCAGGAAAGGTGTGAACCACCACTGATGGAACGATTCTACGACCCAGAACAGAGGGAGCTGCTGCAAGGAGGAAATCCTACACAGGAGCTCGAGGAGCCCGAGCTGCGTCTCAGTAACAAGAGGATGACAGGACTCTAATCATTGTTTGATGATGAGGGTGATGATACTAGGAAATTCACCTGTGTACAACTTTGGTAGTCTCCTCATGTCACCATAAATTCCTGCAGGGTATAGTCCACACTATCCGATTTGATGACAATGATGATGATACGTCTCTTAATTCACAGACATGGATGACGACTTCAGGGGTCACCTGACAACGTACGTCTCAGACCTCGTGGAAGGACTCTGGTTACACCGTAAAACTGACGTCCGCAGCGAGAGGATCACATGTGGCCATTTGGGAGGAATGCTGAAGGTTGGACACAAAACATTAATAATCCTATCACATAGGAGGACATCACGGTCATTATAACGGAGTCTACACCTGTAGTAATGTGGTAGAGAAGCCGGAGAGCTGCGGGATGCATACTGGAGGCGCCTGCTCTCTCCTCTCCAGAGACCCTATAGCAATCTATAGGTGCCGGGCTGAGAAGGTTCTGAGAATAAAATCCATACTGAATGTCCCCATCTAAACCAGGTCATCAGAGGTCCAGCATTCAGCAGAGATTCATTGTATAATATATCCTAATTGAGCTCTGATATTTTGGTACAGAACTCCAAATCCCCTACATGGCAAAATGCACATTTCCTGTTGGCTCAAGGGGCACATGAGATTCTGGTGGGGGTTAATCCAACAGTATTTTCGGGGGAATCTATAGGTATCTAGATTACCCGGTACGTCCCAGGTCTAGTGGTCTCTGTGTGGTCTGGCTGCAGGCTACCTACTAGATTCTTCCCAAGTAGCAGAGGAGAACTCGATTTTGTGAACACTGGCTGTAATAAGCAGTCATACATAGGTGTGGAGAGAGACCTCTACGGCTTCATCAGGGGAGTTTAGGTTGTGGACAACCCAAACTCCCCTGATGAAGCAGATGCATCAGTTAAACATGTAGGGAGGTTTTGCTCATGCGCATCATATTTCAGGCAAGGAACCATTCTTTCATCTCTGGCACGGGATAGAGCTTCCTAACTAACAGACCTACAGAATCTACCTCAAGATAGAAGTGAGTGGGCAACTTTAGTGTGCATTCTCCCCCTGTCTCGTTCCCCCACTTAGGGTTGTAAGAAAGAAGCAAGGGAAGACCCTAGGGGTGGAAGAGGTCTCTCTCCGCACCTATGTATGACTGCTCATTAAAGCAAGTGTTCACAAAATAGAATACTCCTTTATTTCGGACTAATTCAATAGGTAATCTGCAGCCAGACCAAACAGGGACGACTGGACCTGGGACGTACTAATCGAGACACCTATAGATTCACCCCAAAATACTGGTGGATGGACCCCCCCCACCAGAATCTCATGTGCACTTCACTCCAATATCAGATGATAGACGAGATCTCTATGCCATAAAATAATAGTGACAGCGGTACCCCAATAGTTTTAATGATCTATCTTCTTAACATTTGACCTTTATAGTCTGAAAAACATCATGAAGGTTAAGGTCGGACATGAATCCTAATATTGAGGTGTGACATTTACCTACAGAGATTGCTGTACAAGCTGCAATTCACAATGTGCGGTAGGTCAATGGCATTTATGTCCTGCTAGAATCTGTTACAATGTATCAGTGCAGGTAAGAGCTATCAGACAGGAGCGATATTTGTGCTGCTGTCACAGAGGATTGTCTGCCTCACACATTGTAACAAACCATCAGCAGTGAGGTTTTCAGCCCCGGGATGTAACAGGAAGGTTGATGTGTTTGTAGAGGGTTTCTTCGCTCTTTTAATTGTGTTTTATTACATTTCAGGATTTTGTCCGCATTTTGCAGAGAGAACACTTCAGCTGTGCATCCCCAGTAGAGGTAAGAGTGTAATGTCACGTATGGCCACTGGAGGCAGCGCGTCCCAGTCCCAGATCAGGATGATGTCACCGCACCCCTGATCTGTATGATCTATGGCCACCTGGATCACAGCTCCAACTGGTCCAGAGTCCAAACTATTAGAATGTAGGAGGTTGTAAAGTGCCTTTGTCATGAGACGTTGGGATTCGGATGTTTCTTAAAATGTCTCTGAAAAAGTCTCCTAAAGAATAAGATGAGGTCCAGCAAGTTATGAGCGTTCTATTAGTTTTCGCCAGCTTTTCTTTGTGCCATTTCTTTTTATCCTCGTTTGTGCAGTTCTGACAATGGCCACTAGATGTCAGCACCTCATCCCATATGCCCTATATTCACAGGGTGACATCACCCACATTAACTCCTCGTTCTCTTCCTCCAGATGTATTATTCACTTGAAAACCACAAAAATATAAAGAACACGGTAAAGAAATTCAAGGATTTTGTGGAAATAGTGGTAAGAATAATATCGGTCAATATATTCCATATCTCCATGCACTGAGCTGGTTATTGGGGAGTACTTAAAGGGGTTGTCTAGAATTAGAAAAACATGACAGATTTTATTTCTAGAAACAGCGCCGTCTAGGGGCTGTGTCTGGTATTGCAGCTCAGTCCACAGACGGGGTTGGCGCTGTTTGGAAGTCGCCATGTTTTTTAATCCGTGGTTCGGCCTGTGCAGCAGCCGCTCCTAAAGTTGACCACGTCCTAAATTATTAATGATGACCACTGGCCTCTTTCTGGTGCATTGGTTGTCACAGCTCCTCCCCTTTTACCATCACTACTGAATACTAATACCATCGTGTAGAAAGTCTGTATTAAAGGGAATGGATAGACCGTTCTCATCATGGTGACTGGACTGATGTCACAGTGCATTCATGATGTCACCCTAATTAAGGAGTGGACTTATGATGTAATCAGATAGGGGTGGAATCATGATGCTATCAGATAGGAGTGGACTCATGATGTCTCCAGATAGGAGTAGACTCCTGATGCCATCAGATAGGAGTGGACTCCTGATGCCATCAGATAGGAGTGGACTCCTGATGCCATCAGATAGGAGTGGACTTCTGATGCCCTCAGATAGGAATGGACTCCTGATGCCCTCAGATCGGAGGGGACTCCTGATGCCATCAGATAGGAGTGGACTCCTGATGCCATCAGATAGGAGTGGACTCCTGATGCCATCAGATAGGAGTGGACTCCTGATGCCATCAGATAGGAGTGGACTCCTGATGCCATCAGATAGGAGTGGACTCCTGATGCCATCAGATAGGAGTGAACTCCTGATGCCATCAGATAGGAGTGAACTCCTGATGCCATCAGATAGGAGTGGACTCCTGATGCCATCAGATAGGAGTGGACTCCTGATGCCATCAGATGGGAGTGGACTCATGATGCCATCAGATGGGAGTGGACTCCTGATGCCATCAGATGGAAGTGGACTCCTGATGCCATCAGATAGGAGTGGACTCCTGATGCCATCAGATAGGAGTGGACTCCTGATGCCATCAGATAGGAGTGGACTCCTGATGACATCAGATGGGAGTGTGTAGTATACGGGAGTTGTAATACCCGTTACTACCAAAGGTCACTTGGTGTGCTGTCGTCCCTCCTTAATTATGGGGAGTTGTTGTATGTCAGTTTTATAAAATGCAATGTAATGCATGTATTTTCCTGTTACTGAGATTTGCATGTACAGGCCTGCTAGGGGTGTTATTACAGTTTCTAGTCCATAGAGGGAGCTAGGGAGCCCTAGTTTATATAAGGCCAGACAGGGAAGTGCAAGACAGACGGAGTCTAGTGTCTGTAATCTACAGATGGAGATTAGATAATGTCTGAGACCAGTCCAGGCCTGAAGCCTGCTGTTCAGGAGAAGATTCCCTCCTGAATTCCTACATGCAGAAGCAGGAATACCTTAGCCTGAGGAACCATTCAGAAGCTAGGAGAGACTGAGGCAAATATCAGAGGAGCCAGAGGTATTGAGGAAACAGAGGAGGTACTTATGAAAGCCATAATCAAGGATATAAAGCCAGACTTAGGTTAATGGGCCTTGGTGAAGAATTGCTACATTCCAGGATCAGACAGAGTTAGAGTGCAATCTCCTTTGCTGCAAATCCTGTGTTTAACACTCTGTAATTACCCTGCTGTACTGAATTGCCTGCATCGACCGAATTGCAAAATCGACTGTATGCTGAGGAACTGCGTTTCCAATATTGTCTCTGCCTGCAAACTACTAAAGTTGAAGTTCTGTTTTAACACCACGTTTCCTCAAATTATTCCTGCATCCGCAAACGGCGTGCCACCGTTTACTTGGCACTGGCGTCACGAACTATTCCTACCTATACCTGCCCTTGCAGAGAGTCAGCTGTACCAGGTTAGTGTATATTGCACTACTACACCCAGAAACACCTACTACGCACAACTTGAGTACACTGCACCTCTCTTTTGGCGTCACGAACAGGATACGCACGCTTTCTAGTGCAAGAAGCGTGAACTTTGTGCCTTATACAAGTGCCCTGTGACCAAAGTGACAATTTTCCTGTTTAATGAAAGTGGACTTTGTGGACTTAAAATCATACCCAAAGTGTACCAAAAACCTCTAAAAAGCGCTGTGCAGTGTTGCGCTACCCAGAGGAAGAAAATCGCCGCATTGGAGTGTGGTTTTGTGGACTTTAAACATTCCTGCTTGCTGTCAGTGAACAGACAGCGTTTGTACCTAAAGATGGCCGCTGAGCTTGCTGAATTTACTGCTGCGTCACCTTCATCCCGAAAAGGCGGGAAAAGTTGGCGCCTTTCTGAAGAAAAAGCGGGAAGAAGGTCAAGGGCAGGCGCCACGGCTTATCTGGACATTTGCATGTCTGCCAGCATGGACACCGCCCTCCACATACTGGAATACCTGGGGGGCGGCTCCCCAGTGCAATGGGAGGAGCTGGCTACTCTAATTGACGCGACCCTATCGCTCTCCTCAGTAGGATCGAGCATGTTGGATTGTGAACAGAGTGTTGCTGCAGCGTCCGCACCTGTAATTGACATGATGACTGACACCGGTGTAGAGCCAGAGGAGGCTCCACCGGCCTACGCTCCGGGACCGGAGCAACCCGCCTGCCGCACCAGGGAGAAGGAACCCGAGCCCTACTATGGCTCATGGAGGGACTTTTTTCAGCCATCGTTCAAATGGTCTTCCCTGATGGCGGAGATTCGGGAGGCCGCTATCAAGCGGAATACCAAGACTAAAATCGTGTATGAGGAGCTAACCAAGACCATACATGAAAGACACACGCACACCCAACCCCGCCTGGAAAGAAGAAAGGGAGTGGTGCTGTCGTTTGACAAATCCCGTGGCTACGGGTTTATTCAGGACTATCTTACTGGCAGAGACCTCTATGTCAATCGAAGGTCTGTCAAGAGAGACTACCTCCCTTCGTACCAGCACAGCCTCCGCGAGGGAGAGGAAGTGGAGTACACCCCTGCCGAGGGCCTGCGAGGCCCCTATGCGACTGCTGTGACCCGTCCGAAGCGAGAACCTGAGGATTGGGAGGCAGAAGAAGAAGACCACTCTGGCTGCGAGCGAGAACCGGAACGCTCTCCAGAGCCGGCCCATCACGCCTTTCAGGAGCGGAGCTCCTTCATCGGGCCGAACGTCTTCTGGCAGCCAACCGTGTTGGAGAAATGGGTGAGCCCCTACCCTTCCCCCGAGCTGCCACGTCGGGAGAAGACACTATCTGAGCTGGAGCAGCAAAGAGGATTGAGTGCTACCTTCCAGAACATCCGGATGGGACGGAGACCAGAGGCAAGTCCAGAACCTGAAGAGGCCGAGTCTGCATCAGCGGTGACTGTACCTGCGCCGGCGGAGCCAGCAGAGAACAGCGACTCCGACACCGAGAGTATCGGTGAGCAGATCGTCCGGCTGGAGGAGAAGTTGCGGGAGTTGCGTAAGACCTACACCGCCAGGATCCAGACGCCGCCGAGGAAGGATGAGGTAAGGGTGCCTGTCACCACCCGCCGACCGCCTTCTGTTGCCACCGCTCCGTCAGTGCCCCAGACCGGACCCGCGATTGCTGTGAATTGCTGCACCCAGAGCACCGGACCGCTTGCTGCGGCGGTACCAAGTATGTCACACCCTGCAGTGATTATGCCAGGGCCGGCACGGCCCACCAGAGGGTTCACCCCTAGGCCTATGGGGCCAATACCTATTAGGGGCCCCTTTACCCTGCAGCTACCCCCTGATACAGTCATGTGGGCCCATCCTCCTGTAGAAGAATACTACAGAAGATACCTCCCTGCAGAGCCAAGTAGCTACAATATGCCACTGTGATCAGCCTGCTAGGCCCTTGATTTATTTCTTCAGAAGGTGATGTTAACCCTTCCAGGACAGGAGTCCTATGTTGCTGGCCCTTTGTTGCAGCTGCCAGTTTGTCCACGGCCCAGTGGTAGGTGTTGACCACTGAAATCAGAAAGTCAGCAAGGCCACGTTTGTTTCCAGGACCTCCTGCCTGCTTTTGTTACCCCACACCAAGTTGTGCCTGTTCCTTTGTTGCACCTTTTACCCTTCACCCCCTTTTCAGGTTGATCAGGGGTATTACAGCACTTGTCTTTGCTGTCCATTTTATTGTGCAACCTGTTACTAAGGAACCGTGCCCGGAGACAGACTCAAAAGATACCTGAGCCTCTGAGATTCTTACTGTTTTAAAAGTATTGTGCCCAGAGATGGACTCCACCGCACGAGAGCCTCTGTGATTTAATAAGAAATAACCTGGGTACGGACTCATGTTTGTTATTTGAGCCTCCAAGAACTTTTATACCGTTTTCTACTGTTTTATTATGGACTTATTCATTGTCATGGACTATCCTGGTTATAATGTTACGCTGTGCCAGGTCAGCGCCCCCGTTCCATTCATTATCCTGAGAGAAGAGAACGACGCCCCTTGTCACTACCCTGCACCTTTGCCAATTGGACCTGATGTAAATGCAGTTGAATTGCATATATGTATGCCTGCATGTCTCTTTTTCTATTTCAGGTAGAGATTCCAATTGGGCGACCCATGATGGAGTACGAGGTCGTACTCAGCTTAAAGCAGTGGGGTATGTAGTATACGGGAGTTGTAATACCCGTTACTACCAAAGGTCACTTGGTGTGCTGTCGTCCCTCCTTAATTATGGGGAGTTGTTGTATGTCAGTTTTATAAAATGCAATGTAATGCATGTATTTTCCTGTTACTGAGATTTGCATGTACAGGCCTGCTAGGGGTGTTATTACAGTTTCTAGTCCATAGAGGGAGCTAGGGAGCCCTAGTTTATATAAGGCCAGACAGGGAAGTGCAAGACAGACGGAGTCTAGTGTCTGTAATCTACAGATGGAGATTAGATAATGTCTGAGACCAGTCCAGGCCTGAAGCCTGCTGTTCAGGAGAAGATTCCCTCCTGAATTCCTACATGCAGAAGCAGGAATACCTTAGCCTGAGGAACCATTCAGAAGCTAGGAGAGACTGAGGCAAATATCAGAGGAGCCAGAGGTATTGAGGAAACAGAGGAGGTACTTATGAAAGCCATAATCAAGGATATAAAGCCAGACTTAGGTTAATGGGCCTTGGTGAAGAATTGCTACATTCCAGGAACAGACAGAAATAGAGTGCAATCTCCTTTGCTGCAAATCCTGTGTTTAACACTCTGTAATTACCCTGCTGTACTGAATTGCCTGCATCGACCGAATTGCAAAATCGACTGTATGCTGAGGAACTGCGTTTCCAATATTGTCTCTGCCTGCAAACTACTAAAGTTGAAGTTCTGTTTTAACACCACGTTTCCTCAAATTATTCCTGCATCCGCAAACGGCGTGCCACCGTTTACTTGGCACTGGCGTCACGAACTATTCCTACCTATACCTGCCCTTGCAGAGAGTCAGCTGTACCAGGTTAGTGTATATTGCACTACTACACCCAGAAACACCTACTACGCACAACTTGAGTACACTGCAAGTGGACTCATGATGCCATCAGACGGGAGTGGACTCATGATGCCATCAGACGGGAATGGACTCATGATGTCTCCAGATAGGAGTGGACTCATGATGTCATCATTCCTGCACAGATTGGAAACTCTTTGGTTGGTGATGACCCTCTCTCTGTCACGCTCTGTATGTAACGCACTAATCCCAAGCAATGAACTCTGACCTCTGTGTGTCCTCCTTAGGCTCCAATCAGTTCTTCCCCATTTAAGATCTTGGGGGTCAGGACCTCTAAGATGAGGGAGAAGGTCAATGTGGAGGCGTCTCGTCTTCTGGATGAGTATGAGCAGAGTCTGAAAGGCACCGACGTAGCAGCGAGGACGGACTTCAAGGAGGAGATGAAGGTGGTTCTGGACCAAGAAGTGAAAAAATTCTGTGATGCATACTCCAAGCGCTTCACAAAGTGTGCGGTGGGGATCGGGTGTGCCGTGGGTGGAGTGGTCCTCAGTTTGGCTGGAGGCATTCTGGGAGCAGCTGTGGCGGGAACAGTCCTGGCTGTGGAAGCTGCGGCTGTACTGGGCAGCACAACTGCCGCCATGGTCACGGGTGCAGTTGGAGGGTCGGTCACACTAGGGGCCGTCGGAACTGGAGTCGGAGCCGGTGTAGGGAAGGTAATAGGACATAGCGAGAAGAACAAGAGTCAGAAAACTGAGGATACCGGCAATGATGATGCAGCAACATCAGAAGACACCCAAGAGCTGGTGCCAAAGCCAACATTGTAGCCGATGACACCAGGCAGAAGAGACATGGCCCACTGAGACTCTGGGTCAACACTGTAGACAAATGTAATCTTCTCCAGATTTTATAGACACTTGTGGCCCCTTCATTTGTCTTACAAGGGCCCCAATCCTTTCTGATTCCCCGAGATACAATGCTCTGGTGGTGGTTTTTCCATGTAGGGAGCACGCTACAGATTTTTATATGTGGATTTATATAAGACGACCACGAGGAGTAATAGAACACTGGCCGCTGATGGGGACTCCCATACAAAAAGTCATATAAGTGACGGTTCCGGGGGCAGCGGAGCGCGCATCACATGACCACACAGCTTCCATTGAGGTTAATGCAGAGTTACTATACACATGTTGTTACCCCTCCACCAGGGAAAGGAGGGGGGGGGGTCTTGTGACCTCATTCTCAGGGTCTGTGGGGTGCCAGAGGTTAGACTCCCATAATCTATTCCATTCCATTACAAACCCTAGCTTTTTTTGCACTGTGCAATTTGTGGAGTCACGAGATCTGCGATGCCTCAATGAATATCTGTAAGGAGATTTTACTATATTTTCTGAAAATTAAATAAATTTATATATTAAAATAAACTGTGAACGTTTTCAACAAATGATGTAATAATGAACCAACATGTCAGCCGCGTACATTAGTGAAGGTAGTGGGTCCGAGGCACAACCGTAAAGAGTGTGACTGTACAACTGGGAAAGGAATGGACAGAGGAGTAATTATGTGCAATTCTCTTCTTCTGTAGCCTTCTAATTGATCTCGTTTACTTCTTGTTTGTGGTTCTGCAGCAAATTCCAATGTGGTTTTCTGTGCTGAAAAATTCCAAAATATCTCTATATATAACATCTATTGCAGAGCTCCAAACCCTCTGCAGCCTCCACTAGAGGGAGCTCACTACATACAGATTATACAGTCACCACTAGAGGGAGCTCACTACATATAGATTATACAGTCACCACTAGAGGGAGCTCACTGCATACAGATTATACAGCCACCACTAGGGGGAGCTCACTACATACAGATTATACAGCCACCACTAGAGGGAGCTCACTACATACAGATTATACAGCCACCACTAGAGGGAGCTCACTACATACAGATTATACAGCCACCACTAGAGGGAGCTCACTACATACAGATTATACAGCCACCACTAGAGGGAGCTCACTACATACAGATTATACAGCCACCACTAGAGGGAGCTCACTACATACAGATTATACAGCCACCACTAGAGGGAGCTCACTACATACAGACTATACAGTCACCACTAGAGGGAACTCGCTACATACAGATTATACAGTCACCACTAGAGAGAGTTTACTACATACAGATTATACAGTCACCACTAGGGGGAGCTCACTACATACAGATTATACAGTCACCACTAGGGGGAGCTCACTACATACAGATTATACAGTCACCACTAGGAGGAGCTGACTACATACAGATTATACAGCCACCACTAGAGGGAGCTCACTACATGCAGATTATACAACCACCACTAGGGGGAGCTCACTACATACAGATTATACAGCCACCACTAGAGGGAGCTCACTACATACAGATTATACAGACACCACTAGAGGGAGCTCACTACATACAGATTATACAACCACCACTAGAGGGAGCTCACTACATACAGATTATACAGCCACCACTAGAGGGAGCTCAGTACATACAGATTTTATTACAAGACCCGGAGGCTCGTATTGCAATTCTCCTTCTTTACTTCTGACCAATAGCAGCAAAGAAAATAGAAAAATATTGAAACATGTCATCAGCCCCTCCCCATAGTCTCCCTATAACAGGCCACACCGCCTGCAAAACCTCCTCTTTCTTTGCTGCTGACCGCAGATAAGTAGTGTGATTTATTGATCTGTCTTTGTGACCCACATATCTAGTGTTTTATTTTGGGATTTTAATTTAAATTTTTCCCCTTTCTGGGGCTATTCCAGAGTGTATATTATATATATGTATTCTTGCCCCTGTGTTTTACTAGGTTGTTATCGCCTATTTCGGTTGCCTAGGAGTTAAATCGGCGCCCTCCCGCTCTTTATGGTGGAGCGCTTTCACCCTTATCTTTGCCTTACTGTGACCTCTCCTGTTCCTCTTGTCGGACGGACCATTTTTCCGCTTCTTACCTCAGTGCGGCTGCGGCGGCTCTCCCTTTCATTCTTGCAGGCGCGCCCGTGATCTCGCGAGATCTCGGGCGCTTCCGCTTCCGCTCTACGTCTGTGCTGATCGGAGCTGCCTGCTGCCTCGGTCCGTCCCTCGGCTCGTTTCTTTTTCAGGTTTTTCGGCTTTATCCTTTTCCTTGCTGGCCTGGGGCAAATCCCCATCACCAGTACTTATTGTCCTTAATTAGATTATTAACCCTCAGACTCCCCGATCGCCAGCATATAGCAGAGCTGGTTCAGTGTTGCTTACTGCTTACAATTTTCACCAGTCAGTCAGATCTTACCAACAGGTCAATATGCCAAAGACTGTGCATAGTGGCCAGGGCCCTGCAGAGGAGGACGTTCCTCTAGCTGAATTAACCCCTTCGGGGGAGGATGGTCATACTCTGGCCCCTGGTGATCAATCCTTTGATTTTCAGGCGTCACTGTCAAACGCCATTGCTGCGGCCATGGGATCTATGACTTCTGTCATTTCCCAAACAATTGCTCAGGCCCTTGCTGCCCATCCTGCTACCTCCCAAACCCCGCAGCCCGTCATGGTGTCCTCCCCCACCGGGCCAGGGCCATCTGCCTCCAGAAAACAAAGTAAAGGTGATGATGTTTCCACCAATGTTGGCGCGCTTGGTCCGCGCAAGAGAGCCTGTACGCGTCAGGCAGAACGCACGTGCAACTGGAAATGTGCTAGAGCACAGCAGGATGTGGATTCCGACTCTGAAGTCGGATCCGAGGAGGAGGCCATGGATGACGCCTTTGAGGAGGCAGAGGAGGACCCATTAGGGGTCATAGATGATAACCCCCTACCCGGGTGTAGCTCCCTAATGTCCGCTGCAGAAGGAATGCCTGCATCCTTAACCCCTTCAGGACCGGGCTCATTTTCACCTTAAGGACCAGGCCATTTTTTGGAAATCTGACCAGTGTCACTTTAAGTGCTAATAACTTTAAAACGCTTTGACTTATCCAGGCCATTCTGAGATTGTTTTTTCGTCACATATTGTACTTCATGACACTGGTAAAATGAAGTAAAAAAAATTATTTTTTTTGCACAAAAAAATACCTAATTTACCAAAAATTTGGAAAAATTTTCAAATTTAAAAGTTTCAGTTTCTCTACTTCTGTAATACATAGTAATACCCCAAAAAATTGTGATGACTTTACATTCCCCATATGTCTACTTCATGCTTG
Organism: Bufo bufo; assembly: GCF_905171765.1. NCBI lineage: Eukaryota > Metazoa > Chordata > Amphibia > Anura > Bufonidae > Bufo > Bufo bufo. The sequence goes on from NC_053395.1 coordinate 7,924,262, forward strand.
AATTATTTTGGGAATGATATTTTATTTTTTGGGGAAATTATAAGGCTTAGAAGTTTAGAAGCAAATCTTGAAATTTTTCCGAAATTTACAAAAACTCAATTTTTAGGGACCAGTTCAGGTCTGAAGTCACTTTGCGAGGCTTACATAATAGAAACCACCTAAAAATGACCCCATCTAAGAAACTACACCCCTCAAGGTATTCAAAACTGATTTTGCATACATTGTTAACCCTTTAGGTGTTGCACAAGAGTTATTGGCAAATGGGGAGGAAATTTGAGAATTTCATTTTTTTTGTCTAATTTTTCATTTTAACCCATTTTTTTCCACTAACAAAGCAAGGGTTAACAGCCAAACAAGACTGTATCTTTATTGCCCTGACTCTGCCGTTTACAGAAACACCCAATATGTGGCCGTAAACTACTGTACGGCCACACAGCGGGGCGTAGAGTGAAAGGTGCGCCGTTTGGTTTTTGGAAGGCTGATTTTTATGGACTGGTTTATTTACACCATGTCCCATTTGAAGCCCCCTGATGCACCCCTAGAGTAGAAACTCCCTAAAAGTGACCCCATCTAAGAAACTACACCCCTCAAGGTATTCAAAACTGATTTTACATACGTCATTAACCCTTTAGGTGTTGCACAAGAGTTATTGGCAAATGGAGATGAAATTTGAGAATTTCATTTTTTTGCCTAATTTTCAATTTTAACCCATTTTTTCCACTAACAAAGCAAGGGTTAACAGCCAAACAAGACTGTATCTTTATTGCCCTGACTCTGCTGTTCACAGAAACACCCAATATGTGGCCGTAAACTACTGTATGGCCACACAGCGGGGCGTAGAGTGAAAGGTGCGCCGTTTGGTTTTTGGAGGGCTAATTTTGCTGAACTGTTTTTTTTACACCATGTCCCATTTGAAGCCCCCCTGATGCACCCCTAGAGTAGAAACTCCATAAAAGTGACCCCATCTAAGAAACTACACCCCTCAAGGTATTCAAAACTGATTTTTACAAAAGATTTTTCATTTTAATATTTTTTTTCCAGTTACAAAGCAAGGGTTAACAGCCAAACAAAACTCATTATTTGTGGGCCTGATTCTGTAGTTTACAGAAACACCCCATATGTGGTCGTAAACTGCTGTACGGGCACACGGCAGGGCGCAGAAGGAAAGGAATGCCATACGGTTTTTGGAAGGCAGGTTTTGCTGGACTGTTTTTTTTGACACCATGTCCCATTTGAAGCCCCCCTGATGCACCTCTAGAGTAGAAACTCCATAAAAGTGACCCCATCTAAGAAACTACACCCCTCAAGGTATTCAAAACTGATTTTTACAAAAGTTGTTAACCCTTTAGGTGTTCCACAAGAATTAATGGAAAATAGAGATTCAATTTCAAAATTTCACTTTTTCGGCAGATTTTCCATTTTAATATTTTTTTTCCAGTAACAAAGCAAGGGTTAACAGCCAAACAAAACTCAATATTTATGGCCCTGATTCTGTAGTTTACAGAAACACCCCATATGTGGTCGTAAACTGCTGTACGGGCACACGGCAGGGCGCAGAAGGAAAGGAACACCATATGGTTTCTGGAAGGCAGATTTTGCTAGATTGTTTTTAGACACCATATCCCATTTAAAGCCCCCTGATGCACCCCTAGGTTAGAAACTTCAAAAAAGTGGCCCCATTTTGGAAACTACGGGATAAGGTGGCAGTTTTGTTGGTACTATTTTAGGGTACATATGATTTTTGGTTGCTCTATATTACACTTTTTGTGAGGCAAAGTAACAAAAAATAGAAATTCAGAAATTTCATCTCCATTTGCCATTAACTCTTGTGGAACACTTAAAGGGTTAACAAAGTTTGTAAAATCAGTTTTGAATACCTTGAGGGGTGTAGTTTCCAAAATGGGGTCATTTTTTGGAGTTTATACTCTAGGGGTGCATCGGGGGGGCTTCAAATGGGACATGGTGTCAAAAAACCAGTCCAGCAAAAACTGCCTTCCAAAAACCATATGGCGCTCCATTCCTTCTGCGCCCTGCCGTGTGGCCATACAGCAGTTTACGACCACATATGGGGCATTTCTATAAACTAAAGAATCAGGGCAATAAATATTGAGTTTTGTTTGGCTGTTAACCCTTGCTTTGTTATGGGAAAAAATGAATTAAAATGGAAAATTTGCCAAAAAATAGCTGTTTTAGCACTGTTTTTATTTTTTATTATTTACAGCGTTCATCTGACAGGTTAGATCATGTGCTATTTTTATAGAGCAGGTTCTTACGGACGTGACGATACCTAATATGTATACTTTTTTATTTATTTAGGTTTTACACAATAATATCATTTTTGACACAAAAAAAAAAAACATGTTTTAGTGTCTCCATAGTCTGAGAGCCATAGTTTTTTCAGTTTTTTGGCGATTGTCTCAGGTTGGGTATCATTTTTGCGGGATGAGATGACGGTTAGATTGGTACTATTTTGGGGTGCATATGACTTTTTGATCGCTTGCTATTACACTTTTTGTGATGTAAGGTAACAAAAAATAGCTTTTTTGACACCGTTTTTATTTTTTTATTTTTACAGTGTTCACCTGAGGGGTTAGGTCATGTGGTATTTTTATAGATCAGTTTCTTACGGACATGGCAATACCTAATATGTCTACCTTTTTATAATTTATCAGGGTTTTACACAATAATATCCTTTTTGAAACAAAAAAAATTATGTTTTAGTATCTCCATAGTCTGAGACCCATAGTTTTTTTATTTTTTGGGCCATTGTCTCATGTAAGGGCTAATTTTTTGCGGGATGAGGTGACGGTTTGATTGGTACTTTTTTGGCGTACATGCGACTTTTTTGATCACTTTTATTACCTTTTTTAGGAAGTAAGGTAGTTTTTATTTTTTTATTTTTATGGCGTTCACCGTGCGGGGAAAGTAACATGACCGTTTTATAGATCAGGTCGTTACGGACGCGGCGATACCTAATATGTGTAGTGTATTTTTTTATATTTTTTTTTTTATTCAGTGATAAATGTGTTTTTTTGAAACTTTACTTTTTTCACTTTTTTAAACTTTTTTTTTGACCCAGACCCACTTGGTTCTTGAAGATCCAGTGGGTCTGATGTCTGTATAATACAGTACAGTACAATATATTTTGTACTGTACTGTATTTTACTTACACTGAACAGATCTATGCTTTTAGCACAGATCTGTTCAGCACCATGGACAGCAGGATGCCTGAGAGGCGTCCTGTTGCCATGGGAACCTTCCCCGTCTGCTCAGTACTGGTCAGAACTGCGCAGACGGGGAAGGGTAAGCACAGGGCTGAGGGGGGCTCTCTGGGGGCTCTCTCCCTCTCCCATCGGGGGGCTGCAAAGGTACAGCAGCCCCCCGATGGGAGAGGGAGGGAGCTCCCTGCGCTGTTAAAGTTTTCCATACAGCGGTCCGTACGGACCGCTGTATGGAAAGGGTTAAACGGCTGACATCGCATCGCAGATGTCAGCCGTTTATACCAGGGTGCCAGCAATGTGCTGGCACCCTGGTATACCCACTAGACACCAACGATCATTCAAGGGGAGGCGGGCGGGGGATCGCGATCCCGCCTGCCGCACCGCCCGCCTCCCGCACCTTACCGCACCTCCGCACCGCCTGCGGTAAGGTGAAAAATATTTATTTTAGACATACTAAAGTTTCTGATCCCCGCGGTCAGGGACCGCGGGGATCAGAAACCGCAGAAAGCGCTACAAACCGCAGGTCTGAATTGACCTGCGGTTTGCAGCGATCGCCGACATGGGGGGGTCACAGGACCCCCCTCGGCATTGACCCAAGGTGCCTCGCTGTGTGTGACAGCCGGGATCTCAGCGCTGTCACCATGTCTGCAGACATGGTGACAGTTTATGCCATGACGTGTATACTCATCATGGCGCGCTAAGTAGCAGTGCGCCATGACGAGTATACTCGTCATAGGTCGGGAATATTTTTACACTATCTCCTTCTCTGATCGCTTCCCTGACAGGAATTGGGGCGATCAGAGAAGGAGAAGCACATAGTCCCTCCCTAACCCCCCCTTACCTGCCCCGATGCGCTGCGATTGGTCCCTCTGCAGTAATGGACCAATCACAGCGATCGTGGGCGGGTCAGAGCTACAATACAGCTCCTGCCGGCTTCTCTGGTTGCCTAGCAACCCCAGCACGCCGGCTTCACTGAAGCTTCAGCGCTTCGCTCCCTGCGCTGACAGTGAAAGCCGATCACGTACATGCACGTGGGGATGCGGTGAGGCACCACATTTCCCCACGTACATGTACGTGATGTTGCGTGAAGGGGTTAACGGACCCCTCTGGGGAACCCTTGTTCGACACAGATTCGCTCCACCACCCCCGCTCGGCTGAGTGGTTACCGTTGGAGCACGTCTCCAAATATTTGGAGGCTAGAGTGCGCTGCCCTCTTTCCAAAGAGGCTCGCAATGAGCTTAGGGCAGAATGCCCCAGACCTGTCATCCCTAATAGGGTATGCGAGACTCCTGCTGTCGATCCCAAGAAATGACGCAGTTCCTCGCAAAATCCGGCTGGAACCCGCGTAGGGGTCTGGAGTCGGCGTTAAGGTCCTGCCAGGATAAGCTCCTGGACATCTTTGGGCCGTTAGCTAAACTATTTGACCTAGCGGAGGTAGCAAAGGCAGAGAACAAACAGGTTGACCCTGTTGAATTGCGCGAATGGGTACAACGTGCCATTTGCATAGCAGGAAACGTAAATACGTCCCTGGCTATAGAAAGGCGGAAAGCCAATCTTTTCAAAATCGAACCCAAACTTTCCAACCTAGCTCTTACGGAGGCCGGTAAAGAGGCCCAGGGCCTATTATTTGGAGAACCTTTCATTAAGGACCTTGGGAGGTTTGTGGGGGCTTTCACTGCCCTAGACAAGGCCCAAAGCACTATGAAAAGAGTCTTTCACGGTAGGGTCTCTACCAGGGCCGGCAGCTTCAGGGGCCGCCTGTCCGGCCGTGCCCAGTTTCAGTCCCGTGGTTCGGGCCGAGGCTCCTTCTCTCAGAGATCTACCTTCCAGGAGCATAGACGGGAGCCGTCATCTTTCTTCCCTTCACGAGGGAGTTCCTGGCGTCCTAGAGGATACAGAGGAAATCCTAATTCCAGACGTCCCTACGGTGAGTCTACCAACTCATTCCAATTCTTTAAGTGTTTGTGTAGGGGGCAGGTTACGTCTTTTTTCTCCAGCTTGGTCCCGTATCAACTCAGACCAATGGGTCCTATCCACGGTCAGGGGTTTCCACATCGAGCTGACGTCCTCCCCGCGGTCCATCCCACATCCACACCCTGTGGTGCTGACAGCGGAGAGCCGCATACTGGTCGACTCAGAACTGACGGATCTTGTCCGCAAAGGAGCCATAGAACCGGCTCCTGTGTCCCCTTGCGTGGTAATCAGCAATATATTTCTAGTGGCAAAGAAGGGGGGCCAGCTTCGGCCCGTTATCAATTTACGCTCCCTCAACGCGTTTGTCAGATACCGCCATTTCAAGATGGAGGGCATCCATCTCCTTCGGGACCTTCTACAGATGGGCGATTGGATGGTAAAGTTGGACTTGAAGGACGCTTATCTTACTGTCCCAGTGGAGGACGCGTCCAGAAATCTTCTGTTTCTCTTGGCAGGACAGGTTTTGGCGGTTCACGTGCCTCCCATTCGGCCTCTCTTCAGCTCCCTGGTGCTTCACCAAGCTGATGCGCCCGGCTATGGCATGGTTACGCAGTCGAGGAGTTCGTCTCATCGTATATCTGGACGACATTCTGATCATGGCCCAGGATCGATCGGTACTGCTGAATCATCTGCATTGGACCATGGATCTTCTGGCGGATCTGGGTTTCCTCATCAATCAGGAGAAATCTTGCCTCACCCCGTCTTGCGAGATGGAGTTCTTGGGTTTTCTGGTGGATTCCACGGCGGGAACACTCAGCCTACCTCCGGCCAAGGTTCATTCAATACGGAAGGAATTGTGCAAAGCCAAGTCATCTGCCCAGATCCCTTTGCGCCAACTAGCCAGGATCATAGGTCTGCTGGCCTCTTCTATCCAGGCGGTTTTTCCGGCTCCGCTTCACTATCGGGCTCTTCAGCGCCTGAAAATTTCCCACCTACGGGCGGGAGTTTCCTACGCGGATTGGATCTCTCTGGACGAGGAGACCAAGGAGGAGCTATCCTGGTGGATCCACAATTTGCAAGCTTGGAACGGCTCCATCGTCCGGATTTCGTGGTGGATTCGGATGCCAGCCTGTCAGGCTGGGGAGCTCACTGCGAAGGGATCACAACTGGAGGTGGTTGGTCAGAGTCAGAGGCAGGATTCCATATCAATGCGCTGGAACTGTTGGCTGGATCTTTCGCGATCAAGAGCTTCACGAGGGACACGGCCAGATCCTGCATCCAACTACGCATGGACAATGTGTCAGCGGTGAGGTACATCAACGGCATGGGAGGAACCCGTTCCACCATCTTGTCTCGTTTTTTCCTGAGTAGGTTTGTCGCAACCATTTGTTTTGTGAATACAATGTCACAATTTGCTTCTATCATGGTTCTGTTTTTCGCCTTTTTTCAGGTTGAGATCGGCCTACTAGGCGGTATCCTGTGGTCTACGTCTTGGTTCGGAGGGTCGGCAGTTTGGTTCCAGCCGATCGTGTGATGTGGACAGCTTCAGGAGGTTCTTCAGAGTTGTTCCTGTTGTTCCAGTTCGCTTCCGGATGGATGGCGCTTTTGTTTCCAGGCTGTTCCGGTTCCTGGTTGGCGGTTCAGTTGGACTTTTCGGTTTGGACTTACAAAGAAAGAGGAGGTTTTGCAGGCGGTGTGGCCTGTTATAGGGAGACTATGGGGAGGGGCTGATGACATGTTTCAATATTTTTCTATTTTCTTTGCTGCTATTGGTCAGAAGTAAAGAAGGAGAATAGCAATACTCGCCTCCGTGTCTTTAATAAAATCATGACTTTACGTCATGAAATAGGAAAATCATCTGATTATACAGCCACCACTAGAGGGGGCTCACTACATACAGATTATACAGCCACCACTAGAGGGAGCTCACTACATACAGATTATACAGCCACCACTAGAGGGAGCTCTCTACATACAGATTATACAGCCACCACTAGGGGGAGCTCACTACAAATTATACAGCCAACACTAGGGAAAACTCACTACATTTAGATCATACAGCCACCACTAGAGAGAGCTCACTACATACTGTCACGAGGGTGTCAAAAGCCACGTCTGACTCCGTTATACCCGGGGTCAGGAAGTCGCAGCGGGTGGCTGCATGCTCTATGTCTACTTAATGGTAGGTTTCTGTGTTTGCCTTGCAATCCTTTTTGTCTCACTCAGGGATCCGTAGCTTCTTCTCCTCAGCTGTTTCTTGTCCGGCACTCCCAACCTCCTTATATTCCCCTCTCTCACTTCTCTGGTTGCCAGATATAGAGCTTCCTGCCTGGACTTCTATACTGACCCACTGGAGCTGAGTTGCTGCTATCCCTGGTTGTCGTACCAGAGCGTTACCCTCCAGATCCCTGTTGGGCTTTTGTTGTCCGCTGTTGTCGCCCACCTGGGACTATATGTTTTGTCTGTATTGTCTGTCCTCTCCCTAGTGTTTCCCTTTAGTGTTAGTGTTGCGGACTAGTGTCCCCACCACCCTATTCACTACGTAGGGCTCATCTTAAGGAAAGCCAGGGTTTAGGCACATGATCGGCATACGGGTGAGAAACCCATATAGGGACGTCAGGGCAGTCAGGTGCCAGCCTCAAGGTGAGTTAGGGGTCACCACCTTTCCCTCTCCCTTGGACAGGGCTTTCCCTTTTCCCTCCCTTTGTGTCACGTATGTGATCGGCACGCCGGTCGTGATATTATATCTGGCCCTTATTTTGTGCAGAGAAGAAAAAAAAAGAAACTTTTTTTTTTTTTTTCCTTATGCCTATTTAGAATCCAGTATGGGTCCTATTGCCGCTTTGACAAAGCAACTTCAAGGCCTGTCTTTGGAGGTGGCAGAATTGAAGGCATCGGTCCTCCAGCAACAGCAGCAATTGCTACAGACCGCAAGCCCAGCGGCTGCTACAGGTAACCAGGATGCTCCGGAACCCAAGGTTGTTCTTCCTGACAGATTTTCTGGGGGAAGGGACAAATTTGTGACGTTCCGTGAGGCCTGTAAGTTATATTTTAGGCTGCGCCCCTACTCCTCTGGTAATGAAGAACAGCGGGTGGAGATTGTTATTTCCCTTCTTCAGGGGGACCCGCAATCCTGGGCGTTCTCTTTACTCACTGATTCTCTATCTCTCCGGTCAGTGGATGAATTTTTTGGGGCTTTGGGTCTCATATATGATGACCCTGACCGAGTCGTCCTGGCTGAGTCGAAATTACGGAGACTCCTACAGGGAGAGCGGCCAGCAGAGGAGTATTGCTCAGAGTTCCGTAGGTGGGCTACGGATACCCAGTGGAACGACCCGGCTCTCAGGAGTCAGTTCTGCTCTGGGTTATCCGAAAGGGTTAAGGATGCGCTTGCGCTGTATGAGACCCCCTTTTCCCTTGATGCTGTTATGTCCCTTTCTATCAGAATAGATAGACATCTTAGGGACAGATTGAAAGATCCTGAGCAATTAGTAACCCCTCCCAAGCAGCAGTTAGTCTGTACGGACCTAGAAGAGCCTATGCAGCTAGGAGGAACTACTCGTCAGGTCCGTCCTCCTGAGGCTCGCCGTAGGCGTGGGGTTTGTTTTTTCTGTGGGGGCAGGGGTCATTTCATTAATGTCTGTCCTTCCATACTCAAAAACAAAAGACCGTTGGAACTACTAACCCCAGGCTGTATGGAGGATGTCAGCCGGGGGATATACCTTTCCTCCATACGAACATCTCAATTTGTGTTGCCAGCGGTTGTTGTTGTTGGTGTTAAGACATCGACTATTTCTTTCTTCCTAGACAGTGGAGCAGGGGTAAATTTGATAGATGCCCAATTTGCCCAGACTATGGGTTTGTCTCTCTGTACGCTACAGAGACCTATTCCCATTTTCGCTATTGATTCTGCTCCTCTGTCTCAGAGAAACTTCACTCACATTGTCCATAACTTACATCTTCGGGTAGGGGACCACCATAACGAGTGTCTATCATGTTATGTTCTGGAGGGCGTTCCCTCTCCTGTGGTATTTGGTCTTCCCTGGTTGGTAGCGCACAATCCAGTGGTGGATTGGCAGGCCAGGGAGATATTGGAGTGGAGTGAGCATTGCAGAGAAAATTGCTTAAATAGCAATTGCTTAGTCGCTTCCATAGCTACTCTACCTAATTTTGTTTCAGACTTTGAGGACGTTTTCTCTGAAAGGGGGTGTCAGAAGTTACCACCTCACCGTCCTTATGATTGCCCGGTTAACCTGATTCCCGGTGCAAAATTACCCAAGACCAGGTTATATAATCTTTCGGGTCCCGAGAGACAAGCCATGAAAGATTATATCTCCGAGAGCTTGGCTAAGGGACACATCAGACCCTCTTCATCACCCGTGGCTGCAGGGTTTTTCTTTGTTAAAAAGAAAGATGGGGGTCTGCGTCCTTGCCTAGATTTCCGCGAACTAAACCGGATGAACATCCGAGACTCATACCCTCTTCCTCTCATTCCTGACCTGTTTAATCAGATTGCGGGTGCTCGGTGGTTCTCAAAACTTGATCTTAGGGGGGCCTACAATTTAATTCGTATCAAGGAAGGGGATGAGTGGAAGACAGCCTTTAACACCCCTGAGGGGCATTATGAAAATCTAGTCATGCCTTTCAGTCTGACCAATGCTCCTGCTGTCTTCCAACATTTCGTTAATGATATTTTTAGTCATCTTATCGGCAGGTTTGTGGTGATATACCTAGATGATATTTTAATTTACTCGTCTGATCTGAAGACACACGAGGTACATGTCAGACAGGTACTGCAGGTCCTACGGACGAATAAATTATATGCGAAAATTGAAAAGTGTGTTTTCGACGTTCAGGAAATACAGTTCCTGGGATATCTATTATCTGCTTTAGGTTTCCGTATGGATCCTAGGAAAGTCCAGGCAATTTTAGATTGGGATCTTCCTGAGAACCTTAAAGCACTGCAACGGTTCTTGGGTTTCGCAAATTTCTATAGAAAATTCATTAAAAACTATTCCGTGATTGTCAAACCCCTTACTGACATGACTAGGAAGGGGACAGATTTTTCTATATGGTCTGAACCTGCCAAAATGGCATTTTCCTCTCTAAAAAAGAGGTTTACCTCGGCACCGGTACTAATCCAACCTGATGTCTCCCAGCCTTTTATTGTTGAAGTAGATGCGTCAGAGGTGGGAGTGGGGGCTGTACTGTCTCAGGGTCCGTCTTCTGGCAAATGGCGTCCTTGCGCTTTCTTTTCTAAAAAACTATCTGCAGCGGAGAAGAACTATGATATTGGCAATAGGAAACTATTAGCTATTAAACTAGCGTTTGAAGAATGGCGTCACTTTTTAGAGGGGGCAATTCACCCCGTCACGGTGATTAAGGACCACAAAAACCTTCTGTACCTCGAATCGGCTAATCGTCTCACCCCTAGACAAGCTAGGTGGTTGCTTTAACCAGGTTTAACTTTTTCATCACCTATAGTCCTGGGGCAAAAAATACCAAGGCAGATGCATTATCTCGTAGTTTCCCTGGAGGGGGTAATGTGGGTGATCCGGTACCCATTCTACAAAGAGGAGTGGTTGTCTCGGCTGTACACTCTGTTCTGGAGGGGAAGGTGTTAGAGGCCCAGGGGGACGCCCTGGTCTCTTGTCCCTCAGAGAAATTGTTTGTACCGTTAAACCTGCGTCTCGAATTATTAAAGGAACATCATAATTCGGCACTTGCTGGGCACCCGGGTAGTAAAGCAACCTTGGAGCTATTGTCTCGTCATTTTTGGTGGCCAAGGTTGCGTCAGGATGTAATGGATTTTGTGTCTACTTGTTCTACTTGTGCACGCGCTAAAGTCTCTCATACACATCCTGCAGGGTCTTTATTGCCACTTGTCATTCCCAATAGGCCATGGACACATCTGTCAATGGATTTTATCACTGACTTACCTTTGTCTGCGGGTAAAACAGTTATCTTGGTAGTTGTGGACAGGTTTAGCAAAATGGTACACTTCATTGCGTTACCCGCACTACCTAATGCTAAGACTCTTGCTCAGGTATTCATCAGTGAAATCGTGAAGCTTCACGGGGTCCCTTCTGATGTTGTTTCGGATCGGGGGAACCCAGTTTATTTCTAAGTTTTGGAAAGCTTTTTGTTCCCTTTGGGGGTACACTTGTCCTTTTCCTCAGATTTCCATCGTCAGTCGAATGGACAGACTGAGCGTACCAACCAAAACCTTGAGACATACCTAAGTGTTTTGTGTCTGAAAACCAAGAGGTGTGGTCATTATATTTACCGTTAGCTGAGTTTGCTATAAATAATCGCCGTCAGGAATCAACTGGCAAGTCACCATTTCTTGGTGCATATGGTTTTCATCCCCAATTCTGTACTTTCAAAGAGGGGGGGGCCTTCTGGGGTTCCCGAAGAGGAACGGTTTTCGTCATCTCTTTCATCTGTATGGCAGAAGGTGCAAGCTAACTTGAAAAATATGGGAGGTAAATATAAATGCATGGCTGTTAAGAAACGGTCGCCAGGTCCGGACCTAGGAGTGAATGACTATGTGTGGTTATCTACTAGGAATATTAAGTTAAAGGTTCCCTCTTGGAAACTGGGTCCTAGGTTCATTGGTCCTTACAAAATAGTAGCCATCATTAACCCCGTGGCTTTTCGCCTGGGGCTATCTCAAACTCTTAAAATCCATAACGTCTTCCATAAGTCGTTACTCAAAAAGTATGTTCCACCTTTAGAACCGTCACCGCTGCCACCCCCTCCTGTTATTGTGGATGGGAATCTAGAGTTTCAAATATCCAAAATTGTTGATTCTCGTCAGGTCCGCCGCTCTCTTCAATATCTGGTGCATTGGAGGGGTTACGGTCCCGAGGAAAGAATGTGGGATCCAGCGTCAGAGGTAAACGCCAACAGGTTAGTTCAGGCTTTTCATGCCTCTCATCCTGAGAGACCTGGTCCTGAGTGTCCGGAGGCCCCTCGTGGAAAGGGGGGTACTGTCACGAGGGTGTCAAGAGCCACTTCTGACTCCGTTATACCCGGGGTCAGGAAGTCGCAGCGGGTGGCTGCGCGCTCTATGTCTAAAGATAGCGCTGTTACTTAATGGTAGCTTTCTGTGTTTGCCTTGCAACCCTTTTTGTCTCCTTATAACCTCCTTATATTCTCACTCCCACTTCTCTGGTTGCCAGATATAGAGCTTCCTGCCTGGACTTCTATACTGACCCACTGGAGCTGTGTAGCTGTTATTTCTGGTTGTCGTACCAGAGCGTTACCCTCCGGATCCCTGTTGGTTGTTTGTTGTCCGCTGTTGTCGCCCACCTGGGACTATATGTTTTGTCAGTATTGTCTGTCCTCTACCTAGTGTTTCCCTTTAGTGTTAGTGGTGCGGACTAGTGTTCCCACCGCCCTATTCACTACGTAGGGCTCATCTTAAGGAAAGCCAGGGTTTAGGCACGTGATCGGCGTACGGGTGAAAAACCCGTCTAGGGACGTCAGGGCAGTCAGGTGCCAGCCTCAAGGTGAGTTAGGGGTCACCACCTTTCCCTCTCCCTTGGACAGGGCCTTCCCTTTTACCTCCCTTTGCGTCACATATGTGATCGGCACGCCGGTCGTGATACATACAGATTATAAAGCCACCATTTGAGGAAGCTCACTATATACAGATTATATAGTCACCTCTACCGGGAGCTCACTACATACAGATTATACAGCCACCACTAGAGGGATATCACTACATACAGATTATACAGTCATCACTAGAGGGAGCTCACTACATACAGATTATACAGCCACCACTAGAGGGAGCTCGCTACATACAGATTATACAGCCACCACTAGAGGGAGCTCACTACATACAGATTATACAGCCACCACTAGAGGGAGCTTACTACATATAGATTATACAACCACCACTAGAGAGAGCTCACTACATACAGATTATACAGTCATCACTAGAGGGAGCTCACTACATACAGATTATACAGCCACCACTAGAGGAAACTCACTACATACAGATTATACAGCCACCACTAGAGGGAGCACACTACCATACAGATTATACAGCCACCATTAGAGAGAGCTCACTACATACAGATTATACAGTCACCACTAGAGGAGGCTCACTACATACAGAATATATAGAGACTACTAGAAGGAGCTCACTACATACAGATTACACAGTCACCACTAGAGGGAGCTCACTAAATACAGATTATACAACCACCACTAGAGGGAGCTCACTACATACAGATTATACAGCCACCATTAGAGAGAGCTCACTACATACAGATTATACAGTCACCACTAGAGGAGGCTCACTACATACAGATTACACAGCCACCACTAGAGGGAGCTCACTACATACAGATTATACAGTCACCACTAGAGGAGGCTCACTACATATAATAAATATAGCGACCACTAGAGTGAGCTCACTACATACAGATAATGCAGCCACCACTAGAGGGAGCTCACTACATACAGATTATACAGTCACCACTAGAGGGAGCTCACTACATACAGATTGTACAGCCACCACTAGAGGGAGCTCACTACATACAGATTATACAGTCACCACTAGAGGGAGCTCAGTACATATAGATTATACAGTCACCACTAGAGGGAGCTCACTACATACAGATTATACAGTCACCACTAAAGGGAGCTGTGGAACCTACACTCCCTGAAGTGTATGGTAGCCGTCATGGCACCTAACAGGTAGAATTTAGTGTTAGGAACCCGTCTAACAGAGATCGCCTTGACGTGCGGCAGACGGGCTCAAATAATTTTGTACAAAACGATTTGCCAAGTATCTCTCACTTATAGTGTAGCACTTGTAATTATTATGCAATTTTGTACTCTATATTGCAGTGAGTTGTCGCATTGCATGTTTTTGTCTTTTAATGTTGTTCCCAGCCATAGCAATGTGCTTCTGTAGTTTGGTATTTGCTGACTGACCCCCTTTTTTGCCTTTTCTTTGCAGTTTGTACTGGAGGTGTGGCTGCCTCCTCAGTCATGCACTCCTGACCACCCTGTCTGCCCTACACTGCGTGCAGAATTATTAGGCAAATGAGTATTTTGACCACATCATCCTCTTTATGCATGTTGTCTTACTCCAAGCTGTATAGGCTCGAAAGCCTACTACCAATTAAGCATATTAGGTGATGTGCATCTCTGTAATGAGAAGGGGTGTGGTCTAATGACATCAACACCCTATATTAGGTGTGCATAATTATTAGGCAACTTCCTTTCCTTTGGCAAAATGGGTCAAAAGAAGGACTTGACAGGCTCAGAAAAGTCAAAAATAGTGAGATATCTTGCAGAGGGATGCAGCACTCTTAAAATTGCAAAGCTTCTGAAGCGTGATCATCGAACAATCAAGCGTTTCATTCAAAATAGTCAACAGGGTCGCAAGAAGCGTGTGGAAAAACCAAGGCGCAAAATAACTGCCCATGAACTGAGAAAAGTCAAGCGTGCAGCTGCCAAGATGCCACTTGCCACCAGTTTGGCCATATTTCAGAGCTGCAACATCACTGGAGTGCCCAAAAGCACAAGGTGTGCAATACTCAGAGACATGGCCAAGGTAAGAAAGGCTGAAAGACGACCACCACTGAACAAGACACACAAGCTGAAACGTCAAGCCTGGGCCAAGAAATATCTCAAGACTGATTTTTCTAAGGTTTTATGGACTGATGAAATGAGAGTGAGTCTTGATGGGCCAGATGGATGGGCCCGTGGCTGGATTGGTAAAGGGCAGAGAGCTCCAGTCTGACTCAGACACCAGCAAGGTGGAGGTGGAGTACTGGTTTGGGCTGGTATCATCAAAGATGAGCTTGTGGGGCCTTTTCGGGTTGAGGATGGAGTCAAGCTCAACTCCCAGTCCTACTGCCAGTTTCTGGAAGACACCTTCTTCAAGCAGTGGTACAGGAAGAAGTCTGCATCCTTCAAGAAAAACATGATTTTCATGCAGGACAATGCTCCATCACACGCGTCCAAGTACTCCACAGCGTGGCTGGCAAGAAAGGGTATAAAAGAAGAAAATCTAATGACATGGCCTCCTTGTTCACCTGATCTGAACCCCATTGAGAACCTGTGGTCCATCATCAAATGTGAGATTTACAAGGAGGGAAAACAGTACACCTCTCTGAACAGTGTCTGGGAGGCTGTGGTTGCTGCTGCACGCAATGTTGATGGTGAACAGATCAAAACACTGACAGAATCCATGGATGGCAGGCTTTTGAGTGTCCTTGCAAAGAAAGGTGGCTATATTGGTCACTAATTTGTTTTTGTTTTGTTTTTGAATGTCAGAAATGTATATTTGTGAATGTTGAGATGTTATATTGGTTTCACTGGTAAAAATAAATAATTGAAATGGGTATATATTTGTTTTTTGTTAAGTTGCCTAATAATTATGCACAGTAATAGTCACCTGCACACACAGATATCCCCCTAAAATAGCTAAAACTAAAAACAAACTAAAAACTACTTCCAAAAATATTCAGCTTTGATATTAATGAGTTTTTTGGGTTCATTGAGAACATGGTTGTTGTTCAATAATAAAATTAATCCTCAAAAATACAACTTGCCTAATAATTCTGCACTCCCTGTATAGGCTGATTTTAATTAGTGTTAGTACATAGTCAGGCCTGCTCCTATTCACTCACTGAAGCTATGGCATGGTTACGCAGTCGAGGAGTTCGTCTCATCGTATATCTGGACGACATTCTGATCATGGCCCAGGATCGATCGGTACTGCTGAATCATCTACATTGGACCATGGATCTTCTGACGGATCTGGGTTTCCTCATCAATCAGGAGAAATCCTGCCTCACCCCGTCTCGCGAGATGGAGTTCTTGGGGTTTCTGGTGGATTCCACGGCAGGAACACTCAGCCTACCTCCGGCCAAGGTGCGATCAATACGGAAGGAATTGTGCAAAGCCAGGTCATCTGCCCAGATCCCTTTGCGCCAACTAGCCAGGATCATAGGTCTGCTGGCCTCTTCTATCCAGGCGGTTTTTCCGGCTCCGCTTCACTATCGGGCTCTTCAGCGCCTGAAAATTTCCCACCTACGGGCGGGAGTTTCCTACGCGGATTGGATTTCTCTGGACGAGGAGACCAAGGAGGAGCTATCTGTCACTACCAGAGCTTTGGGACGTTCTCACAGCTCTGTTTCTCCACCCCTGTGATGATGTCACTACTAGAGCTGGGAGGAGTTCTCACTGCTCTGTTTACTTTTGGTTTCCTTCCTCCCAGCTGTTCCTCATGCGTTTGATTTCCCTCTCTTTATATCACCCCTCCTCCTATTGTAGGCCGTGGATTATAGTTCTCATTTCAGTTGTACCTCTTGCTTTAGTATCTTCACTTGTAGCTATCAGTTCACTGGACCTGTGTTCTGCTGCAGCAAGCACTCCGGATATTGCCAGCTGTCCTTGGATCTGTCTTCTCTGCGGCTGCAACACCTTCAGCTAAGTGTACAGACATTGTTGTGTTCCTGATTATTTTCTGACTGGATCTGAGGTGGCCACGGTTCCCTCAATATACTGAGTAGGGCACCGGTGGCCGTGCCCCTTCCACTATTGTAGGGGTTACAGTGGTCATCAGTCTTAGGCACGTGGGCATGCCTCGTTCCGCCATTTGGATCCGGGCATGTGCTTTAGCAGCATAGGGAGAGCGTTGAGGGTCGGACAGGGGTCACCCTTTATCCTCCCTAGTTTGGGTCCGGTCAGTAGCTCTTTACTGTGTATACTATTGTTGCTCACATACAGCCGTGACATTATAATCCACCAAAACCGTCCTTTTTTGACATGGATCCGCTTTCTGGCCTGGTTGACCGCATGCAGGGTCTTTCTTTGGAAGTAGCGGATCTCCGTCAATCTATGACTCAGCTTCAAGCATTGGGCTCTGCTCCGGCTCATGGAGTCTGTTGCGAGCCAAAGGTCTCACTTCCGGAAACGTTCTCCGGGGGCAGTGAGAATTTTGTTCGCTTCAGAGAGGCATGCAAACTCCATTTTTGCTTGTGTCCCCACTCCTCTGGTAATCAGGAGCAGAGGGTGAGGATTGTCATCTCCCTGCTCAGGGGTAATGCTCAGACTTGGGCTTTTTCGCTGCCATCAGGGGATCCCTCCCTTCGATCCGTGGAAAGATTTTTTGTGGCCCTGGGGCAGATTTATGATGACCCGGATCGTGTTGCTCTGGCTGAATCTAACCTGCGTGTTTTATGCCAGAACAAACGGTCTGCGGAGCTTTATTGTTCTGAATTTCGGAGATGGGCAGCTGATTCGGGTTGGAATGATGCTGCACTCCGGAGTCAGTTCTGTCATGGTCTCTCGGAGAGATTAAAAGATGCGTTTGCTTTCCATGAGAGACCAACGTCCTTAGAGTCTGCCATGTCATTGGCGGTACACCTTGACAGGCGTCTAAGAGAAAGAAACGAGACCTCTCTGTCCAACCATTGTCAGTCTAGGGGCAGTGGTGCGGACTCATTCAGTGTGCAGGGGCCTCATCCTGTCTCGCTCCCCTCTGAGGAGGAGCCCATGCAGCTAGCTCGACTTGCCCCTGATAAAAGAGGATTTAGTCCTCAGAGTATGGTCTGTTTTTGTTGTGGGGGCATAGGTCATTTGGCAAATGTTTGTCCGTCTAGGAGATTCTTGAACCGTACTAGGAGCGATAATAAGAGAAAAATCTCAAAAGGTAAATCATCAGGTTCTGCTTCATCTGCTACTTTGGGCAAAGTTGATGTAGGATTTGATGCTTTTCCTCTGACCTGCAGTTCCCGTTTTCTCCTGTCTGCCAGGGTGGCGCTAGAGAGCAAGGTCATTTCTTGTGAGATTTTTGTCGATAGTGGAGCGGCCGTCAATCTTATTGACACTCAATTTGTAGCCATGCATGGTTTTCAGGTTTGCACATTAGATAAAGATATACCTGTTTTTGCTATTGACTCTGCTCCACTCTCACAGAGATCTCTGAAGGGCATTGTTCACAATATCCGGCTAGCTGTAGGTGACACTCATGTGGAGGATATATCTTGTTTTGTCCTTAACGGATTGCCGTCTCCTCTAGTTTTGGGGTTACCCTGGCTCACTAGACATAACCCCACTATTGATTGGCAAGGAAGGCAAATAAATGAGTGGAGTGATTTTTGTAGAGAGAATTGTCTCACAGAAACTTTTGCAGAGGTGTCTACTAAAACGGTGCCATCATTTCTCTCTGATTTCTCGGACGTGTTTTCCGAGAGCGGTGTTCAGGAGCTACCTCCTCACCGGGAGTTTGACTGTCCCATTAACCTCATTCCCGGCGCCAAGCTGCCAAAAGCACGCCTCTACAATCTCTCACAACCGGAAAGAATCGCTATGCGAACTTACATCTCCGAGAGTCTCGAAAAGGGGCATATTCGTCCCTCAAAGTCACCTGTGGCCGCGGGTTTTTTTTTTGTTAAAAAGAAAGATGGCTCTCTGAGACCTTGCCTAGATTTTAGGGAGCTGAACCGTATCACGATTCGCGATCCCTATCCCCTTCCTCTGATCCCGGACCTCTTCAATCAAATTGTTGGGGCCAAGGTGTTTTCCAAATTGGATTTGAGAGGCGCGTACAACCTGGTCAGGGTCAGAGAGGGGGATGAATGGAAAACGGCCTTTAATACCCCTGACGGGCATTTCGAGAATCTCGTTATGCCTTTCGGCCTGATGAATGCTCCGGCCGTCTTTCAGCATTTTGTTAATAGTATTTTCTATCATTTGGAAAATGCAAATGTGATCGCACACTACATCCAGCACTCTGCCCTCCATGCTGGAGGGCAGAGTGCTGGATGTAGTGTGCGATCACATTTGCATTTTCCGTTTGTATATGTATTTCGCCTTAGTGTTCTGCACCTGCAGGCAGGTTGTGCTGACCCAACCCCTTATTATTTTCTATCATTTAATGGGGAAATTTGTATTGGTGTATCTTGATGATATTTAGATTTTTTCCCCTGATGTTCAGACCCATCAGGATCATCTTTTTCAGGTTCTGCAGATTCTGCGGGAAAATAAATTGTACGCCAAGCTGGAGAAATGTCTTTTTATGGTATCGGAGATTCAATTTCTGGGTTTTCTCCTCTCTGCTTCTGGTTTTCGCATGGATCCCGAGAAGGTCCGTGCTGTACTTGAGTGGGAGCTTCCTGAGAATCAGAAGGCATTGATGCGCTTTCTGGGTTTTGCGAACTATTACAGAAAGTTCATTTTGAATTATTCCTCTGTTGTCAAACCCCTCACTGACATGACAAAAAAGGGGGCGGATTTTTCCTCTTGGTCGGAGGAGGCGCTTACAGCCTTTTCTAAGATTAAAGAGAATTTTGCGTCTGCTTCCGTCTTAGGTGGATGCTTCCGAGGTGGGTGTGGGTGCGGTTTTGTCCCAGGGCCCTTCCCCTGCCAAGTGGCGACCCTGTGCCTTTTTCTCTAAAAAACTCCCCGGCAGAGAGAAACTATGATGTGGGAGATAGGGAGTTGTTGGCCATCAAGTTGGCTTTCGAGGAATGGCGCCATTGGTTGGAGGGGGCCAGGCACCCTATCACCGTTTTTACCGACCATAAGAATCTGGCATACTTGGAGTCGGCCAGGCGTATGAATCCGAGACAGGCCAGATGGTCTCTGTTCTTCTCCAGATTCAATTTTGTTGTTACATTCCGACCTGGGATAAAAAATGTGAAGGCTGATGCTCTCTCTCGCTGTTTTCCGGGAGGAGGAAACTCTGAGGACCCGGGTCCCATTTTGGCGGAGGGGGTAGTTGTTTCTGCTCTATATTCCGATTTGGAGGCCGAGGTCCAGGCTGCCCAGACTGAGACACCTGCCCGTTGTCCTTCTGGGAAGTTGTTCGTGCCTCCTGAGCTACGTCACAAACTCTTTAAGGAGCATCATGATACGGTTCTTGCTGGTCACCCCGGGAGTAGAGCCACGGTAGATCTCATTGCTCAGAGATTTTGGTGGCCGGCTTTTCGTAAGTCGGTGGAGGGTTTTGTGGCTGCTTGTGAGACGTGCGCTCGCGCTAAGGTCCCTCGTTCACGGCCTTCAGGTTCCCTTCTCCCGTTACCCATTCCTTCCCGTCCTTGGACACACCTGTCCATGGACTTTATCACGGATCTTCCTCATTCCTCGGGGAAGTCGGTGATCCTGGTCGTGGTGGACCGTTTTAGCAAGATGGCTCATTTCGTACCTTTCCCTGGTTTACCCAATGCTAAAACGTTGGCGCAAGCTTTTGTCGACCATATTGTTAAATTGCACGGCATTCCCTCTGATATTGTTTCCGATAGAGGCACGCAGTTTGTGTCCAGGTTCTGGAAGGCTTTCTGTTCTCGCCTGGGGGTTCGGCTGTCCTTCTCTTCTGCTTTTCATCCGCAGTCGAATTGTCAGACTGAGCGCCTCAATCAGAATCTGGAGACATATTTGCGCTGTTTTGTGGCAGAGAACCAGGAGGATTGGTGTTCATTTCTCCCTCTTGCTGAGTTTGCTCTGAACAACCGTCGTCAGGAATCTTCTGATAAGTCACCATTCTTTGGTGCATATGGGTTCCATCCGCAGTTTGGGACATTCTCGGGAGGGGCTCTTTCTGGTTTACCTGAGGAGGAGAGATTTTCCTCGTCTTTGTCTACCATTTGGCAAAAGATTCAGAATAATCTTAAAAAGATGAGTGAGAAGTATAAGCGTGTGGCTGATAAGAGACGTGTGCCTGGTCCGGACCTGAATGTGGGTGATCTGGTGTGGTTGTCTACTAGAAACATTAAGTTGAAGGTTCCCTCCTGGAAATTGGGTCCCAAGTTTATTGGGCCTTATAAAATCTTGTCAGTCATCAATCCTGTTGCCTTCCGTCTTGATCTTCCACGGGTTTGGAAGATACATAATGTATTTCACAGATCTCTCTTAAAACCATATGTCCAGCCCACGGTACCCTCCTCTTTGCCTCCTCCTCCGATTTTGGTTGATGGCAATCTGGAGTTTGAGGTTTCCAGAATTGTGGACTCTCGCATTGTCCGCGGTTCTCTTCAGTACCTCGTTCATTGGAAGGGTTATGGTCCTGAGGAGAGGATGTGGGTTCCGGTGTCGGACATTAAAGCCACTCGCCTCATCAGGGCATATTTATAGGGCTCATCCTGAGAAGGTGGGTCCTGGGTGTCCGGAGTCCACCCGTAGAGGGGGGGGTACTGTCACTACCAGAGCTTTGGGACGTTCTCACAGCTCTGTTTCTCCACCCCTGTGATGAAGTCACTACTAGAGCTGGGAGGAGTTCTCACTACTCTGTTTACTTTTGGTTTCTTTCACCACAGCTGTTCTTCATGTGTTTGATTTCCCTCTCTTTATATCACCCCTCCTCCTATGATAGGATGTGGATTATAGTTCTCACTTCAGTTGTAGCTCTTGCTTTAGTTCTTCACTTGTAGCTATCAGTTCACGGGACCTGTGTTCTGCTGCAGCTAGCACTCCGGATATTGCCAGCCTGTCCTTGGATCCGTCTTCTCTGCGGCTGCAACACCTTCAGCTAAGTGTGCAGACATTGTTGTGTTCCTGTTTGTTTTCTGACTGGATCTGAGGTGGCCACGGTTCCCTCCATATACTGAGTAGGGCACTGGTGGCCGTGCCCCTTCCACTATTGTAGGGGTTACAGTGGTCATTAGTCTTAGGCACGTGGGCATGCCTCGTTCCGCCATTTGGATCCGGGCATGTGCTTTAGCAGAATAGGGAGAGCGTTGAGGGTCGGACAGGGGTCA
The DNA here is from genome assembly GCF_905171765.1 of Bufo bufo. Classification (NCBI taxonomy): domain Eukaryota; kingdom Metazoa; phylum Chordata; class Amphibia; order Anura; family Bufonidae; genus Bufo; species Bufo bufo. The sequence goes on from NC_053395.1 coordinate 7,946,127, forward strand.
CCCTTTATCCTCCCTAGTTCTGGGTCCAGTCAGTAGCTCTGTACTGTGTATTACTATTGTTGCTCACATACAGCCGTGACAGTATCTTTCCGATTCCAGCGACTGGCAGTTAGATCCAACGGTTTTCCGTTCCTTAATGTCAGTTTGGGGCCCTTTCTGCATCGACCTCTTTGCTTCCCGTCTGAACTCGCAACTAGACCGCTTTTACAGCTGGCGCCCGGACCCGGAAGCCGAAGCGGGGGACGTGTTCCTGCAGGATTGGTCCAGAGATCTGCTCTACACGTTTCCTCCATTCCAGCTGATTCCCAGGACCCTGATTCAAGTACGACGGTATTCGGCGGATCTGGTGCTGCTGGTCCCGTTTTGGAACTCCCAGTCGTGGTTTCCCCACCTTCTGGAGATGATGACAGAGATTCCGTACCTGCTCCCGACATCTCAGACTCTCCTCCGAGGTCCGAATCACCAACTACATCCTCTTCTCCTGGACGGATCCCTGCGCCTGTTGGCGTGTCGGATTTCAGGGGACCCTGGGAGGTCCCAGTTGTTTCGGGAACAGCTAGAGTCCTTTTGGAAAATGCATGGGCCCCAGGCACCAGAAGATCTTACAGATCAGCCTGGGGATCTTGGGCTCGCTGGTGCGTGGCTAGGGACTTGGATCCCGTATCGGCACCTGTGACGGAGATCTTACATTTCCTATCTTCTCTGTTTGACCAGGGCAAGGCTTATCGCACAATCAGCCTGTTCAGGTCGGCTATTTCTGCCTCTCATCAAGGTTTTGATGGTACTCCTGCGGGGCAACATCCTTTAGTATGTCGTCTCCTGCGCGGTTCTCGGATGTCTCGTCCTCCTAGGCCTAGATTTTCTGCCACTTGGGATGTGTCTTGTGTCCTTTCCTTTTTATCTTCTTGGCCTCAGAATGCTGACCTTTCCCTACGGCAACTGTCGGCGAAGCTAGTCACTCTTTTTTGTCTTATTTCCAGCAAGCGGGTTTCAGACGTCCGGGCTTTGGACTATGATGCACGCTCGTACACCCCGGAGGGGGTCCCCTTTGACATTTCTAGGAGGACTAAGACCCACATACGATCGGTCGCTTATCCTGCTTTCCCGGCCGCGCCTTCTTTGTCCCGTAGCGTGCCTCAAAGAATATGAAGCTCGTACTTCTCTTCATCGGTCACGAGAGTTTCCGCAGCTTTTCCTTGCGACCATTCGTCCTTTTGCCACAGTGACCACTCCCACGCTGGCTAGGTGGATGAAGTGGATCATGGAACTTGCGGGCGTAGACACTTCTATATTTTCGGCGCATTCCGCTAGGGGGGCATCTGCTACCTCTTTGGCGGTTTCTGGCGCCAGACTGGAAGACATTTTGAAATTGGCGGACTGGTCCAGAGTATCCACGTTTAGGGAGTTTTATGTTCGGCCAGGTCCTCACGTTTTCTCAGCAATTATTGAGAATTTGTCTTAACTTTGAACTTGCAATACGAGCCTCCGGGTCTTGTAATAAAATCAGATGATTTTCCTATTTCATGACGTAAAGTCATGATTTTATTAAAGACACGGAGGCGAGTATTGCCCACCCTATGTTTTTTCCCTCCCTATGGGTTTTTAATAGGAATGATTTTGACTGTATATCATTTGCATATTGCTTTAACTCTATGAGTTTTTTCCTGAGTAGGTTTGTCGCAACCATTTGTTTTGTGAATACAATGTCACAATTTGCTTCCATCATGGTTCTGTTTTTCTCCTTTTATTTTCAGGTTGAGATCGGCCTACTAGGCGGTATCCTGTGGTCTACGTCTTGGTTCGGAGGGTCGGCAGTTTGGTTCCAGCCGATCGTGTGATGTGGACAGCTTCAGGAGAGTCTTCAGAGTTGTTCCTGGTGTTCCAGTTCGCTTCCGGATGGATGGCGCTTTTGTTTCCAGGCTGTTCCGGTTCCTGGTTGGCGGTTCAGTTGGACTTTTCGGTTTGGACTTACAAAGAAAGAGGAGGCGGTGTGGCCTGTTATAGGGAGACTATGGGGAGGGGCTGATGACATGTTTCAATATTTTTTTATTTTCTTTGCTGCTATTGGTCAGAAGTAAAGAAGGAGAATAGCAATACTCGCCTCCGTGTCTTTAATAAAATCATGACTTTACGTCATGAAATAGGAAAATCATCTGATTATACAGTCACCACTAGAGGGAGCTCACTACATACAGATTATACAGCCACCACTAGAGGGCGCTCACTACATACAGATTATACAGCCACCACTAGGGGGAGCTCACTACATACAGATTATACAGCCACCACTAGGGGGAGCTCACTACATACAGATTATACAGTCACCACTAGAGGGAGCTCACTACATACAGATTATACAGCCACCACTAGAGGGAGCTCACTACATACAGATCATACAGCCACCACTAGAGGGAGCTCACTACATACAGATTATACAGCCACCACTAGAGGGAGCTCACTACATGCTGCTGCTACCTTGAGTTCAGTAATAACACAGTATGCAGTGAGTGTTCTCTTGTAGACAGAATATTATCATGTAACTACGTCTGTGCAGGGGATTTGTTGCTGTGTATCAGAAAAATGAAGCTTCATTTGCTATAACATGCTAAGAATGAACATAAAATCTTGGCCCTAAAAATGACAGCATTATAAAAGCTGGAGATCACTTTCTTTTATTGCAGGGATCAGCAACCTCCGGCACTTCAGCTGTTCTGAAACTACAACTCCCAGAATCCACCTTTCACTTCTATGGGAGTAACAAGAGCAGCCGAGTAAGTGTGCATGCTGGGAGTTGTGGTTTCACAGCATCCGGAGTGCTGATCCCTGTTCTATTGTCAGCACTTCTTATTGTACTCGTTGTTACCGTTTCCTTTGTGGATAAACTGCGTCCTGCTGCCGTATCGGCGTCGACTGGAAATCGTTAGACTCCTGCAGAATCTGCCCTTAGACGCTGCCCTCTACTGGTCCTTTTGGAAATGTATCGGATATAGCCTGATACTGGCAGCGCTGGTTATAAAGTGTTTGACCGCTGGAGCGTCTGCTGTTAATACTGTACTGCTCCTCCGTTATTCCTCCTGGAAGTGTATAAATGGGCTGCTGTGTGTTACTGTTCCCCTTATTGACAGCCACCACTAGGGGGAGCTCACTACATACAGATTATACAGCCACCACTAGGGGGAGCTCACTACATACAGATTATACAGCCACCACTAGAGGGAGCTCACTACATACAGATTATACAGCCACCACTAGGGGGAGCTCACTACATACAGATTATACAGCCACCACTAGAGGGAGCTCACTACATACAGATTATACAGCCACCACTAGGGGAAGCTCACTACATACAGATTATACAGCCACCACTAGGGGGAGCTCAGTACATATAGATTATACAGTCACCTCTAGAGGGAGCTGTGGAACCTACACTCCCTGAAGTGTATGGTAGCCGTCATGGCACCTAACAGGTAGAATTTTGTGTTAGGAACCCGTCTAACAGAGATCGTCTTGACGTGCGGCAGACGGGCTCAAATAATTTTGTACAAAACGATTTGCCAAGTATCTCTCACTTATAGTGTAGCACTTGTAATTATTATGCAATTTTGTACTCTATATTGCAGTGAGTTGTCGCATTGCATGTTTTTGTCTTTTAATGTTGTTCCCAGCCATAGCAATGTGCTTCTGCCGTTTGGTATTTGCTGACTGACCCCCTTTTTTGCCTTTTCTTTGCAGTTTGTACTGGAGGTGTGGCTGCCTCCTCAGTCATGCACTCCTGACCACCCTGTCTGCCCTATAGGCTGATTTTAATTAGTGTTAGTACATAGTCAGGCCTGCTCCCATTCACTCACTGAAGCCATGGCACCAGGAGTGAGATAGTTTGTGGACTTTCACTGCAGTCCTTGGTTGCCTTTTGGCGCCGGTGGTGTTGTGGAGCGGGCCTGCTGTGGAACCTACACTCCCTGAAGTGTATGGTAGCCGTCATGGCACCTAACAGGTAGAATTTAGCGTAGGAACCCGTCTAACAGAGATCGCCTTGACGTGCGGCAGACGGGCTCAAATAATTTTGTACAAAACGATTTGCCAAGTATCTCTCACTTATAGTGTAGCACTTGTAATTATTATGCAATTTTGTACTCTATATTGCAGTGAGTTGTCGCATTGCATGTTTTTGTCTTTTAATACAGATTATACAGCCAACACTAGGGGGAGTTTACTACATGCAGATTATACAGCCACCACTAGGGTGAGCTCACTACATACAGATTATACAGTCCCCACTAGGGGGAGCTCACTGCATACAGATTATACAGCCACCACTAGAGGGAGCTCACTACATACAGATTATACAGTCACCACTAGAGGCAGCTCACTACATACAGATTATACAGCCATCAATAGAGGAAGCTCACTACATACAGATTATACAGCCACCACTAGGGGGAGCTCCCTTCATACAGATTATACAGCCACCACTAGAGGGAGCTGTCTTCATACAGATTATACAGCCACCACTAGGGGGAGCTCACTACATACAGATTATACAGTCCCCACTAGGGGGAGCTCACTGCATACAGATTATACAGCCACCACTAGAGGGAGCTCACTACATACAGATTATACAGTCACCACTAGAGGCAGCTCACTACATACAGATTATACAGCCATCAATAGAGGAAGCTCACTACATACAGATTATACAGCCACCACTAGGGGGAGCTCCCTTCATACAGATTATACAGCCACCACTAGAGGGAGCTGTCTTCATACAGATTATACAGCCACCACTAGGGGGTGCTCACTACATACAGATTATACAGTCACCACTAGAGGGAGCTCACTACATACAGATTATACAGCCACCACTAGAGGGAGCTCACTACATACAGATTATACAGTCACCACTAGGGGGAGCTCACTACATACAGATTATACAGTCACCACTAGAGGCAGCTCACTACATACAGATTATACAGCCATCAATAGAGGAAGCTCACTACATACAGATTATACAGCCACCACTAGGGGGAGCTCCCTTCATACAGATTATACAGCCACCACTAGAGGGAGCTGTCTTCATACAGATTATACAGCCACCACTAGGGGGAGCTCACTACATACAGATTATACAGTCCCCACTAGGGGGAGCTCACTGCATACAGATTATACAGCCACCACTAGAGGGAGCTCACTACATACAGATTATACAGTCACCACTAGAGGCAGCTCACTACATACAGATTATACAGCCATCAATAGAGGAAGCTCACTACATACAGATTATACAGCCACCACTAGGGGGAGCTCCCTTCATACAGATTATACAGCCACCACTAGAGGGAGCTGTCTTCATACAGATTATACAGCCACCACTAGGGGGTGCTCACTACATACAGATTATACAGTCACCACTAGAGGGAGCTCACTACATACAGATTATACAGCCACCACTAGGGGGAGCTCACTACATACAGATTATACAATCACCACTAGGGGGAGCTCACTACATACAGATTATACAGTCACCACTAGGGGGAGCTCACTACATACAGATTATACAGCCACCACTAGAGGGAGCTCACTACATACAGATTATACAGCCACCACTAGAGGGAGCTCACTACATACAGATTATACAGCCACCACTAGAGGGAGCTCACTACATAAGATTATACAGTCACCACTAGAGGGAGCTCACTACATACAGATTATACAGTCACTACTAGAGGGAGCTCACTACATACAGATTATACAGTCACTACTAGAGGGAGCTCAATACATGCAGATTATACAGCCACCACTAGAGGGAGCTCACTACATACAGATTATACAGCCACCACTAGGGGGAGCTCACTACATACAGATTATACAGCCACCACTAGAGGATGCTCACTACATACAGATTATACAGCCACCACTAGGGGGAGCTCACTGCATGCTGCTGTTACCTTGAGTTCAGTAATAACACAGTATGCAGTGAGTGCTCTCTTGTAGACAGAATATTATCATGTAACACTACGTCTGTGCAGGGGATTTGTTGCTGTGTATCAGAAAAATGAAGCTTCTTTTGCTATAACATGCTAAGAATGAACATAAAATCTTGGCCCTAAAAATGACAGCATTATAAAAGCTGGAGATCACTTTCTTTTATTGCAGGGATCAGCAACCTCCGGCACTCCAGCTGTTCTGAAACTACAACTCCCAGATTCCACTTTTCACTTCTATGGGAGTAACAAGAGCAGCCGAGTAAGTGTGCATGCTGGGAGTTGTGGTTTCACAGCATCCGGAGTGCTGATCCCTGTTCTATTGTCAGCACTTCTTATTGTACTCGTTGTTACCGTTTCCTTTGTGGATAAACTGCGTCCTGCTGCCGTATCGGCGTCGACTGGAAATCGTTAGACTCCTGCAGAATCTGCCCTTAGACTGGACCCTCTACTGGTCCTTCTGGAAATGTATTGGATGTAGCCTGATACTGGCAGCGCTGGTTATAAAGTGTTTGACCGCTGGAGCGTCTGCTGTTAATACTGTACCGCTCCTCCGTTATTCCTCCTGGAAGTGTATAAATGGGCTGCTGGGTGTTACTGTTCCCCTTATTGACAGGTTCACTCTCTACACAGTCCAATCAGTGTAAGGAAACTGAGTAACTGGTAAAGCACAGTTGTCTAGTTATACTTTTCCAGGAGGAATAACAGAGGGACATTACAATACAGAAAACACTCAAGAGTCTTCGTTAAAGGGGTCTCCACTTTTACTTGCTGTTTAATATGGGAGAAATTAACATACCAGATTGTCTGTGAGCGGGGCCCCCACAACCAGCAGGGCCCGGTTGTCACGGGGTTCCGAAGGTGCACTCGGTCCCCCATCGCCCGCAGACCTGTTGCTTAGCTTTGGGAATGAGGATCTGTGTTTGACCTCATTCCCAGGGCGGCTTTACTAGCTGGGTTGCTCCCTGCTCCTAAGTCTGCCTTGAGCGCCGAGCTGATCACTCGGTGCTCGACTGGTTGGTCTGTCGGTCATGTGATGCTGGCCACGTCACATGACCCTCACTCCCCACTATAAATACAGGCAGCCTGCTGGCCACAGGTTGCCTGTTAATTTCTAGGTTCCTGGCTATTTGTTGGACTCCTGAATATTTACCTGATCCTGTTCCCTGACGATCCTCTGCCTGCTCCTCCTGTACTGCGCATACATCCTGGTATTGTGACCTCGGCTCCCACCTGACTACTCTCTTAGGACTCCTCTTGTACTTCTCTGCTCTCCTGGTATTTGACCCCGGCTTCTCCTGACCATTCTTTGCTTAATCCGTTGTACTGCGTAGCTCTCTTGGTTTTGACCTGGTCCGTTCATGTTCCGTATTTTGTCTTGTCTGTCTTCCCTGCACATATCCTAAGTTAGGGACTGTCGTCCAGTTGTCCCCTGTCATCAGGACTCGTGAGGCAAGTAGGCAGGGCCAGGGGTGAGCGTGGAGCGCAGTGGTCACTACCCTTCCCCCTGTGTGTGTGTGGACGTGACCGTTACAGATTAACAGGCCCAATAACCACTGTATCATAAATCCTCTTACTACTCTGACTGACCATGTCTCTAACTTGACACAGAGGGTGCAGGAGCTAGGAGAGAAACTCCGTTCTTGTGAGTTAGGGCAAGGTTCTTCCACTCCTCTGTCCTCCAGTCCATATTTTGAACCCCAGATCAAGCTCCCAGAACCCTTTTCTGGAGACCGGAAGAGGTTTCTCTCCTTTAAGGAGAATTGCAAACTCTACTTCCGTTTGCGCCCCGTGTCCTCCGGTCCCGAGAGCCAACGCGTGGGGATTATCATTTCTCTACTACAGGGTGATCCCCAGGACTGGGCATTTTCGTTACCTCCTGGGGCCAGTTGTCTAACTTCTGTGGAGGGTTTTTTTCAGGCCCTGGGTACCCTCTATGACGAACCAGACAGGGCCCTGGTAGCCGAGACAGCTCTTAGGGCACTGGTTCAGGGCCATCTCCCTGCGGAGGAGTATTGCACCCAATTCAGACGGTGGTGTGTCCCCTCAGGATGGAATGAACCAGCCCTGAAGAGTCAGTTTAGGTCTGGTCTATCTGATAATTTAAAAGATCTATTGGTCAATTACCAAATTCCTGAGACCTTAGAGGAGATGATGACCCTAGTTGTCCGACTTGACAGACGAGTTAGAGAGAGACGACAAGAACGACAGTTCTGTTCTCAGATGGTGGTCCAGCCAGAGGCCTTTTCCAGGGACAACACTGAGGTCTCCACCGAGGAACCCATGCAGGTTGGCATGACCCGGGGTAATCTTCGTCGCAGACGCGGAGAGTGCTTCTACTGTGGAGATCCTGGCCATTGGATCAACAAGTGTCCTAAGAGGGACCTCTCTGACAAGTCTTCTAAGCCAAGACAACCTAAAGACCAGGTACACCCTGATTTTTCTAAAGGTAAGCTTTTGGTACCCATAACAATTTCTCTGGGGGTTAATAAGTGGCCGGGTAAGGCCTTTATTGACTCCGGTTCAGCGGCCAGCTTTATTGACTTTGAGTTTGCTTGTAAATTGGGTATTCCATTGTTTGCTTTACCTACACCTATCCATGTCATGGCTATTGATGCTACTCCCCTGATTGGTGGTACGGTGAGGTCATGTACCTCTGAAATTTCTCTGTCCGTGGGTGTGTGCCACTCTGAGAGATGTTCTCTTCTAGTTCTGGAGAACCTACCGGTTGAGGTGGTACTAGCAGGGCCGCTGATAGGCCAGTACAGCTGGCCCAGTTGTACCGGGCCCGGCTGGCAGGGGGGCCCGGGCAGCCTCGACATAACCAAACCACCTCCGGACCGCTGTACGCAGATTCGCGTTCCGGAGGTGGCAGCCCTGCGCTCAGCGACGCATATACGCGTCATCTCGCGTGAGCCGGGATTTCCTGTGAACGCGCGCACACAGGCGCGCGCGCTCACAGGAACGGAAGGTAAGAGAGTTGATCTCCAGCCTGCCAGCGGCGATCGTTCGCTGGCAGGCTGGAGATGTGTTTTTTTTAACCCCTAACAGGTATATTAGACGCTGTTTTGATAACAGCGTCTAATATACCTGCTACCTGGTCCTCTGGTGGTCCCCTTTGTTTGGATCGACCACCAGAGGACACAGGTAGCTCTGTAAAGTAGCACCAAGCACCACTACACTACACTACACCCCCCCCGTCACTTATTAACCCCTTATTAGCCCCTGATCACCCCTGATCACCCCATATAGACTCCCTGATCACCCCCCTGTCATTGATTACCCCCCTGTCATTGATCACCCCCCTGTAAAGCTCCATTCAGATGTCCGCATGATTTTTACGGATCCACTGATAGATGGATCGGATCCGCAAAACGCATCCGGACGTCTGAATGAAGCCTTACAGGGGCGTGATCAATGACTGTGGTGATCACCCCATATAGACTCCCTGATCACCCCCCTGTCATTGATTACCCCCCTGTCATTGATCAACCCCCTGTAAAGCTCCATTCAGACGTCCGCATGATTTTTACGGATCCACTGATAGATGGATCGGGTCCGCAAAACGCATCCGGACGTCTGAATGAAGCCTTACCGGGCTTACAGAAGGCGGCGTCTGGGGAGGGGCCAAGGGCGGGGCCAGGGGTGTGGCTGAAGGAGGGATCAGGGGGTGGAGCTGAAGGGGGCCCCGTCATGTATGCTGTACGGGGCCCCATGATTTCTATCAGCGGCCCTGGGTACTAGGGTTGCCTTGGCTCCGTTTACATAACCCCACAATTGATTGGTCCAAAGGAGAGTTGGTGAAATGGGGACCTAAGTGTGACTCATGCTTGTCCGTGGTCCAGGCTGGGGTTTCAGTAAGGTCTAATACATTACCCTCTGTTATTAAGGAATATTCTGATGTATTCTCGTCCCTTACTCCAGAGGTTCTACCCCCCCATAGACCTTATGATTGCGCCATAGAGCTAATTGAGGGTGCCAAATTTCCTAAAGGTCGAATTTATAATCTTTCAGGGCCAGAACGCAAGGCTATGGAAGATTATATTAAGGAGAGCCTTGCTAATGGGCATATTAGACCTTCAGTCTCTCCTATGGGAGCAGGGTTTTTCTTTGTTAAAAAGAAGGATGGTGGTCTTAGGCCTTGTATTGATTACCAGAGATTAAATAAAATCACTGTCCAAAATAGATACTCTCTCCCATTGATTCCGGATTTATTTAACCAGGTTTTGGGGGCAACCTGGTTTTCCAAGATTGACCTGAAAGGGGCATACAATCTAATCCGAATCAAGGAGGGAGACGAATGGAAGACAGCGTTCAATACTCCGATAGGACACTTTGAATATCAGGTGATGCCTTTTGGACTCAGCAATGCCCCAGCTGTGTTCCAAAACTTAATGAACGATATTCTTAGGGAGTTCTTAGGTAAATTTATTATTGTCTATCTTGACGACATTTTGATATTCTCTCCTGATTTCGAATCTCATGTGTCCCATGTCAAACAAGTATTAGAGGTGTTGAGGGAGAACCAGCTATCCGCTAAGCAAGAGAAATGTGTCTTTGGTGTACAGGAGATACTGTTTCTAGGGCATGTTTTGACTCCTCACGCCTTTAAGATGGATCCTGGTAAGGTTTTAGCAATTAAGGAATGGGTAAGGCCTTCATCCTTAAAGGCTTTACAACGGTTTTTGGGTTTCGCTAATTACTACCGTAAATTTATTATGAATTTTTCTGTAATTGCTAAGCCATTGACCGACCTTACTAAGAAAGGGGCGGATTTGGAGAATTGGTCTACCAAGGCCATTTCTTCATTTGAAACATTAAAAAAGGCATTTAGTAGCGCTCCCATTCTGATCCAGCCTGATCAGGAGAGACCCTTTATTGTGGAGGTGGATGCGTCCGAGGACGGCGCAGGAGCAGTCCTTTCACAAGGTCCTGCTAGCCTCACTAACCTGAGACCGTGTGCCTTCTTCTTTAGGAAATTCTCTCCCACGGAGAGAAACTACGACATAGGGAATAGGGAGCTGTTGGCCATTAAATGGGCATTTGAGGAGTGGAGAAATTTTTTGGAGGGGGCAAGGCATCGAGTAACTGTTGTCACTGACCATAAAAACCTAATGTTTCTCGAGTCCGCTAAGAGGTTGAATCCCCGACAAGCCCGATGGGCTCTGTTTTTTACCCGTTTTGATTTCTCCATTACGTTCAGGCCGGGAAGTAAAAATGTGAAGGCAGACGCATTATCTCGGAGCTTCCATGCTTTTCAACCCACTGAGACGCCGCCTGAATCCATCCTACCAGCAAACATCTTCTTAGCGGCTCTAACCCAGGATATCTCGGCTCGCATTAAGGCTGAACAACATCTGGCACCGGCATCCACCCCAACAGATAAGTTGTTTGTTCCCGTACAATTTCGTCTCCAGCTGTTGGGTGAGTGTCACGATTCTGCCTTTTGTGGACATCCGGGTATTGAGGGCACTAAGGATCTGGTTTCTAGATCTTATTGGTGGCCCACTGTGACCAGGGATGTCAAGTCCTACGTGTCAGCCTGTGAGGTTTGTGCCAGGTCTAAGACACCTAGGACTCGCCCTGCTGGTAACCTACGACCCCTACCCATTCCCAGTAGACCCTGGTCCCATATCTCGATGGACTTTATAACTGACCTACCGCTGGCGGAGGGTAAGACTGTGGTTTGGGTAGTGGTCGATAGGTTTAGCAAGATGGTTCATTTCATTCCCCTGTCTAAACTTCCGAATGCTAAAACCCTGGCGTCTATTTTTGTGAGAGAGATTGTTCGTTTACATGGCATCCCGGAAAATATTGTTTCGGACAGGGGTGTGCAGTTTGTGTCCAAATTCTGGAGGGCCTTCTGTCAAAGATGTAAAATTTTGTTGTCTTTTTCTTCCGCCTACCATCCTGAGAGTAATGGGCAGACTGAACGCCTTAATCAGTCTGTGGAACAATTCCTGAGGTTGTATGTTGCTGATGACCAGCAATTATGGGTCAAATTCCTTCCGTTGGCTGAATTTGCTCTGAATAACCGTGTCAATTCTTCTGCTGGGGTCTCCCCTTTCTTTTGTAACCATGGTTTTCATCCCCGTTTTCATTCTGGGTCGTCCGTCTCCTCCTCTAACCCTGAAGCTGATAAACTCTCCTCCGAACTGTGCACAGTTTGGGCCTGGGTTCAATCGAACCTAGAAAAGGCTCAAAGTTCTCAAAAACTCAAGGCCGATAGGAGACGTTCAAGGGGGGTGAACTTTCAGGTTGGGGATAAAGTATGGTTGTCCTCCAAGAATCTATCTCTCAAGGTAGCTTCTAGAAAATTTGCTCCTCGTTTTATTGGACCATATAAGATCACGGAGGTGATTAACCCGGTATCATTTAGGTTGGAGCTGCCCGAGTCATTCCACATTCATAATGTGTTCCATAAATCTCTACTTAAAAAATATTTTGAACCGGTAGTACCAAAAGCCTCGCCTCCGCCGGTTCTTGTTAATGATGCTGTCGAGTATGTTGTGTCTAAAATAGTGGATGTCAGGAAGGTGCGTAACTCCTTGCAGTATCTGATTCACTGGAAGGGGTATGGACCTGAAGAGAGATCTTGGGTACCTGCCAGGGAGGTTCATGCTCCTAGACTGGTTCGTAAATTTCATTTAGAACACCCTGAAAAGCCATCGCCTGAAGTCTTGGGTCCGGTGGCCCCTCGTAAAGGGGGGGGTACTGTCACGGGGTTCCGAAGGTGCACTCGGTCCCCCATTGCCCGCAGACCTGTTGCTTAGCTTTGGGAATGAGGATCTGTGTTTGACCTCATTCCCAGGGCAGCTTTACTAGCTGGGTTGCTCCCTGCTCCTAAGTCTGCCTTGAGCGCCGAGCTGATCACTCGGTGCTCGACTGGTTGGTCTGTCGGTCATGTGACGCTGGCCACGTCACATGACCCTCACTCCCCACTATAAATACAGGCAGCCTGCTGGCTACAGGTTGCCTGTTAATTTCTAGGTTCCTGGCTATTTGTTGGACTACTGAATATTTACCTGATCCTGTTCCCTGACGATCCTCTGCCTGCTCCTCCTGTACTGCGCATACATCCTGGTATTGTGACCTCGGCTCCCACCTGACTACTCTCTTAGGACTCCTCTTGTACTTCGCTACTCTCCTGGTATTTGACCGCGGCTTCTCCTGACCATTCTTTGCTTAATCCGTTGTACTGCGTAGCTCTCTTGGTTCTGACCCGGTCCGTTCATGTTCCGTATTTTGTCTTGTCTGTCTTCCCTGCACTGCCGTCCAGTTGTCCCCTGTCATCAGGACTCGTGAGGCAAGTAGGCAGGGCCAGGGGTGAGGGTGGAGCGCAGTGGTCACTACCCTTCCCCCTGTGTGTGTGTGGACGTGACCGTTACACCGGTGCTCGATGTCGCACGGCAACCATAAAGTGGAGGTGGCAAATAGCTCCCATAGCAGCAGATCAGGGTGCCTTAGTCACAAGCAGTCGTGTTAGTCTGCAGAACATGACAGCCGTGCCCATAAAAGAGTGATAGTCTGCAGATATCTACAAACATGAGCCATAACCAGTTTAAACCAGTATAAGCCTGTCTAATCCCAAACTGAAAATGAAATGTGAGAAAACAGCAAAGTATCAGCTTAAAGGGGTTCTCTGGTAATTATTTAAAATGGCCGCCAGCAACCTGCCCTAGAACGTGAGGATGACGCCTCCACTTGTAGAGCTGTTTGGGGGGTGAGGGGGCGGGGCCTGCCTGCACACCGCGCTCTGGCGCTTACACAGACGACAGACGGGTCAGCGTTCCTGTCAGGCTGCTCAGCCGTGATGGCGGATTGTAGGCAGCATCGGTCATTACCATCTCTTGTAGAGCAGGGTAGTGAGGCCCCGCCCCCTCACCCCCCGGGCAGCTCTGCAAGTGGAGGCATCCTGCTCATGTTCTAGGACAGTTTGCTTGTAGCCATTTTAAACCATTAGTGGAGAACCCCTTGAAAGCCACTGAAAAAAAGAAAAGATTTAGCAATTTTTTGTTGTCGCTGTTTTTGTACTGGTTTTAGGGCATATTGAGTCTGAAGAGACTGTCTATAGGGGCTATAGGAGATGGAGTGCACATAGAACTTGTAATGACTGCACTGGTTGTAGGGGCTGTAGAGGCGGTAGTATCTATAATAGCTGTAGGGACTGTATCGGTTGTATCGGTTGTAGAGGCTGTATCGGTTGTAGGGGCTGCAGAGGCGGTAGTATCTATAATAGCTGTAGGGACTGTATCGGTTGTAGGGGCTGAATCGGTTGTAGGGGCTATAAAAGCTCTAGGGCAGGGGTACACAACCTTTTTTGGTCTGGGGGCCGCATTGTCACATTGCTCTATTTCAAGGGGCCACAAAAAAAAAAAAAAAGAAGTTAATCAGCGCTTGTTTGCATCAGCCTATTACACTGGCCGATGCAAAGTGACTGGGGAGGAATGATCCCTACCGCAGTCATTCCTCCCTCATTCAGTTCTGTTGATTATCGGCAGCACATTCCTGATTACACAGAGATCTGCTGACGATAATCGTACATCTTTCATCCTGATAAAATATGCAAATCAGCCGACAAACAAGTGATTCCTTGTTTATCAGCTGATTCGCGGCACCATTATACCGCCAGATATCAGGAATGACTTTGAAAACATTTCTGCAGCATGGCCTCATACGCTCCTGCTCCGTGCCGCTGTCTCCATCCTACGGTCCCCGCGCTGTTTACATCTGGCAGTCCATGGGCATAGTGGTCTGTGTGACGTAGTAAGAGAAGAAGAGTGGATGTATGGGAAGTCTGTGTGGTCTGGGAGTGTGTCAAATAAAAATGATGGTGTTGGCTTCCTAGTTAAAGGCAGAGATGTATCTTTAGTAAGTTACATGGTAATAGAAGAAGTATAATTTATAGGGCAAAATTAGAAAACTTGGAGAAGAATGAAAAATTCACACGTTTTTATTTAAAAAAAAAAGGTGTTTAGAAAGAGGCCGTGCATAAATGTATGTTATAATCAGAGGGGTAATGAGGTTAATGGAGAAGAAATGAATGAAGAAGTTGCAAAATTTTATGAAGAATTGTATGCTGAGAAATGGAAGGATGAAAGGTTGGAAGGGGATGTGTTAAGTGTGAAAGATACGAGCTTGAATGAAGAAGAAAGAGTGGGGATTATGAGGGATCTGACAAGTAATGAAATTTGGAGGGTGGCTAGTAGTATGGCAGCAAATAAGACGCCAGGGGAGGATGGTCTTCCGGTTGAAATCTATAGAAAGATGTGGATGTGGTAGGAACTGATGTGGTAGCATTGTAAAAGTTTATGTGGATGAATGGAAAAATGGCTGATAGTATGCGGTCGGGGGTGATTACTTGATTCCGAAAAAAGGTGACTGTAAGGATTTAAGGAATTGGCGACCGATAACGTTACTTAATTGTGATTATAAGATTTACGCGAAAAATGTTTGCAAATAGAATGAAAGAAGTGATTGATAGAATGATAGCGGAAGGACAGTGTTGTGCGATACCAGGAAGGAGGATTCGTGAAAATCTGTGTATGTTGAGATCTTGTTTGTGGGACTCTATGGAGAGGAAGAAGAAGGTGTTTTTGTTAAGTTTGGATTTTGAAAAAGCTTCTGATAGGTTGGCTCATAAGTTTGTGTATAGAGTGTTTTTAGGAATGGGATTTCCAGCTGAGTTAGTGTGGAGAGTGAGAAGTGTGTAAGATGGAATTTGTAGTCGAGTGTTGTTGAATGGTTGTAGGTAGAAGAGTAAATGTGCTTTCAGGGGTGAGGCAAGGGTGCCCATTGTCACCCATTGTGTTCATATGTGCGATTGAACCATTATTGTGTTTGTTAAGGAAAGATAAGGTGATTCGTGGAGTGAAAATACCAGGAGGTGGTGGGAGTGAATGGAAGGTGAGTGGTTACATGGATGATGTGTGTGTGTTATGTGATTCCGAGTGTTCAGTAGGACGGGTGAAATTGTTAGTGTCTATATTTTGTGGAGCATCTGCTTTTTGTGTGAATTGTAAGAAGAGTGAATGTAAAGCTTTTGGAGGAGTGATTGGGAGGGATGTGAGAGTTAGTGTGATGGAAGGTCCGATTAAGGTTTTAGGTTTGAAATTTGATGAGAAATTAGAAGGAAAGGATAGTTGGGAAGAGGTGAAGGTGAGAGTTAAAAATAAATAATATTTTTGGCGGGTGAGGGATTTGTCCTTTCTTGGTAAAATAATGGTGATTAAAAGTGTTATCTTGCCTATTTTTTGGTATACTGCAATCGTCTTTCAACCAGGTTATATGATGTTGGGAAATCTGAATAGAATTTTGATTGTGTTCCTATGGGGATCGAAGATGGAGAGAACAAAGAAGGAAGTATTAGTTAAAAGGATAAGTAAAGGGGGTTTGGAGTTTCCAAATTTGGAGGTATATTTTGGAGTTAATATTATTTTGTTTTTACTAAAGATAGTTAAGATAGAGACGAAATACTCATGGATGTATAGGTATTTATTTGGGACCTACTTGATACGGTTGAAGTGGAGTGTGAGGGATATGAGATTTTCAATTTCGTTTGGGGTGCCAGTATGGTACATGTGGGTGTATAAGTTTTTGGTCAAGTATGAATTAGGTGGAGTAGATGTGAGAAGGTTGTGTAATAAAAGTTTGGTATACAGGATGATAGAGTGTAGAGAGATGGAGTGTGGAATAAATATGGTAAGGGGTGCTGAGATAGAGAAGGTATGGAAGAAAGTTAGGATGGATTGGTTAACGAATAGACAGAGTGAGGTGGATGCAGAAGGGATATGGAAAGTGAGGAAGTGGATTAATGTAGTAGATTGTTACTCTTGATTTGTATTTTTTGTATTCTTTGTAAGTATGTTGGAAAATAAGAAATATAATTGTTCCCAAAAGATGATGGGTGGGAGAAGTATGATCGGTAGTTTAATGATCGTATAGTATCCCCATCTGAGGGAGAAAAAAAAAAAAGCTAGGCTTGAATGTCTGATAGTGCACAGGGCTGCCGTTGTAAGGTATGCTGACTGTATCTGTCGTATGGATAGGTTGTTGGCTTGCACATACCCGGCTTTTGGCATATAGCCTTTGTGTGATTGACTGTTATATGTTGTCTATTGTATGTCATAGGTAATGATTTATTATGAAAATAAAATAATATAGCATATATACATTTTATTAAATTGATGCTAGGTAGGAAAATACTTATAATAAAAGTTTATTAATGATAGGTAAAAAAAAAAAAGTATGGATGATAAATAGCATAATTAGGATAAAGAGAAGTTATATACAATAAATGAAAAAAGATTATAGGTTTATTTAATGATAAAAAAAAATCATGCTCCAGCAACTTCGGTGTAACGGGTAATGGGGAAGGGGAAAACACCAGATGCATATAAATGAAATAGACAACAGTCTAGGCCTCAAAAGCTAAGGAAGAAGGATGGTGACCTCCTAGTAATCCCTAGGCCTTTCCCTAACTCCTGCCAGTATGAGCAGATCCAGATGGTGGAAATGCTCATAAGCCGGATACCTAAAGCCCAGCTAAACTGACGAGCCCTAGGATAGGTAGCAGGAGACAAGACAGCTGGTTCCTTCCCAGATGAAGAAACCCGCGTCTCAACCACAAACAGAATAGGCAAATAGAGCTTAGCTTAGAGATGTATGGAGGAGCAGGAGATCCAAGACAACCAAGCACCAGCAACTCCAAAAGGAAAATATTAACCGCATGGTCAGCAGTGTGAGACGGACCTAAAAAGGGCCTCATGACTGATAACAAGCAGCAACTGAGGAGAGGTGAGATCCTGCCAACCAACAACATACAAAGAGGAAAACAGAGAGACCTGTCAGATAGGTGTCACGAGGGTGTCAAGAGCCACGTCTGACTCCGTTGTACCCGGGGTCAGGAGGTCGCAGCGGTTGGCTGCGCGCTCTATGTAAGATAGGGCTGTTTCCTTATGGTAGCTTTCTGGGTTTGCTTTGCAAACCCTTTTGGCTCACTCAGGGATCCGTAGCTCCTTCTCCTCAGCTGTTCCTTGTCCAGCACTCCCAAACCTCCTTATATTCTCCTCTCACACTTCTCTGGTTGCCAGATATAGAGCTTCCTGCCTGGACATCTATTCTGACCCTCTGGAGCTGTGTTGCTGCGTTCTCTGATTGTTGATCCAGAACGCTACCCTCCGGATCCCTGTTGGACCTTTGTGGACTGCTGTGGTCGCCCACCTGGATGTATGTGTTTGTCTGTATTGTCTGTCCTCTCCCTGGTGTTTACCTCTTAGTTCAGTGGTGCGGACTAGCGATCCCACGGGCCCATTCACTATCTAGGGCTCATTTCAGGGAAAGCCAGGGTTTAGGCACGTGATCGCCGCACGGGTGAGGAACCCGTCTAGGGACGTCAGGGCAGTCAGGTGCCAGCCGCAAGGTGAGTCAAGGGTCACCACCTTACCCTCTCCCTTGGGCAGGGCTTTCCCTTTTCCCTCCCTGTGCGTGACGCCGGTCGTTACATTATATCTGGCCCTTATTATTGTGTAGGTAAAAAAAAAAAAAAATTACCTACTTAGAATCCAGTATGGATCAAATTGCTGCTCTGTCCAAACAATTTAATGGCCTGTCTTTGGAGGTGGCAAGATTGAAGGCGTCGGTCCTCCAGCAACAGCAGCAACTGCAAGGGGACCCGCAGTCCTGGGCGTTCTCTTTACCTACTGATTCCCAGGCGCTTCGGTCAGTGGATGAGTTTTTCGGGGCCTTGGGTCTCATATATGATGACCCTGACCGAGTCGCCCTGGCTGAATCAAGATTACGGAGACTCTTACAAGGAGAGCGGCCGGTAGAGGAGTATTGCTCTGAATTCCGTAAGTGGGCTACGGATACCCAATGGAACGACCCGGCTCTCAGGAGTCAGTTCTGCTCTGGGTTATCCGAAAGGGTTAAGGATGCGCTTGCATTATATGAGACCCCCTTTTCCCTTGATGCGGTTATGTCCCTTTCTATCCGAAGACGCCTTAGGGACAGGTTGAAAAAACCGGAGCAATTGGTAACCCCTCCCAAGCAGCAGTTAGTCTGTACGGACTTAGACGAGCCTATGCAGCTAGGAGGAACTACTCGTCAGGTCCGTCCTCCTGAGGCTCGCCGTAGGCGTGGGGTTTGTTTTTTTTGTGGGGAGAGGGGTCATTTCATTAATGTCTGTCCTTCTTTCCTCAGAAACAAAAGACCGTCGGAAAACTACTAACCCCAGGCTGTGTGGAGGATGTCAGACGGGGGGTATACGTTTCCTCCATACGTACATCACAATTTGTGTTGCCAGCGGTTATTATTTTTGGTGATAAGACAGAGACTATTTCTTTCTTTCTAGACAGTGGAGCAGGGGTAAATTTGATAGATGCCCATTTTGCCCGCACTATGGGTTTGTCTCTCTGTACGTTACAGAGACCTATTCCCATATTCGCTATTGATTCTGCTCCTCTGTCTCAGAGAATCCTCACCCACATTGTTCATAATTTACACCTTCGGGTAGGGGACCACCATAACGAGATGCTTTCAGGTTATGTTCTGGAGGGGCTTCCCACTCCGGTAGTGCTGGGTCTTCCCTGGTTGGTAACGCACAATCCAGTGGTGGATTGGCAGGCCAGGGAGATATTGGAGTGGAGTGAGCAGTGCAGAGAAAATTGCTTAAATAGCAATTGCTTAGTCGCCTCCATAACTACCCTACCTACATTTATTTCGGATTTTGAGGACGTTTTTTCTGAAAAGGGTTGTCAGAAGTTACCACCTCATCGTCCTTATGATTGCCCGGTTAACCTTATTCCCGGCCAGGTTATATAATCTTTCAGGTCCAGAGAGACAAGCCATGAAAGATTATATCTCCGAGAGTTTGGCTAAGGGACACATCAGACCCTCTTCTTCACCCGTTGCTGCAGGGTTTTTCTTCGTTAAAAAGAAAGATGGGGGCTTGCGTCCTTGCCTAGATTTTTGCGAATTAAATCGGATAACCATCCGAGACCCATACCCTCTTCCTCTCATTCCTGACCTGTTTAACCAGATTGCGGGTGCTAGGTGGTTCTCCAAACTTGATCTTAGGGGGGCCTACAATCTGATTCGTATTAAGGAGGGGGATGAGTGGAAGACAGCTTTTAACACCCCTGAGGGGCATTATGAAAATCTAGTTATGCCTTTCGGTCTGACCAATGCTCCTGCCGTCTTTCAACGTTTCGATAATGACATTTTTAGTCATCTAATCGGCAGGTTTGTGGTAATATACCTAGATATTTAAATTTATTCGTCTGATCTGAGAACACATGAGGTGCATGTCAGACAAGTACTGCAGGTCCTACGGACGAATGAATTATATGCTAAAATTACAATTCCTAGGTTATTTTTTATCTGCTTCAGGTTTCCGTATGGATCCTAGGAAGGTCCAGGCAATTTTGGATTGGGATCTTCCTGAGAACCTCAAAGCACTGCAACGGTTCTTGGGCTTCGCGAATTTCTATAGGAAATTCATTAAAAATTATTCACTTATTGTAAAACCCCTTACTAACATGACTAGGAAGGGGACTGATTTTTCTAAATGGTCCTGACGCCGCTAAAGTTGCTTTTTCCTCTCTAAGGCCTCATGCACCCGACCGTTGTGTGCATCCGTGTCCGTTGTGCCGTTTTCAGTTTTTTTTCGCGGACCCATTGACTTTCAATGGGTCCGTGGAAAAATCTGTAAAATGCACCGTTTTGCAGCCGCATCCGTGATCCGTGTTTCCTGTCTGTCAAAAAAATAGGACCTGTCCTATTTTTTTGACGGACAACGGTTGACGGACCCATTCAAGTCAATGGGTCCGTGAAAGAACACGGATGCACACAAGATTGGCATGATCCGTGGTCGTAGGTTACTTTTTATACAGACAGATCCGAAGATCCGTCTGCATAAAAGCTTTTTCAGAGATGAGTTTTCACTTCGTGAAAACTCAAATCCGACAGTATATTCTAACACAGAGGCGTTCCCATAGTGATGGGGACGCTTCTAGTTAGAATATACTGAGAACTGTGTACGTGACTGCCCCCTTCTGCCTGGCAGCACCCGATCTCTTACAGGGGGCTGTGATCCGCACAATTAACCCCTCAGGTGCTGCACCTGAAGGGGTTAATTGTGCATATCATAGCCCCCTGTAAGAGATCAGGGGCTGCCAGGCAGCAGGGGGCAGACCCCCCTCCCTCCCCAGTTTGAATATCATTGGTGGCCAGTGTGCGCCCCCCCCCCCCCCCCCCGCCCCATTGTAATATTATTGGTGGCCAGTGTGCGGCCTCCCCCCCCGTCCCCCCTCTATTGTATTAATATCATTGGTGGCCAGTGTTTTTTCATGTTCGTGGATCCTCCAAAAATCAAGGAAGACCGACGGACGAAAAAACGGTCACGGATCACGGACCTACGGACCCCGTTTTTGCGGACCGTGAAAAAATACCGTCGTGTGCATGAGGCCTAAAAGAGAGGTTTACCTCAGCACCTGTACTAGTCCAACCTGATGTCTCTCAGCCTTTTATTGTTGAAGTCGATGCGTCAGAGGTGGGAGTGGGGGCGGTGCTGTCTCAGGGCTCGTCTCCTGGCAAATGGCGTCCTTGTGCTTTCTTTTCTAAAAAACTATCTGCAGCAGAAAAGAACTACGATATTGGCAATAGGGAACTTTTAGCTATTAAACTTGCGTTTGAAGAATAGCGTCACTTTTTAGAGGGGGCAGTCCACCCCGTCACTGTGATTACGGACCACAAAAATCTTCTGTACCTCGAATCAGCTAAGCGTCTCACCCCTAGACAGGCTAGGTGGTCGCTATTTTTTACCAGGTTTAACTTTGTGATTACCTATCATCCTGGGGCAAAGAATACCAAGGCTGATGCACTATCTCGTTGTTTCCCTGGAGGGGGTAATGTGAGTGATCCGGTGCCCATTCTTCAAACAGGAGTGGTTGTCTCTGCGGTACACTCTGTTCTGGAGGGGAAGGTGTTAGAGGCCCAGGGGGACGCCCCGGTCTCTTGCCCCTCAGAGAAATTGTTTGTACCGTTGAACCTACGTTCAAATTATTAAAGGAAAATCATAATTCGGCACTTGCTGGGCACCCGGGTAGTAAAGCAACCTTGGAGCTATTGTCTCGTCGTTTTTGGTGGCCAAGGTTGCGTCAGGATGTATTGGATTTTGTGTCTTCTTGTTCTACCTGTGCGCGCGCAAAAGTTTCACATACACGTCCTGCAGGGTCTCTATTACCACTCGTCATTCCCAATAGACCATGGACACATCTGTCAATGGATTTTATCACTGACTTACCTTTGTCTGCGGGTAAAACAGTTATTTTGGTAGTAGTGGACAGGTTTAGCAAAATGGTACACTTCATTGCGTTACCCGCACTACCTAATGCTAAAACTCTTGCTCAGGTATTCGTCAGTGAGATCGTGAAGCTTCACGGGGTCCCCTCCGATGTTGTTTCGGATCGGGGTATCCAGTTTATTTCTAAATTTTGGAAAGCTTTTTGTTCCCGTTTGGGGGTACACTTGTCCTTTTCCTCAGCTTTCCATCCTCAGTCGAATGGACAGACTGAGCGTACCAACCAAAACCTGGAGACATATCTAAGATGTTTTGTGTCTGAAAACCAAGAGTTGTGGTCATCATATTTACCGTTAGCTGAGTTTGCCATAAATAATCGTCGCCAGGAATCCACTGGCAAGTCACCATTTCTTGGTGCATATGGTTTTCATCCCCAATTCTGTACTTTCAAAGAGGGGGGGTCTTCTGGGGTTCCCGAAGAGGAACGGTTTTCATCATCTCTTTCATCGGTATGGCAGAAGGTGCAAGCTAACTTGAAAAATATGGGAGGTAAATACAAATGCATGGCTGATAAGAGACGGTCGCCAGGTCCGGACCTAGGAGTGAATGACTATGTGTGGTTGTCTACTAGGAATATCAAATTGAAGGTTCCCTCTTGGAAACTGGGTCCTAGGTTTATTGGTCCTTACAAAATTGTAGCCATCATCAACCCTGTGGCTTTTCGCCTGGAGTTACCTCAGACTTTTAAAATCCATAATGTCTTTCATAAGTCGTTACTCAAAAAATATGTTCCACCTCTAGAACCGTCACCGCTGCCACCCCCTCCTGTTGTCGTGGATGGTAATCTAGAATTTCAGATATCCAAAATTATTAATTCTCGTCGGGGCCGCCGCTCTCTTCAATATCTGGTGCATTGGAGAGGTTACGGTCCTGAGAAAAGAATGTGGGTTCCTGCGTCTGAGGTAAACGCCGACAGGCTAGTTCGGGCTTTTCATGCCTCTCATCCTGAGAGACCTGGTCCTGAGTGTCCGGAGGCCCCTCGTAGAGAGGGGGGTACTGTCACGAGGGTGTCAAGAGCCACGTCTGACTCCGTTGTACCCGGGGTCAGGAGGTCGCAGCGGTTGGCTGCGCGCTCTATGTAAGATAGGGCTGTTTCCTTATGGTAGCTTTCTGGGTTTGCTTTGCAAACCTTTTTGGCTCACTCAGGGATCCGTAGCTCCTTCTCCTCAGCTGTTTCTTGTCCAGCACTCCCAACCTCCTTATATTCCCCTCTCACACTTCTCTGGTTGCCAGATATAGAGCTTCTGCAGCGTACTCAAGTTGTGTGTAATAGGTGTTTCTGGGTGATGTAGTGCAATATACACTAACCTGGTACAGCTGACTCTCTGCAAGGGCAGGTATAGGTAGAAATAGTTCGTGACGCCAGTGCCAAGTAAACGGTGGCACGCCGTTTGCGGATGCAGGAATAAATTGAGGAAACGTGGTCTTAAAACAGAACTCCAACTTTAGTAGTTTTGCAAGCAGAGACAATATTGGAAATGCAGTTCCTTGGCATACAGTCGATTTTGCAATTCGGTCGATGCAGGCAATTCAGTACAGCAGGGTAATTACAGAGTGTTGAACACAGGACTTGCAGCACAGGAGCTTGCACTCTAATTCTGTCTGATCCTGGAATATAGCAATTCTTCACCAAGGCCCATTAACCTATTTCTGGCTTTATATCCTTGGCTATAGCTTTATAAGAGTACCTCCTCTGTCTTTCTGAGTACCTCTTGCTTTCCTGATCTTTGCCTCTGTCTCTCTAAGCTTCTGGAAACTTCCTCAGGCTCTTGATCTAACATATTCCTGTTTCTGCATATGGGAATTCAGGAGGGAATCTTCTCCTGGACAGCAGGCTTCAGGCCTGGACTTGTCTCAGACATTGTCTAATCTCCAACTGTAGATTACAGACACTAGACTCCGTCTGCCTTCTACTTCCCTGTCTGGGCCTTATATAAACTAGGGCTCCCTAGCTCCCTCTAAGGACTAAGAACTGGAATGACACCCCTAGCAGGCCTGTACATGCAAGTTTCAGTAATAGGGAAATACATAACATTACATTACATGACATTTTATAAAACTGACATACACCAACTTCTCCATAATTAAGGAGGGACGACAGCACACCAAGTGACACTTTGGTAGTGACGGGTATTACAGTCCCCGTACACTACACTTCCTGCCTGGACATCTATTCTGACCCTCTGGAGCTGTGTTGCTGCGTTCTCTGGTTGTTGATCCAGAACGCTACCCTCCGGATCCCTGTTGGTGAGGAACCCGTCTAGGGACGTCAGGGCAGTCAGGTGCCAGCTGCAAGGTGAGTCAGGGGTCACCACCTTACCCTCTCCCTTGGGCAGGGCTTTCCCTTTTCCCTCCCTGTGCGTGACGCCGGTCATTACAATAGCCTCAAGTGCAGCAAGTCTATCCGATCTTATCACCTCTGTCACAGGAGGGACTGTGACATTCGGAAGGAGATGAGCCACAAGTCAGGTGCCATCAATGAGACATTGCTGAACATCAAGACTCTTTTGGAATTTGCAGATGCAAGTTTTGAAGTAAGAGACAAACACATTGATCTAAAATGGTACAAAAAATGTCAAGACGAATTCTTCCACCAAGTTGCAGGTTTAAAAGAATTCCATAAAGAAGAATACAGTTTTAAGTCGAAGCAGATAGCAGAGTACCTACTAGAGAAAAGCTTGGCATACGTCTACCAACACTGGAAGATAAATGAGAATTACCACGATACATTTTGCTTAAAATTACTTAAAATGGTCAACGAAAGGCTTCAGCAGAGAGACGTGAAGAACCTGCACACCACAGACCATTTCGAGATGGATCTAAAACTTCTAATTCTAGGCAAAGCAGCACCAAAATTTCAAAAAAAGCATGATAATTTTGTAAACCTGAACGACACATACTCATGCCTGGAAGCCTTAAAATCTGAATATTGAAGGGGGCTGACAACATGAAATACATGAGCCGCACTTTCTTTCAGCTGCGGGTGCTCTGAAAGCTTCTTGAAGACCCTTCGTTTGAGCAATATGTCAAGTACATCAATAACTATGAGCGTTTTGTCAAGGAGTGTATATTAGAGTTCATTAAAGAGAAATATGAAGACCCCAATGGTTTGCAGCCATTGCGATCAAATATAATTGTGGCCATTTTTCAGAAAACCCCCAAGTCCAGGAAAGTGCAGATGTCTCAGGTTTCTTACGAAATGTCTGTAAGATGCTGCACAAGGATTTGGTCATATCACAGGAGGATCTCAAGGTGATCACTTTTCAGAATTCAGTTCCTGTCGCTCAGTTTGCTGCCGATGTTCAGGCTTTCCTCTCTGAGCTTGAGGAGGATATTATGTCAGAAATGAGACTGACAACCATCGAGTCCGTTCTAGCTGTAGTAATCCTTAAGCCAGAAGAAGAATTGTTTAAGAAAGTAATTGGATGTGGAAAGCAGTGTCCTTTCTGTAAAGTCCCATGTGAGGCTGGATGTGTCCAGCACACAGAGCACTTTGCTACCGTCCATCGTCCTCAGGGTCTGGGCAGATACAGAAATGTAGACACTAAAGTGCTGTGTTCCTCACTATGTTCTACAGATGTTGTGACCGAGAAATCCTTCAGGAACTCTGATACTGATTGGAAGTTCCATCCTTATAAAGATTATCAGGAGTATTACCCAGACTGGATGATCAAACCCGACCCCAGCATCAACGCCTCCGACTATTGGAAATTTATCTTTAAAGAGTTTAATGCTCAGTTTGCAAAGGAATACAAAGCACAGCCCGCAAGGTTACCCAAAGACTGGTATGACATAAGCAAGGGTCAAGCTTTAGAAAGCCTGAAGGATTCATACCATGTAAAATAAGTTCAGTCAGAAGACATCTGTGTTGGTCTCCTGTTCATGTATGCCCGCATTGCTGAGAAAAATGAAGTTTTAATATATTAAATAACCCTCTAGGAGCAACGGGCCCAGCTCTTAGTAATGGCAATGCCCTCATTGCTCCTAGAGGCTCATTTGCATCTATGAAAACATTTTTCTCAGTAATGCGGGCACATATGAACGTGGGACCAACACAGACGCCTTCAGCTGCCGAGTGCACAGGTCACAGGTCAGCCGGTGTCAGAGGGACAAACCTGCTGACAATTAAAACTGTAACTTCCATCATGGTCATGGCTGATTGTGAGAAGATGCTGGGAGTTTCAGTTTTGTAAGAAGATGGGGAATCATTAATCAGAGAGGAGGATGTATAATCTATCGAGCAGCTCCACACACTTCTATCTCCTACAAATAAAATAAACATTTGTGAATAAAAATGTTCTCTTTTGTCAAATTTATCTAGCGTCTAACCAAACCAGCTCTGTCCCAGTAAGCCCCCCTGAGAAATGTATTTCAAGGGTATGTCCATCTTTGAGCACCACTTTACAATTTCTATGTGAATGAGTAGTGATCCTGAGTTACATTGTGTGTTATACTCCAGAGCTGCACTCACTATTCTGCTGGTGCAGTCACTGTGTACATACATTAGTTATCCTGTACTGATCCTGAGTTACATTCTGTATTATACTCCAGAGCTGCACTCACTATTCTGCTGGTGCAGTCACTGTGTACATACATTACTTATCCTGTACTGATCCTGAGTTACATTGTGTATTATACCCCAGAGCTGCACTCACTATTCTGCTGGTGCAGTCACTGTGTACATACATTACTTATTCTGTACTGATCCTCAGTTACATCCTGTATTATACTCCAGAGCTGCACTCACTATACTGCTGGTGCAGTCACTGTGTACATACATTACTTATCCTGTACTGATCCTGAGTTACATCCTGGATTATACTCCAGAGCTGCACTCACTATTCTGCTGGTGCAGTCACTGTGTACATACATTACTTATCCTGTACTGATCCTGAGTTACATCCTGTATTATACTCCAGAGCTGCACTCACTATTCTGCTGGTGCAGTCACTGTGTACATACATTACTTATTCTGTACTGATCCTCAGTTGCATCCTGTATTATACTCCAGAGCTGCACTCACTATACTGCTGGTGCAGTCACTGTGTACATACATTACTTATCCTGTACTGATCCTGAGTTACATCCTGTATTATACTCCAGAGCTGCACTCACTATTCTGCTGGTGCAGTCACTGTGTACATACATTACTTATTCTGTACTGATCCTGAGTTACATCCTGTATTATACTCCAGAGCTGCACTCACTATTCTGCTGGTGCAGTCACTGTGTACATACACTACTTATCCTGTACTGATCCTGAGTTACATCCTGTATTATACTCCAGAGCTGCCCTCACTATTCTGCTGGTGCAGTCACTGTGTACATACATTACTTATCCTGTACTGATCCTGAGTTACATCCTGTATTATACTCCAGAGCTGCACTCACTATTCTGCTGGTGCAGTCACTGTGTACATACATTACTTATCCTGTACTGATCCTGAGTTACATCCTGTATTAGATTCCAGAGCTGCACTCACTATTCTGCTGGTGCAGACACTGTGTACATACATTACTTATCCTGTACTAATCCTGAGTTACACCCTGTATTATACTCCAGAGCTGTACTCACTATTCTGCTGGTGGAGTCACTGTGTACATACGTTACTTTTCCTGTACTGATCCTGAGTTACATCCTGTATTATACTCCAGAGCTGCACTCACTATTCTGCTGGTGCAGTCACTGTGTACATACATTACTTATCCTGTACTGATCTCGAGTTACATCCTGTATTATACTCCAGAGCTACACTCACTATTCTGCTGGTGCAGTCACTGTGTACATACATTACTTATCCTGTACTGATCCTGAGTTACATCCCGTATTATACTCCAGAGCTGCACTCACTATTCTGCTGGTGCAGTCACTGTGTACATACATTACTTATCCTGTACTGATCCTGGGTTACATCCTGTATTACACTCCAGAGCTGCACTCACTATTCTGCTGGTGCAGACACTGTGTACATACATTACATTACCGATCCTGTACTGATTCTGAGTTACATTCTGTATTATACTCCGGAGCTGCACTCACTATTCTGCTGGTGCAGTCACTGTGTACATACATTAGTTATCCTGTACTGATCCTGAGTTACATTCTGTATTATACTCCAGAGCTGCACTCACTATTCTGCTGGTGCAGTCACTGTGTACATACATTACTTATCCTGTACTGATCCTGAGTTACATTGTGTATTATACCCCAGAGCTGCACTCACTATTCTGCTGGTGCAGTCACTGTGTACATACATTACTTATTCTGTACTGATCCTCAGTTACATCCTGTATTATACTCCAGAGCTGCACTCACTATACTGCTGGTGCAGTCACTGTGTACATACATTACTTATCCTGTACTGATCCTGAGTTACATCCTGGATTATACTCCAGAGCTGCACTCACTATTCTGCTGGTGCAGTCACTGTGTACATACATTACTTATCCTGTACTGATCCTGAGTTACATCCTGTATTATACTCCAGAGCTGCACTCACTATTCTGCTGGTGCAGTCACTGTGTACATACATTACTTATTCTGTACTGATCCTCAGTTGCATCCTGTATTATACTCCAGAGCTGCACTCACTATACTGCTGGTGCAGTCACTGTGTACATACATTACTTATCCTGTACTGATCCTGAGTTACATCCTGTATTATACTCCAGAGCTGCACTCACTATTCTGCTGGTGCAGTCACTGTGTACATACATTACTTATTCTGTACTGATCCTGAGTTACATCCTGTATTATACTCCAGAGCTGCACTCACTATTCTGCTGGTGCAGTCACTGTGTACATACACTACTTATCCTGTACTGATCCTGAGTTACATCCTGTATTATACTCCAGAGCTGCCCTCACTATTCTGCTGGTGCAGTCACTGTGTACATACATTACTTATCCTGTACTGATCCTGAGTTACATCCTGTATTATACTCCAGAGCTGCACTCACTATTCTGCTGGTGCAGTCACTGTGTACATACATTACTTATCCTGTACTGATCCTGAGTTACATCCTGTATTAGATTCCAGAGCTGCACTCACTATTCTGCTGGTGCAGACACTGTGTACATACATTACTTATCCTGTACTAATCCTGAGTTACACCCTGTATTATACTCCAGAGCTGTACTCACTATTCTGCTGGTGGAGTCACTGTGTACATACGTTACTTTTCCTGTACTGATCCTGAGTTACATCCTGTATTATACTCCAGAGCTGCACTCACTATTCTGCTGGTGCAGTCACTGTGTACATACATTACTTATCCTGTACTGATCTCGAGTTACATCCTGTATTATACTCCAGAGCTACACTCACTATTCTGCTGGTGCAGTCACTGTGTACATACATTACTTATCCTGTACTGATCCTGAGTTACATCCCGTATTATACTCCAGAGCTGCACTCACTATTCTGCTGGTGCAGTCACTGTGTACATACATTACTTATCCTGTACTGATCCTGGGTTACATCCTGTATTATACTCCAGAGCTGCACTCACTATTCTGCTGGTGCAGACACTGTGTACATACATTACATTACCGATCCTGTACTGATTCTGAGTTACATTCTGTATTATACTCCGGAGCTGCACTCACTATTCTGCTGGTGCAGTCACTGTGTACGTACATTACTTATCCTGTACTGATCCTTAGTTACATCCAGTATTATACTCCAGGGCTGCACTCACTATTCTGCTGGTGGAGACACTGTGTACATACATTACTTATCCTGTACTGATCCTGAGTTACATCCTGTATTATACTCCAGAGCTGCACTCACTATTCTGCTGGTGCAGTCACTGTGTACGTACATTACTTATCCTGTACTGATCCTAAGTTACATCCAGTATTATACTCCAGAGCTGCACTCACTATTCTGCTGGTGGAGACACTGTGTACATACATTACTTATCCTGTACTGATCCTGAGTTACATCCTGTATTATCCTCCAGAGCTGCACTCGCTATTCTGCTGGTGCAGTCACTGTGTACATACATTACTTATCCTGTACTGATCCTGAGTTATATCCTGTATTATACTCCAGAGCTGCACTCACTATTCTGCTGGTGCAGTCACTGTGTACATACATTACTTATCCTGTACTGATCCTGAGTTACATCCCATAATGTACTCCAGAGCTTCACTCACTATTCTGCTGGTGCAGTCACTGTGTACATACATTACTTATCCTGAACTGATCCTGAGTTACATCCTGTATTATACTCCAGAGCTGCACTCACTATTCTGCTTGTGCAGTCACTGTGTACATACATTACTTATCCTGTACTGATCCTGAGTTACATCCTGTATTATACTCCAGAGCTGCACTCACTATTCTGCTGGTGGAGTCACTGTGTACATACATTACTTATGCTGTACTGATCCTGAGTTACATCCTGTATTATACTCCAGAGCTGCACTCACTATTCTGCTGGTGGAGTCGCTGTGTACATACATTACTTATCCTGTACTGATCCTGAGTTACATCCTGTATTATACTCCAGAGCTGCACTCACTATTCTGCTGGTGCAGTCACTGTGTACATACATTACTTATCCTGTACTGATCCTGAGTTATATCCTGTATTATACTCCAGAGCTGCACTCACTATTCTGCTGGTGCAGTCACTGTGTACATACATTACTTATCCTGTACTGATCCTGAGTTACATCCTGTATTATACCCCAGAGCTGCACTCACTATTCTGCTGGTGCAGTCACTGTGTACATACATTACTTATCCTGTACTGATCCTGAGTTACATCCTGTATTATACTCCAGAGCTGCACTCACTATTCTGCTGGTGCAGTCACTGTGTACATACATTACTTATCCTGTACTGATCCTGAGTTACATCTTGTATTATACTCCAGAGCTGCACTCACTATTCTGCTGGTGGAGACACTGTGTACATACATTATAGTGGGTCAGTCACCATAATTGGATGTATGTACAGCCCATCATCATACACACAGGTTTCTGGTCTACAATCTGACAGATGGTGAAGTCAATATAAATAATTGAATACATGAATAAATCGGCGCCATTTCTCTATTACTCTCATCAGCCGTGGTCACTAAATACTGCAGAGATTTAAAGGGGTCGACCACTTTCTGGTCTATAGATTACAGTGGCTCAAAACCTCCTGTACCACGTGGATACGTTGCACAACCCTAGCGGCCTACCCCTGGTCGCAATGGAAAAGGTCAGTGAAAAATATGGATAGGGGGCACTCGGCTATCCGGAACCAAATGGATAATAGATACTGTATGAAACTATGTGGATATTATAATTTATAATTTCATTAAATCAATCAGCATATAAGTGCATACTAAACATAATACATCACATAAAGGCGCCAATAAAATGAAACATAAGTTAAAACACTAAAATGTACTGCAAAATTCACTAAATAAAATCATGCATATCACAAACTCTGTGTGATCAAAGAAAGGGTTTTAGCAGCTCTCACCTCTAGTCACCTGCCTGAAGCACGGAAAAGGAAGTGGCTTGAACCTAGCCACACTTGATAAGTCCAAGGAGAAAGAGAAAAGTTGATTCCAGCTTCAGCATATAAAAAGTTTCCTTTATTCAGCTTGTAATAAAATCCAACAAAAATGTCACATGGAGAGACACAAGATTGTGACGCGTTTCGGGCTGTGGTATTGAGCCCTTCTTCAAGACAATACAAAAGTGTACTAAAAACAATTGCTTTATATACCACACAAATGGGTAACTCCTCCTTCTTAGTTAATTGGAGACTGTGTCCCAGACCCAGGTGCTCCTGGATTAGTAGATCCTCCCTGGAGCATGTGGGTGGGGACGCAGTACTACACAGTATTAACCGCTCAGAGACCATATAAACATATTGATGCATTACATATATTGCAGAGTTAAATCATGTTTTCTGTTCAGACCCTTTGGTATGCAAGTGTCTAGAATGAACATCCAATATGTTTCCCTACTTAAAAGCTTCTGTTTGCGATCGCCCCCCCTGGCAGGTGTGGAGACCACTTCCACTCCCTGTACAGAAAACGCAGAGACATCACCTTTGTGAACAGTGGCAAAATGTCTAGTAGCCGCTGAAACATTACGGGACATAAAATGAGGGACATCACTCAGGTGTTTTCTTATACGCACCTTAAGTTCATTAGTGGTGCAGCCCACGTATTGAAGGTTGCATATTTTGCATGTTATAACATAAACTACATGATCCGTTTTACAATTTATATATTGCTTAAGCATGTGTTGTCTATTATTGGCCACAGATGTGACCTCTTTTGAAATAAGCATATGTTGACAGCAAATACATTTGTTGCTGCCGCATTTGTAATTACCGTTTGTTTTGGGCCAGCTGGTCATTTTTTTGGGGAAATTTTCCCTATATAGACTGGGGCTGATTTTTTGCCCTACTGTGGGGGCTTTTTTTGCTACACATCTAATCCCTGTTGAAACTACATTTTTCCATTCTTCATTATAGTTCAAAATATGGAGATGTTTACGTATAATTTTGCAAACCTTAAAATAGTCTCTACTATAGTTGGTGATAAAGGTGATAGGTTCTTCTTTTTTAATAATAGCGGTGTCCTTAGTCATGATATTTTTATTACTATTCTTATTTTTATTTTTATTTTTATTAATATTTTTATTTTTATTTTCATGTCCCTTATCATTAATGTCCCGTTCAGAATTTTTGTTCTCATTATCTATGTTCTTATTCTTATAATTTTTTGGGGAGATAAGGGTTTCTCTATCTTTAGATCTAGCAAAATTAATTCCTCTCTCAATATCAGTTTGGGTGTAGCCCCTCACTCTTAGTCTGGCTGCGATATTTTTTGCTTCTCTTTCAAAGAGCTCTGGGGTGGAGCAATTTCTCTTTGCCCTAATCATTTCTCCCTTAGGGATGTTTTTTATGACGTGTGGTGGATGGCAGGAGGAGGCAGAGAGAATAGTGTTACCAGCTGTAGATTTTCTATGGGTGTATGTGACCACCCTGCTGGTGTTCTTGACACCTTCCAGACATAAATCCAGAAAAACAATTCTCTCTGGATCGCTGGAAAAGGTGAATTTAATTGATGCAGTGCAATTATTGAAATATTCTATGCAATCCGCTATCCTCTCTGCGTCCCCCTGCCAAACCCACAACATATCGTCGATATAACGACCAAACCATTTGAAATCTTCTTTATAGGGATTGTTGTCAGAAAAGAGGAAGTTATTCTCCCACCACGCCATATAGATATTTGCTATTGACGGTGAGTATTTCGCTCCCATAGGGATTCCTGATTGCTGTAGATAGTATTTTCTGTTGAACATAAAATAATTATGTCTCATCAAAAAATCCAGAACCAAACATAAAAATTCCTGCAGTTCTAAAGTGTAATTGCTATAACATTCCAAAAACCATTTCAGAGCAATAATAGCGGATTCTTGGGGGATGTTGGTGTATAATGAGGAGATGTCTGCTGTCACCCATGTATAATTTTCATGCCATTCAAAAGAGAGAAAATTAACCAAAACAGTGCTGGTGTCTCTCAAAAATCCTGGTATTAATGGCACAAGGGATTGAAGCAGGGAGTCGGCCCACTCCGATAAATTTTCGGAGTATGAGCCTATACCTGCCACAATTGGACGTAGTGGGGGAGGGAAACCTGGTTTATGGACTTTGGGGAGCGCATGAAATATAGGTGTAATAGCATGTTCCACATACATAAACTCAACTTCCCTCTTGGACAAAATGCCCAAGGAATGACCCTTATCCAAAATAGATTTCAGGATTTTCTGACAAGGGAGGAGAGGATTATAATCCAATGAGAGATAGGTATTAGAGTCTTTCAGCATATCCAGTATCTGATTCTTATAAAGCTCACTATCAAGGATCACAACCGCTCCTCCCTTGTCAGCTTTCCGTATCACAACATCATGCATATTTTGCAATTCCAGAAAGGCTCTATGTTCATTTTTGGTCAGATTATTTTTCATTGCTTTGCCATCTGACATGACTTTTAAGGCACATAGATCCCTCTGGATCAAATCCTGAAAACTGTCAAGGGCCTCAGATCGGGACTGTATGGGGTAAAAACTCTTATTAGAGATTTTATATGTAGTAGATCTATTACGCATACAGTCCCCCTCCGGCCCCCCACACATTTCCTGGAGCGAGGCGATCTGCACCAGGTCTGCAAAGGTAAAACATGGGTACAAGTTCTCAATTGTGGCATAACATGGTAAATCATTAACATTGGATACATCCTCTGTTACAACATTGCTATCATCATGATTAATGACTGAGAAATGCTTCTTAAGTGTCATTTTTCTAGCAAGTTTGTTGACATCTATTATTGTGTGATATAAATCAAAACTGCGGGATGGGGAGAAAGAGAAACCCTTTCTCAGAACCCTCTCCTGGAAAAGGGAGACAGGCTTTGAGGAAAGGTTAATCACCTGTATGTCATTGGCTATTTCTTGCGGCTCGGCTCGGTTTGCTTTCCATCCTGCGATGCGGAGCAAGATGGATCCGGTGTGACCTACAATGTAAGTCAATGGGGACGAATCAGTTTTCGCTGACACAATAGAAAACGGATCCGTCCCCCATTGACTTACATTGTGGGTCATGACGGACCGTCTTGGAAATGTTAAAGATAATACAACCGGATCCGTTCATAATGTATGCAGGCGGTTGTATTATCAGTAACGGAAGTGTTTTAGCTGAGCCCTGCCGGATCTGGTAAAACACTAGTGTGAAAGTCGCCTAACCCTGATAAAATATAGAAAATGGTGCAGAATTACAGCAAGGACCATGTTAGTAAGTGCCTTATAATCATCTCACAAACAGATTGGTAACAATAACCAGAAAGTGAAAAATATGGATAGGGGGCACTCGGCTATCCGGAACCAAATGGATAATAGATACAGTATGAAACTATGTGGATATTATAATTTATAATTTCATTAAATCAATCAGCATATAAGTGCATACTAAACATAATACATCACATAAAGGCGCCAATAAAATGAAACATAAGTTAAACCACTAAAATGTACTGCAAAATTCACTAAATAAAATCATGCATATCACAAACTCTAGTTCATGCAATCGTAATCAGCCGTCCCAATGTCTCCGGGTGATTACTAATAGCACTACCACCTCAGTGTACTATAGAAACAACTGGGTCACTGGCGATCACCTTGCAGGTAACAATAGGATGTATTAATTAGATGGACTCCAGTACATGATACCACTATGGGATAAGTCAGTGGATAAAGATGTGTGATCCCCTCCACTGTACCAGTTGGTAACAGTCCATAAAAGGGCCAACAACCGCTATGTGGCTATAAAATCGTATTGATACACCACAGATGCGTTGTTTGCAGCCTGCTGTCCTATGAGTCGCTGCAACGTACTTCTCAATATACCAAGACTTATTGATAAAAAACGTATATGTCCAGTTAAGTCATAGGCAGTTGGATATATATCAATATTCAGTATGTTACCCTTCCAGACGGCATAGGTTGTGGTTCGATCCCTTCGGGGCCGATCAAGTTCACGTGCAAGTGGAACGCCAGGATGGGTATGAAGGACCTTCCTGCTTGTTCACGTGATCTCTAGTCACGTGATGAGGGTTTGTCCTCGTGATCCGTTAGAGGGTGTTATCAAGGGCTGTATCAGCTGGTCGCTTGTATAATGATAAGGCGCGCGCCTATTTCGTTGTTCTTTAGCTGAAAATGCTTATTTCTTTGTAGTCCTTCAAAACGTCATGCGATATATGGGCTCCTTTTGATCCTGTAGCTGCTGTACCCAGACGCGTTTCGGGGTCTGAACTTGCCCCTTCCTCAGTGGTCAGCAGCAAACTGAAAGATCTGTCCTTATATAGGGGGTCTTGTTAGAATAAGGAGGTATCTCATTTGTTTGGGGAGCCTTAAAAGTCCGAACTGGAATCAGTACATTCAGGACCCGGTGTCTACGGCCATTGAAGCTTCTTTTGTATTACTATGTCAGTACACTTCCATAATATAATGTATACTACACTCACAACATAGATATACTTATACATCCTATTAGATAATGAATGGAATGGTCTATAGATATCACAAACACATCAATGTAAACTATTAATATAACCTATCCCACTGTGTATCCTTGCGATTTTCTCTCGCGATTTATTCTCGTGATTTTATCGCAATTTTAATTCTATTACATATCACTTGCGATTTAGACTAAATTAATTTCTCACTATATCGATTTTTTGAACAAAGCGATTTTTCTTCTCACGATTTTTCTATGATTATTTCTATGACATAGATAAAACTACCATTAAAATGCAACATATTAAATATAAATTTAGAGTAATAAAAACTCAATTCTAAAAGAAATAAAATGATGATCCCTAAAATCGAAAAAAGTGCACAATCGCTGGGGCCAGTGTGTATATATAAACTTATATATATTTAAAAACGACCATATAGTAAAACAATCGTATATTGAAAACAACCATATATTTAACCACTTAAGGACCACAGGTTTATACCCCCCTAAAGACCAGGCCCTTTTTTACAAATCGGCACTCCACAACTTTAGCGGTTTATTGCTCGGTCATGCAACTTACCACCCAAATGAATTTTACCTCCTTTTCTTCTCACTAATAGAGCTTTCATTTGGTGGTATTTCATTGCTGCTGACATTTTTACTTTTTTTGTTATTAATCAAAATTTAACGATTTTTTTTGCAAAAAAAGGACATTTTTCACTTTCAGTTGTAAAATTTTGCAAAAAAAACGAGATCCATATATATATTTTGCTCTAAATTTATTGTTCTACATGTCTTTGATAAAAAAAAAATGTTTGGGTAAAAAAAAAATGGTTTGGGTAAAAGTTATAGCGTTTACAAACTATGGTACAAAAATGTGAATTTCCGCTTTTTGAAGCAGCTCTGACTTTCTGAGCACCTGTCATGTTTCCTGAGGTTCTACAATGGCCAGACAGTACAAACACCCCACAAATGACCCCATTTCGGAAAGTAGACACCCTAAGGTATTCGCTGATGGGCATAGTGAGTTCATAGAACTTTATATTTTTTGTCACAAGTTAGCGGAAAATGATGATTTCTTTTTTTTTTTTTTTTTTTCTTACAAAGTCTCATATTCCACTAACTTGTGACAAAAAATAAAAGCTTCCATGAACTCACTATGCCCATCAGCGAATACCTTGGGATGTCTTCTTTCCAAAATGGGGTCACTTGTGGGGTAGTTATACTGCCCTGGCATTCTAGGGGCCCTAATGTGTGGTAAGGAGTTTGAAATCAAATTCTGTAAAAAATGGCTGGTGAAATCCGAAAGGTGCTCTTTGGAATGTGGGCCCCTTTGCCCACCTAGGCTGCAAAAAAGTGTCACACATGTGGTATCTCCGTATTCAGGAGAAGTTGGGGAATGTGTTTTGGGGTGTCATTTTACATATACCCATGCTGGGTGAGAGAAATATCTTGGCAAAAGACAACTTTGTATAAAAAAATTGTAAAAGTTGTCTTTTGCCAAGATATTTCTCTCACCCAGCATGGGAATATGTAAAATGACACCTCAAAACACATTCCCCAACTTCTCCTGAATACGGAGATACCACATGTGTGACACTTTTTTGCAGCCTAGGTGGGCAAAGGGGCCCATATTCCAAAGAGCACCTTTCGGATTTCACTGGTAATTGTTTACAGAATTTGATTTCAAACTCCTTACCACACATTTGGGCCCCTAGAATGCCAGGGCAGTATAACTACCCCACAAGTGACCCCATTTTGGAAAGAAGACACCCCAAGGTATTCCGTGAGGGGCATAGTGAGTTCATGGAAGTTTTTATTTTTTGTCACAAGTTAGTGGAATATGAGACTTTATAAGAAAAAATAAAAAATAAAAAAAATCATCATTTTCCACTAACTTGTGACAAAAAATAAAAAATTCTAGGAACTCGCCATGCCCCTCACGGAATACCTTGGGGTGTCTTCTTTCCAAAATGGGGTCACTCGTGGGGTAGTTATACTGCCCTGGCATTTTCCAGGGGCCCTAATGTGTGGTAAGTAGGTAAATGACCTGTGAAATCCTAAAGGTGCTCTTTGGAATATGCGCCCCTTTGCCCACCTAGGCTGCAAAAAAGTGTCACACATGTGGTATCGCCGTATTCAGGAGAAGTTGGGGAATGTGTTTTGGGGTGTCATTTTACATATACCCATGCTGGGTGAGAGAAATATCTTGGCAAAAGACAACTTTTCCCATTTTTTTATACAAAGTTGGCATTTGACCAAGATATTTCTCTCACCCAGCATGGGTATATGTAAAATGACACCCCAAAACACATTCCCCAACTTCTCCTGAGTACGGCGATACCAGATGTGTGACACTTTTTTTGCAGCCTAGATGCGCAAAGGTGCCCAAATTCCTTTTAGGAGTGCATTTTTAGACATTTGGATACCAGACTTCTTCTCACGCTTTGGGGCCCCTAGAATGCCAGGGCAGTATAAATACCCCACATGTGACCCCATTTTGTAAAGAAGACACCCCAAGGTATTCAATGAGGGGCATGGCGAGTTCATAGAATTTTTTTTTTTTTGGCACAAGTTAGCGGAAATTGATATTTTTTATTTTTTTCTCACAAAGTCTCCCTTTCCGCTAACTTGGGACAAAAATTTAAATCTTTCATGGACTCAATATGCCCCTCACGGAATACCTGGGGGTGTCTTCTTTCCGAAATGGGGTCACATGTGGGGTATTTATACTGCCCTGGCATTCTAGGGGCCCTAAAGCGTGAGAAGAAGTCTGGAATATAAATGTCTAAAAAATTTTACGCATTTGGATTCCGTGAGGGGTATGGTGAGTTCATGTGAGATTTAATTTTTTGACACAAGTTAGTGGAATATGAGACTTTGTAAGAAAAAAAAAAATAAATTCCGCTAACTTGGGCCAAAAAAATGTCTGAATGGAGCCTTACAGAGGGGTGATCAATGACAGGGGGGTGATCAATGACAGGGGGGTGATCAATGACAGGGGGGTGATCAGGGAGTCTATATGGGGTGATCACCCCCCTGTCATTGATCACCCCCCTATAAGGCTCCATTCAGATGTCCGTATGTGTTTTGCGGATCCGATCCATGTATCCGTGGATCCGTAAAAATCATACAGACATCTGAATGCAGCCTGACAGGGGGGGTGATCAATGACAGGGGGGTGATCAGGGAGTCTATATGGGGTGATCACCCCCCCCTGGAAGGCTCCAGGGAGACGCCTGTATGTGTTTTGCGGATCCGATCCATCTATCAGTGGATCCGTAAAAATCATGCGGACGTCTGAATGGAGCTTTACAGGGGGGTGATCAATGACAGGGGGGTAATCAATGACAGGGGGGTGATCAGGGAGTCTATATGGGGTGATCACCACAGTCATTGATCATGCCCCTGTAAGGCTCCATTCAGACGTCCGTATGCGTTTTGCGGATCCGATCCATCTATCAGTGGATCCGTTAAAATCATGCGGACGTCTGAATGGAGCTTTACAGGGGGTTATCAATGACAGGGGGGTAATCAATGACAGGGGGGTGATCAGGGAGTCTATATGGGGTGGTCACCACAGTCATTGATCACGCCCCTGTAAGGCTCCATTCAGACGTCCATATGCGTTTTGCGGATCCGATCCATCTATCAGTGGATCCGTAAAAATCATGCGGACGTCTGAATGGAGCTTTACAGGGGTGTGATCAATGACAGGGGGGTAATCAATGACAGGGGGGTGATCAATGACAGGGGGGGGTGATCAATGACAGGGGGGTGATCAGGGAGTCTATATGGGGTGATCACCCCCCCTGGAAGGCTCCAGAGAGACGCCTGTATGTGTTTTGCGGATCCGATCCATCTATCAGTGGATCCGTAAAAATCATGCGGACGTCTGAATGGAGCTTTACAGGGGTGTGATCAATGACAGGGGGGTGATCAGGGGGTCTATATGGGGTGATCACCACAGTCATTGATCACGCCCCTGTAAGGCTCCATTCAGACGTCCGTGTGCGTTTTGCGGATCCGATCCATCTATCAGTGGATCCGTAAAAATCATGCGGACATCTAAATGGAGCTTTACAGGGGTGTGATCAATGACAGGGGGGTAATCAATGACAGGGGGGTGATCAGGGAGTCTATATGGGGTGATCAGGGGCTAATAAGGGGTTAATAAGTGATGGGGGGGGTGTAGTGTAGTGTAGTGGTGCTTGGTGCTACTTTACTGAGCTACCTGTGTCCTCTGGTGGTCGATCCAAACAAAGGGGACCACCAGAGGACCAGGTAGCAGGTATATTAGACGCTGTTATCAAAACAGCGTCTAATATACCTGTTAGGGGTTAAAAAAAATCACATCTCCAGCCTGCCAGCGAACGATCGCCACTGGCAGGCTGGAGATCAACTCTCTTACCTTCCGTTCCTGTGAGCGCGCGCGCCTGTGTGCGCGCGTTCACAGGAAATCTCGGCTCACGCGAGATGACGCCAATCGGCGTTAGTGTGACCTGGGAGCGCCGCAGAGATGACGCCTTTCGGCGTTAGCGTGACGGTAAGTGGTTAAAAAGAAGACTATGTAAACGACAGTTATAACCCCTTAGGAAATGTCACTTGGTATAGGTACATGTCCATATAAATCGCTTCACGCTACAGGCATCAGTTGGTGTAAAAGGGACAACTATCGAGCTTGAAGGAGGAATCGAGGTGCTGATAAACAGCCAGACTCTCGATGCCTCATTACCACTCGACAATTGCCCCTTGATACCTATAGAAAGCCGAACAATTTGAATTCGGCATTTAAACCATGTGGCATAATTGTATTGAATTCAAAAATCCTCCTTGATTCGGTACGTGACATTCTGGCGATATGGTGACCGCCCCTCCATGGCTTCTTAACTTTCTTGAAAGCCACGTACTTCAACAAGGAAGGATCACTGTTATGGAAGTCTTTGAAGTGTGATGATACGGTATGGGCATCAAATCCCTTTTTAATTTTCGCTATATGCTCGGATATTCTTGTTTTTAGGGATCTCTTGGTTCTACCTATATATTGCCTCCGACAGGGGCATTCGAGCATATAGATTACATCCGTAGAATCACACGTCAGACCATCTTTTATCATGAGTGTAAATTAATTTTGTGTGGACTGGATACATGTAGTTTTCTTGGGGAATTTGGTGATACGGCAATTACTACATTTCCCACATCTGAAAAATCCCTTGAAACTGAGCCAGTTGGAATCATTGTGCACCACTTGGCTGTTTATCAGCACCTCGATTCCTCCTTCAAGCTCGATAGTTGTCCCTTTTACACCAACTGATGCCTGTAGCGTGAAGCGATTTATATGGACATGTACCTATACCAAGTGACATTTCCTAAGGGGTTATAACTGTCGTTTACATAGTCTTCTTTTTAAATATATGGTTGTTTTCAATATACGATTGTTTTACTATATGGTCGTTTTTAAATATATATAAGTTTATATATACACACTGGCCCCAGCGATTGTGCACTTTTTTCGATTTTAGGGATCATCATTTTATTTCTTTTAGAATTGAGTTTTTATTACTCTAAATTTATATTTAATATGTTGCATTTTAATGGTAGTTTTATCTATGTCATAGAAATAATCATAGAAAAATCGTGAGAAGAAAAAATCGCTTTGTTCAAAAAATCGATATAGTGAGAAATTAATTTAGTCTAAATCGCAAGTGATATGTAATAGAATTAAAATTGCGATAAAATCACGAGAATAAATCGCGAGAGAAAATCGCAAGGATACACAGTGGGATAGGTTATATTAATAGTTTACATTGATGTGTTTGTGATATCTATAGACCATTCCATTCATTATCTAATAGGATGTATAAGTATATCTATGTTGTGAGTGTAGTATACATTATATTATGGAAGTGTACTGACATAGTAATACAAAAGAAGCTTCAATGGCCGTAGACACCGGGTCCTGAATGTACTGATTCCAGTTCGGACTTTTAAGGCTCCCCAAACAAATGAGATACCTCCTTATTCTAACAAGACCCCCTATATAAGGACAGATCTTTCAGTTTGCTGCTGACCATTGAGGAAGGGGCAAGTTCAGACCCCGAAACGCGTCTGGGTACAGCAGCTACAGGATCAAAAGGAGCCCATATATCGCATGACGTTTTGAAGGACTACAAAGAAATAAGCATTTTCAGCTAAAGAACAACGAAATAGGCGCGCGCCTTATCATTATACAAGCGACCAGCTGATACAGCCCTTGATAACGCCCTCTACCGGATCACGAGGACAAACCCTCATCACGTGACTAGAGATCACGTGAACAAGCAGGAAGGTCCTTCATACCCTTCCTGGCGTTCCACTTGCACGTGAACTTGATCGGCCCCGAAGGGATCGAACCACAACCTATGCCGTCTGGAAGGGTAACATACTGAATATTGATATATATCCAACTGCCTATGACTTAACTGGACATATACGTTTTTTATCAATACGAAGTCTTGGTATATTGAGAAGTACGTTGCAGCGGCTCATAGGACAGCAGGCTGCAAACAACGCATCTGTGGTGTATCAATACGATTTTATAGCCACATAGCGGTTGTTGGCCCTTTTCAGGACAATTACCTACTGGTACAGTGAAGGGGATCACACAT